>NC_090442.1:240209954-240528496 GCF_031143425.1 Pleurodeles waltl
ACACCAGTTCAGGGACCCCCAGTCCCTGCTCTGGCGTGAAACTGGACAATGGAAAGGGGAGTGATCGCTCCCCTGTCATCACCACCCAACCTCTGTTTCGACATCTGGCCTCCGAGACCGCAACTGGAACCTGGAGGACCAAACAAGCTACTTCCAAGAAGAAAGGACTCTTCAGCAACAATGTTTCCAGGGCTCCTGCCAACAATTTAATGACTTGTAATTTATGCATACTTATCAAGACAATTTATGCAAACTAGCTGAACTGAAGAAATCACACATAAGAGTAGGGCTGTGTCTAAAAATGCCAAACACCCGTTGTGGAATGAATTTCACCGAACATGTAAACTGGAGTCAACATTTAGAGGAAGATCAAACTTCTGTATGTTTATGGTAAGATTACCAGATGACTCCTTGTTACCAAGGACGTGGTTCTTCAATCTTGTATATTCGTTTCAATGCCTAATGCACTCTGGGAGTTGAAGTTCTGGTTCTCTTCAGTTTATCCACTTGAATTAACACATCCGAAAAGTATCTATAAAATACACAAACCAGGACTGGAGTGTTGCATTCTTCGTGATAGGTAGTCATCTGGTAGCCTTAATTTATGGAATGATGTGAAAGCGCCGGGGTGTATTTTAGCCTTCTTGAAGTGTGTGTACGGGTTTCAGAGATTCAGCACATTAACTTTTCAGACGTGTGCATTGTACTCTCATCACAAATTTTGGATACCAGTATAAATATGTGCCAGTTGTTTAAGATTCTCTGAAGGACCACACATCAACAAGACTGCCTGCTTATGAATTCATATCGAAGAATTTACGATCAAGTGACTATGCCCCTTCTCCAGGAAAAAAACTGTATTACATCAACATACAAGTAAATTGTGTCTGATCTACTAGGAGCTCTCTTTACCGGAAATGGAACTGATGATAATACGGACGATATTCAAGGGTAGATTGCGTAACCTTTGACCCCAAGGTCAGAAAGCTCAAATTGACTTTTGCACCATCCTTAGCTAACCTAAATGCATCGATTTTACACAAGGCCTTGTTATGCAAACATTTTTGTACCAAACAAAGAGACATTTTCACAAAAAATGACTCCTCTTATACTTTAAAGTTATTGTACATTTATAAAAAAGTATTCACTAAAGTTGATCTACGACATGGATCAAACTATTTTTGCAGTTTGTGGAAAACTGTAATTGTTTTGTTTTTCTGCTTCGTATGTCAACACAGCACAATAGAAAAATTCAGTTTGATCCATTTCTGTCCTACAGCAAAAATTGTTTATCTAATATGGGCCGAAACAAACACTGTTTTCTAGTGCACAGGGAGAAAACATTTGCAAAAGAGCATTTCTCCATGTTTGTATCAGTCCACAATTGACCTAATCTGGCCCCCGGAGCACACCTATCAGATTTGAAACACTGCCTGCTACACGTTTCAATTAATTAGATTTACTAATTAATATCCCCCCACTTCCAAGTTGTTAAGAAACGTTTTTGCATTTATGCGTATATTTACATATAACATTGATTGCAATTTTATATATAATTTAAAGTAAACGGTGTGCTTAATATTTTTACAAGAAATGTTGGTGGGAAATGTGTATTTTCACTCTTAGTAACAAATTTGGAGGAAACGGGGCAACGTGACAGGAAAAATTAACTGGATAGTAGTAGAGACAGACATATTTAATTAGAGAAATACTTTTTTTAATGCTGCATGAATGTCAATGTAATGTGATGAGTAAATTTCCTTTTCTGAAATGAGAAGTGTAGATGGAAGGTCATAAAGTGCCTGTCAGTAGCGCTGTTCTCAGATTCAGCAAAGTATTCCTGAAGGCTTATGGTTCCAAGATAATTCCATGTCACCGGGTCCTCTAGTTTCCATATCTGGTCTTTCAATTAAACGTGGCAATGCATTCTAGGACTTGTAGTCCTGGGTCACGTCAGCTGCACAACTGGACTAAAACGTCTGACAACAATGAGATGTAAAGACAAAGCAAATGGGAATTGGTCCGGGATCAAAATAGGAAAATCACAGAAATATAGGAAACTATTGTGAATAGGCTAAGGTTTTTTTGTGATGATTATGCTCAGTCTAACAGTAGCATATAGTTTTAATTTATTTAACAGCCTCATGCAGCAGTTTTGTACTTGGAGGTGTTTTGCGATTTTCCATAGAACTCAACTTTTCGCATCATTTTTAGGAGCTGCCTTAGCATTTCCATTAGAAAGACAAGTAGGATGGGCTTAGTTCTGAAACTAAGAGATCGGAAGCTTCAGACAGTTGTCACAAGCTCCAATGAAGGATTGTTTTTGGGCGAGAGATGTTCTGAGTCTCAAGATGCAGAGAGTTTAATCTTTGGAGGCATTTTAGTTCTCTGGACTGGAGATGGGAGGCAGTCCAGAGAGAAAAAGAGGATTGTTTTGATTCCAAACCTTGTGCAGAAGTGTGAATTTGTCCAGATAGTTGGTGTCTGGATATGGCAGAAGAATCCAGGCTATAAACCCGACGCATGAAAGACATCAGAGAGAACGACTGGCATAAGAGCCTTGGGAGGCATGAGTTAATTTACAAAGGCAGATGAGTAAATGGATTTTTGTTTAACGCAAGGCAGACAGGATAGAAGTTTTATGAATTATAAGAGTTCAGTTCTTCAGATTTCATTAGTATGTGAACAAGCACAGACATTAAAGAAAACGAGAATCAGAATTTGAATGATTAAAAAACATCTACCTCCATATTTTTACCCCTCTCGGGATTATCATGTATGAAGGCAAGGTTGCCTCACCACTGAAGATGTAGAAATCTTGAAAGGAAGAGTCTTGCACTCACTGAGAGTTTGCCACTAAAACATGTTAGCTCAAGAAGTAAGACCTAAATGCAGCTTGAAACCCTGACTTTATAGGCAACTCTAATGTATTGGGTGTTTAGAATGTATACCTTCAATTTTAACATCACAGTGTCTCCATTGCACAGAGCGACCACTGGTTATCAACTTGTTTATGGCTGATCTTCATTTGTTATCCTCTCTTGATTTGACAAATCTAAGCAGAGCACAACTACTCCATTCATTTCTGGTAGTTTTCTAATATTAAAACCTTTGTCATCCACAATATTAAATATAATTCATTCCTAATATTACTTTTACCCTTGAGTACAATCAACCTACCAGTTTTATGTATGATAGGGATAGACGGGCACTTGAAAATAGTTAGCTCATCAAATTGAAGTCACATCTTTTCTTGAGTTTGATGTAGTCAAATTCAACTACTCCTAGAAGATGTGTACAAAGCTTGCTGGAAGAAAGGTGGTGTATAAAGGACTGTATGGAGACAAAAACCCCATATCTCTAAATTGTTTGATGAAAATATTTGCAAAACATCCCACCTTTGTTGAAGTTTTAGGTATAGGCTAAAACTGTAAGTGATTGCAATGTATTTGCTTTGTTTATTTGATCAATTTAATGGAGGGAATCTCTTAAGATTATATATATTTTTAAATTACATTTTGATACTAGGTGTGCCAATAATAAATTTAAACTTAATTGCAAATGAAATCAAATTTAACAAATCTGGTGTTAGGCTACACCTAGCCAAATAGGAAAAGAACAACCCACCTCCAGTAAATGCTCAACACAGAGTTGTACGTAAAATAGAACAACACAAAACTTATTGCTGTAGCAAATATGTTTATTTTAATTATTTATAAAACATACGAATATTCCATAATGATTGGAGCATAAACATTTATATATGGTAGCTGCAAAAAAAACACAGCGAAAAAAAAAATCCACTTCACACTAACATGCTGCACACATACCATCCATACCTTGCATACCATCTTTAAAAGGAAAACATTACAAAACATTTAACAGACATTGTACAGCACCATATTGAGTCATGTGAACACCTTTGAATACTCGGGTCTATGCAGTACACTCCCACAGAATCAAAATTAAACATGTATATATGCAATCCCAACTAGTGGATTATCATAATTAACAAGATTATCAAAATTAACAACTGTATACACAGTTTATTTAGACATTATTCAGCAGTCTTTAGGGTAGAGAGAAAAAGAAGGAACATATCATATCAATACAAATGTACACTCTTTTCGTGACCATACAAATGTAGCACAGGTGCCAACACTCGTTTAGGTGAAGAGTAGTCAGCCAACCACACACCTTCTTCAGGGCACAGAAGGGCAAATAAAAACGCGGGGGTGTACAGCCCAACACATATCTTTATACTACTGAAAACGAAAGTAGGTAACGTATCCCAAGTGCGGTCCTAAGAAGGAAAAAGCCTGGATGGATGTATAGAATAAACTCCTGGAATGAAGGTACCGGATACCGTCCTCCTCTCAATCCAGAGGATAGCAAGGCCAAACAAGTAGATAGGGTGCCCAGCTGAGTCATCAAAAAAGGTTAGTAAAGGGGTCAAAAGTATAAGACCTCCAATGTTGATTTCCACATACTACATAGAGTTAGTAAGATGCATACACACATCAGGGTACTTTGGATAAGTCATGGCACCAAGGATGCTGCCTCAAATTCCAAACCTTGAGATTGGGTTTTTGGCAGCTATTATATCTAAATGTTTATACTTCAGTCATTATGGCATATTTTTACATTTATTATTTGAATAAATAAAAGAAATAGACATATATCGTACAGCAGTATGTTTTGTGATGTTCTGTTTAACATACGACTCTGTGTTCAGCGTTTATTAGAGGTGGGTTGTTCTTTTCCTTTTTTTGGCTTGATTTTCCCTGTCCCACTCCATATTGCAATCTTTTGGGGACCCTTTTGTTTGTATTGGCTTAGGTTAGGCCTAACCTTGAGTAGAGTCTAACCTAATTCTGAAACATGAAAACACTGCAACAGTAGTCAAATTACTACTACACATAATGATGTAAGAGGTATTGACTGGTGGTTAAAACATGGTAATCCCTACCACAGCCACTATCACATCATAATAATATAGGTAGTTTGCATGAATGCTCTGTTTGTTTATTTATCTCTCAATGGTACATTAGGAGGACTTTAATTTGCCTAATGTGATATTATGCACTATATATGCAAGATGCACATTTCTCCTTAAAAGCACTGGGATTTAATTTTCCGATTACAGGTGTGTTCTGACATCTATACTTACTTTCAATAATTTATTACAAGCTAGTAGAAATATGACTGCATCACCTACACCACACCTGCTATGTTTGAGGGTACCTCTTCTCCCCTTCCAAAACCTCTTGCACCGGAAGAGGAAGCCATTTCAGTTGGCTGCTAAAGAGAGTGAAAGCTGTGTCCTGCCTGAGTGACCTTTGGACGCCCCCCTACTAAACCTTCTTCAATTTCAACTGCATAGATCTCCATGGTGTGAATCTGACACCAGCCCTTCGTGCCTCCTTCTGTTTTACCAGTCAATAGATCTGCACCAACTAATGCCAAAGCTGCTCTATCTCCACTTCCACCTTTCCTTGAGGAATAGAAATGGTGCAGGAATCTTGATTACCTTTACCACTTCCCTACCCAAAAGCTCTTTAAGCATATTAGGTAAGGCAGCTCGCCTTAAACTGCAGCTCCCTGGTCATTTCTGGTATACACAGGAACAAACCATTTTAGCAATGCTCTTATTTTGTCCCCGGTCAGGCATGAGCTGTGCATTCAAGCATTATTTTTCCTTTGCATTCTGGGACTGTACTCTTGTTTTTGTACAGTAACAACAATACAACAAATCCACAATTCAAGAACAAATATCAGGGATATATTAATTAATGCCTCACCTAGGATGTCTTCCATGCTCTATGCATGAGTGAAATACCCCACATGTTAAAGGGATAAGATGTTTCAATATGTTCATTTTAAAAGGGTATTGCAAAACACCTGAGAGTTGTGTGACCATATAAAGGTTCTTGGCCTGTGGTCACTGACTCTACATGGCCATAGAAAGTCGATGGTGGCTTTTAGTATCTTTATAATGTGCAGTTCTGGGTATGTTATTTCATGCATAAATGTGATCATGTCAGATGCCATTAGGAGCCAGCCAATGGCATAAAGTACCAGATCAAGCCCTCAAGATTAAAAACTTTGCTGAATTCCCCACCTGAGTGTCCAGGGCCGTTCCTGTCATACCAACCAGCAAGGCTGTCTTAGAAAAATCCACTCATAAACCATGGTTGTGTCCAACACAGCCTAAATGGCATGACTCCTAGATTTCCATGCTCGGTTCTAGACTATGGAAAGAGAAGTATAAATATTATATCATGTAAAATGCTTGTCTCTCGTCAGCGTCTTTCACCCTCCCACACATGAACATCCACATCATACATCTCAATCTCACAGTATTTTGGTCAATGTGAAATGCAATTGTTTTTTTTTTACAGCTTTTCATAAAGAAAAGCTATAGCTGTGAGGTAAAACATTTATAACATAAATAAGTAGTCTTTATGTCATGTGGGACTCTAGCACTCCCCACAGATTAAAGCTCTGGTCACTTTCCAGAGAAAAGCATACATTGTAATGTTTAATCTTCAGGCAATTCAGAACTTGGGGCCGGTTGTACTGAACATTTTAATGGTCTCTAGACCCTCTGGTTTGGTGTTTGCGACCATTTAAGTGCTTTTTGGAATGCGCTAAATCCATTTTAATATATATATATTTTGTTACCAACGGCTAAAATGGCTTTTTGAATAGATACCAATTCTCAATTTGGAAGGGGCATGTTGTAGGTTCCCTTTCAAAAATGCAAACTGGTATGTGATGTACCCATGTTTTGCCACCATAATCGGGTCACAAAACATTGAAAAATTACATATTCCTGAGTTGAGGTGGTAATGCTAATGTATTCACAAAAAGGAAGGTGTCCGCTTGGTAATCTATTAAAAAAAGGTAATTTGGGAAGGCAAAAGAATGATTTCTTTATTAGTAGGGAATAACAGAAATGATGGTATGCTGGCTCAAGCAGGCCGCCATCTCTGTCATAGCATCCAATCAGAGTGAGTCTCAATTATCAGCCTACCTCATTAATAATCATGAGGCCGGTCTGATCACGACCCGCTCTGAATCCTTTTTTTTCAGAACCGACCTATACGTACATGGCATACAAACAGTGATGGATGGAATGCTTGAATTAATCTCAGCCACTGGTAAGCACTAGGGCTGCATCCCAATCCATAGTTATTTTGCACACCATGCCATCTTGGACCCAGCTGTGTGCAAATCACTTTTGTACCAATAGGAACAGTCTAACCTGAATTGCCAAGCCAGGTCCTCCGATTGCTGGAACACAAGCAACTTAGGAGGTGGCATAGTGGGTGGAAAATGATGAGGTGGGATGCAGCCCCAAGCGATTGTCAGTGGCTGAGATTAGTTCAAGCCTTCCATCCATCACATTGTTCTTTTTCTATTTGTTCATTGGTCAGTTCACCAAAAACATTCTGGTTGCATGAATACTGCTCTCAAATTGAGACCAGTATAAGGGATCAGAAAGTACATTCATCTGGCCCAATGTGCTTTTTTGATGCTGATGAAAAGCTGTGATCATATTACTTTTGGAATCAAATCATAATAAAGCCGTAGGCGTATCAGCACCATGGCCGTAGCTGCCATAATGCCTTATACAGTAGCAAACTGAGATCACCATCTCTAAATAGATGCAAAATAATGAATAGATACCAGATAAAAGCTTTTTCCTACTGGAGGGGGTGCTCCAATACAAAATTCTATTTTGTCTTGGGCACCAGGCACTAATCTTCCTTGCAGCGTTTCTGATCAGCACAAATCAGCACAATTAGGCAAGCTCATATGTGCAGAAGCAATGTTGCAGTAACAATGACCCTTCACAGAAGACATACTGTGGAATTCTGTGCACATTCACACACGTTGCATTTATTCAAAGCAGGGCGCTTTGCAGAGGTGTTGCAGGCGAAGCATGTAATGCAAGTCTTGTTTTTATTTTCTTGTGTTTCTTTAGACACTTTCAGCTGTTGCTGCTACAAATAAATCAGAAGAGGTCTGGGGCATGCTAGTCCTGAGCCCTGTGGCCTGTCCCGGTTCTAGCCCAGTAAGGTCCATGTAGAATGCCCTTTGTTTTAGAGGATTGTTCGCCCATTAATAGCGGTTGCTCACAACTGCACCTTGAAGGCCACCTCAGCTCTCTGACCCACAGGACTCTTTATCCCTTGATTGTAAAAAGCAGAAGATCCCACACTGATTCTCGTCTTGCTACTCACAGGTCTGCCATTATAGCAAGTTACCCCATCAGCCAGGCCTGTCATTTCAGTCTCAGCATGCTGCATCCTTGGCTTGTAGGTTTGTTCTTAACATTGTCGGTATGGCCTCAGAAAAGGTGAAGCGCCAGAATTGGTAGAATTGGTAGAAGGCGTCACAAGTGGCACAGAGCCAATCTGGATTCTAAAATGATAAATATTCGGCCAATTATGTTAAAATGTATTCCTGTTTGACACACAAAACCAAAGACAAGCTATGTTCAGATGTTTTGTGATGTTCAGTTTTTCTTTCACATCATGCATTTGACAAGTTGACAATCATTTGGGCGTCCCTATAGAGAAAATGCTTGTTCCAGGCTTTATTAACACACAGCATAGTGCAGCCTTCCCTAGCACAAAGGCTAAGCAAAGGACAAGTTGCAGCAGTAGCTGGTGAGGCGGCGCCTACATCTGTCTCTTACACAGAGAAGATACACCACACATAGCACAGTGAAAGCTTCCCTTCCGCTGAAGGTGTGCTGAGTGAGAATCAGCAGTGCAAGCTTCTCTCCCTCACACACCAGGTACAAGATGGGGTAACAGCAGTGAAAACCTCTCTTCTTCATGGAACTTGTACAGCCGAGCAGCAGTAGTGCACGGCTCCCCTCTCACAGAACTGGTACAGTTTGTGCAGCAGTGCTGCAAGCGGCCCTCCCCCTTAAAATTGTTACAAATCAGGGAGCAAGGGTGCAAGCAAGCTGTCGCGGAACAGGTGCAGCCTAAGAGCAAGCTTCCCTCTCTCTCGGGCAACGCAAGAAAAGTGGCACATGGGGACCGATGTGCTACTTTCTCGTAACTATGTCCCAATGTGCCACTTTCTTGTAAATGTGCTACATAGGGGCATATTTAAATACCCCTACGGGGCATATTTACAAAAAAGTGGCGGATCAGTCCCAATGCGCCACTTATCTTGTGTCTCCCATGCCCCACCTAACAATGCCATGGTTGTGCCGTATTTACAATAAGGTGCACCATGGTGGTCGTTAGGGCAATAGCGTCCAACGTTTTGATGCTATTGAAGCGCTGTGCTGCACTAGCTTAAAACAATTGACGCTAGTGCAGCAAAGCACAGGGAGGCCCATTAATTAAAATGAGTGTCTCATTTAAAGCCTGCTCTGAGCAGGCATTAAAAATTATGGAAACAATGGTGCAGTGAAATGTTGGAAATTTCACTATGCCAATGATTCGGGCCTCCCTGCTTCAGAACGCCCCCCCGCATACATTATGCCTGGCACAAGTATAATGTGGTGCAAGGGTTTACAAAGTGGCGCAATGCAAGCAATCTGCCACTTTGTAAATACGGCGTGGGAGAAAGTCCCCCTTAATGCCGCCTTAGAGTAAAAAGAATTATGCTAGTGCGGCGCAAGGTGGCGCTAGGGGCTTGTAAGTATGCCCCTGAGTGTCAAAAATAAACAAAGGCCATGACTGTGCTTCTCATGTGTTGTCTTCGCTCCATTTCGCCTTCTGATCTCTCTTGCCTGTCTATTAGGTATTCCACCCTTTCTCTTTCCCTCTATTTCTCTCCCATCCGTGCTTTTTCTCGTTCTCTCTTTCCGACCCTGTCTCGTGTTCACCTATTCAGCTCTCATTTGTGTCATGCAAGCATCTTCTAACCTTCCTCGTTTCACCTTCACTAGTCTTCTTTCTCATCTTCTTTGCAATTCACATTCCCACCTGCCTCCCTTGACCGCTTCTTCCCCAACTCACCCTCTTACATATACCCTGTCACCACTCTTCCCGTGTTCCCCTCTGTCACTTTTCTTGTCTTCCACCCGCCTCTCTTACTTCATCCAAAGATGTTTACCACCCTAGATGACAGTGCATCATTCTGAACCTCCCTCCAGCAGCCATGCCACATTTGCTGCGTGTAGTGGTGATGGGACACCACATGCTAGTGGCAGTCTGGGGCAATCACCAAAAATTGCCCTGCCTCTCCTCTATTTCGCATACTGACCTTTTTTTCTCAAGCCTCCTCTGTTGGTCTCTTTTCTTTCATTCATCCTTTTTCCTCTTCTTCTGTACATGCCCGCCACTTCTACTTTCTCACCGCCTCTTCCCTTTCTCTACCTCACGTTCTCTTTTCTTACGCCATCTCACACTTTTCGTTTGCATGCTCTGTCCCCCTCTATACTTCAACACCCTGATCTCTCTCTCTCTCCGTCCCTCTCAAATGTCTCCATGACGTCACACACACACCTCCCCCACTCACTTCCTGGCTGTCATCTCGCTATCATGTCACACCCTTTCACTATTTCCTTTTAGATATTTTCTAGGCGTTTTTTTTCTCCCGAAACTGCTCCAACATGTTCTTCTCCCTCACCCACTCCTCTTACCATCACACTTTTAGTAGCAAGCACTGTCACATCCTCCTCTCACCCACATCGCTTTCCATCGCCTCAGTTTTTCTTTCCCTCCCACCCCTACTTCCTTGCCATTCTCCGCACTCTCTTGCCTCTCTCACACACTAACCTCCCCTACGCTCTTCTTTCTCTCATGCAGTATTATGCTATGTGTGTCATTACACTCACACTGCATATTAAAGTGTGTTTTTTTTACTTTTTGCTCATCATGTTGTAACGATGAAGAATTACAAGAAAGACAAATGAAAAGAAAGCTAGACTGAACAAAGAAATGGATTTTGGATGAAAGTTATCGAGATACCATAGCACAGCGGTCTACTCTAAGATCTTCCTTTGAAAGTTGCAAATAAACTGTGAGTGCCCAGGGACATTAAGCAAAAAAAAAAATACATATAAGCAAATGTAATCAACGTTAATTTTACTTTTTTTCTAAGAAAATGAGGACTTCTAGGAAGGCTTGGCAAGCCTTCAATTCATTACAATTTATAATAGAATTTCACATTTGTGTTTGACAGGGTGTCTGAATTTAGGTCCGAATGATGCTAGGTGCGACTGAACGCTTCCATCTAGTCCAAAAGTGTCACCCTTAGCAGATCAGGAATTTCTCACTCTTCCTTGATGCTGTCTTTATTTGTTCATTTTTTTAACGCAAACGTAATTACCTGCATGTTGCAAATATCGACACTTAGCAGCCTATTAAGTCTTCCATGTAGGCCTGGGCAGAGTTTGGGGAGTTCTGCTATGCAGAACCCCATGAAGTACCTCAAAAACTCTGCCACGCTATGTGGAGTTCCGCAAATGGCGGGCTTTGGGTAAGTCACACCGTTCGCTCTGATATTCAGCAACAGGAGTTTCTCCGTCACTGTAAAATCTGTGCGAACGGCATCACATGGACCACCAGAGGGCACTAACTTTTTCTGCTGTTCGAGTAGATTTTGTACTCGAGCAGCAGCTTTCTCAACAACGACAGGCGCGACCTGCAGCTATGGCCCTCATTCACAACTCACGCTCACCAACATAGCGATTTCTCTCGCTTGCCAACTTAATGTTGGCGAGCCCTGTGAGTGAAAAGACTCTGCTCCAGGTCACTTCACTGAGTTTTTGGGAACTCCGGGCACCGGACGGAGTGGGAAAAACTCAACGAACTCCGCTGGCGGAGAGGAATTCTTCACCCACCCCCTACTTCCATGCTCATTGCACAAATTGATATGGCTTGCACACCATTGAGGCCCATGCACTATTGTGTTGTATTATGAAGTATTATATTACATCACTGGGTATTTGTACAGTGCAATGTTTGCAAATTTGTTGGCCTCTTGGTAAGTATACAAACTCTGATTTGTATTTGTGATTCAACCAGAGCAGATTTCCTGCAGGGAAGTATTTTACAGAGTCACTTTTGGCATTCGTATGTGTATGTGTTTGGAGGGTGAGAGGAAATGGGTGGATCTTGCAACCTTCCACCTTGACCCATGTGAATTTGCTGTGTCATGTGGTGATTCTGTCTTTAAGCCCCATGTCTGAGTGGTGTCAGCAGATGATCGCCTGTCTATAGCTGGCGTGGGTAGCTGTACTGTGATAGTTTAATTTGCAAATCGAGTTCGGGAAGGAATTGTCCAGGTGGGAGATAACCATCTAGTCTTTTTATCTTGTGTCCTCTATGCTAGGTTGGAAACACAGTTCTAGGCTATTCCTTGATGCCTGAGTGCCTGATGTTATTCATGTGTGGCTAAATCCTACTACATCCAAAATGCCATAGTTACCATTTGTCAGATTGCCATGTATCCTATAGAGTGCTACAGAGTCACACTGTACAAATCCAATTCAATAAAATACAGTGAAATAAAATATGATACAATAATTAATTGGGTTTGGTGGCTTTGAAACCTATTTAAAGTCTATTTTGACAGTGCAGCTGTTGCTAGACCTTATGTGATCAGCAATAAAATAGCTATTAGAGTACTACTGAAGGAGGGCTAAGACGCCTCCCGCATGTTCCTTTTCCTAAGCACACAAATGGTTTGATTGGGCTGAAGTTGTGTGCTTCCATTGAAATGAGTGCTTGTATTACATCTTTTAGCTTGTGGCAAAGCCCAGACTCAATACAGCAGGTCTAATCTGATTATAGTAGTGTGACAATGAACATGACATTTGGCCTGATCTGCTTATTATGATATTTTATGATACGGGCAGTAGGCCAGTAGTGTTTATTGTGCAAAGCAAAAAATTAACACCAATCAGCATAAGGCGGACTTTTTATTACTCAGTATAAAAGCCTGCAGAGAAGAACTTTTTCACGTGGAATCTCACAGATTAGTGTAGCAGGGAAGGGTTTCGGGCTTGTTATCCCCATTGACAACCCGTGTATATAGAGATTTGCTCTAGGAGAATCCTTGTTAGGCCTTCTTAGGATAGATAGTATTTTTCTTAGCCAACTGTATTTTTATATACCTTTGTAATTTTATGACTGTGTTCCCGATGATTGCACTGTGGGAAAGCTTACACTCAAAACAGTTTGCCAGAATTGGCTATGGCAACAAACTATTAGCCTGATTGGTACACTGGGAAAAATTATGTTCAATGCCACAGTTCTGATCCGCTTATTTGGAATAGTTATAACAAACTCAGCAGGTCTAGCCTATTTATTGTGAAAAGCATTTATTAAGGCCAGTATGCCTTTAACAGTGGATTGTCAAATTTTTTACAGCCTATACACAGGTTTTTTTGTGGCATAATCTCACAGATTACTGTGGAAGGCAATGGTTTTGGTGTTGGTCACCCACTCCAAAAACTCTGGTGGGTTTCAATGTGATGATTCTTGTTGGGCTCTTTTAAGGCGAGGTGAATATTGTTTAGAATAGGCCTCTGTTGGTAATGGTGTCAACCCAATGTTAAAGGCTATAGGTATTTTCATTTCATTAGGGAAAGCAATTCCAGAGTACATAGTTTTGATATGTTTATTATGAAACATTATGACAATGCCAGTGGGCCTGGCTTATTGTGAAAAGTATGTTTTAAAGGAAATGGTCTTTTAAGGATGGATGGTAATTATAGTGTTCTGCCTGCCTGTAGACAGGCATTTTGTTACATGGAAACACACAAATTAGCATAGTCGGCAAGGGTTTTGTTGTTCTCTAACCACTCAAACAAACCATGCGGACAGAATGCAATAATTCTTATTACGGTCTCTTAGGAGTGATTGAGAATTGTTTTGACAAAAGTAATTTTGCACATACTTGTAGTTCTATTTTTGTATACCTGCTGGGTAGCTTGTTGGAAAGTTAATGTCCAATACAATTTGAGTTGTTTATCATGACAACCCGATGATATAGGTTGTATCGTGATGTTTATTATGAAACTTACTATAAAGGTAGTAGGACTGATGTATTTGTTGTGGAAAGCATATGTTTAAGTTCATAGCCATTTAAGGGTGGGTTGCTATTACTCCCTATTAAGACCTACAGAAAAGTATTTTGCTACATGGAATCTCAGAGATTGCCATAGTGGGGAAATGTTTTAGGGTTAGTTACCCCTCCGAACAAAGCGTGATTATGGAAGTTGTGCACTGTGAAAAGCTATATCCAATAATATTCTTTCTCTGCCTCAAAAGATTTTTTATGTATAAACCACAGACTACTTATGTATATGTAGAGATATGTGTATTGCACAAACACACCTAGGAAGCAATGGAAAGTAATCTGTGGCTGGAGCCAAAGAACAAAATTCAAGGTCAGTTACAGAGAGGCTGATAGCAGCTGCCTTCGGACTGTGTGGATACCTGATAGTATTCGAATGAAACGTATCGTATGAGTGTTTTCTGATTGCTTTTGCCACCCTCTGCATGACTTTGCAGCCAATAAATTACTAGAGTCAGTTACATGCTGTGTTTCAGTTGTACTCCCATTCAGTTATATTAAAGACTCTCTAATGCAAGTAAAATACATTTGTACAATTATTGTTATTAATATTCCGTTTAAATATTCTATTTATATCATGTAAAGGCAAAGAGAGAGGATGGTACTGTTTTCCTCAATGTATTCCCTCCTATTCTTTGCAACAGGACCAAAGTGCCTCCAAATCTTGCCTGAAAGAGATGTATTTCATATTTGAGCTTTATCTCCTGTGGCAGCTTGCCAGTCTAGATAAAAAGTGAGCAAGGTCTGTCTGATGATTGTTGTAGTTTAATGAATTTCATCTGACATTACTTGCAATGAAAAAACGTCCTTATCAGACATTATTTTCTGTCTATAACAATCCAATATTGAAATGTTATATTTATACCATGGTTATATTTGCAATTCTTCTACATATATATTCCTATGTGTGGTTGGCTGGATAAGAGAACATCTAAAATGAGATCATTCCTACGTCATATATTAGGAATACATAAAGTGATTGAGCATGAGCATTTGGAATGCAGGAAGAACAGGCAGTAGCAAAGTAAGATCATCCATCCTGCTCTGCCACTATGCCTCGAGAACATGAATTGGAAGGACCACACAAAAGAGGGTTTACCTTACATTCTGTAACCACAGCCAACCCACCTTAGGTAAGACAGGTAACGAATGTGCACAATTGTAACAAACCGGAATGGGGTTCTGTCGGAGGGCTTCCGTTCTGATGAAATGGACAAAGAGCACTTAACTGATTTCACATTCTTTTGAATTCCATTTCAATTGGCAAATACTTTAAAAAAAACAAGAAACTAAATTCAGTCTGGAACAGGTTATTGAGAGGACCATTTGTCAAGTAAATAAATTGTTAGTTTTTTTTAAAGACTTTCCTAAAGGTCTTTCTAATAAAGCTCTTCTTGCGTTTTTTGAAAATTTTAATCATTTACTTAGGTACAGATTCCAAAAGGTATTGTAGACTATGTGAAAATCTGAAGCACATGTTGTCTGTAATAAATTGTTGACCTGGTGAAAATTTCCTAATGCTGTTCCAAATATGTTAAATCTTCCAAGTCCTTAAATGAGGTTCTTTCAACCTTTCTGTTTTTTAGTCTTCCAAATTCCTGTACATTCATTTTCCTCTATAATTTTAATCTATAATAATAACAGCGGTTCCCAGATCAGGTGTTGAGGCATACCCTTCGCTTTAAGAATTGAACACGTAAGTAGAAAGCAGGAAGAACGTGGTTTTCAGATAAGCCCATGAACGTCATCAGTTAGTAAAGGGTATCTATGTCTGCAATTATTTAGATGGACTCACAGCTGCTTCTATCAAAAGAGAATGATCTTCTCTCATTGACACAATGTCTGCTGACACACTGCTTCTCTATGGGTGTCTTCTTATTTGCCTTAAATTATGTTTTAATAACAAATGAATATGGTGTGTAATTTCCCTTCGGACTGACCTTACTCATATCGCATACTGTTTTAGGATCTGGCAGGATATTCTATTTGGCAACTTTGTTCTGTTGATTGATAATTTATTTTTTTCTCTCTTCTCGCACTTTTCTAAATGTATCCAACACTATTATTCCAGGAATAGCATCAACAGTCTCTGTTTCTATCCATCAGTGTAGGAAATGAGGCCCACCCATTATGTAGGAAAGTAGTAAGTGAGTAATATATGTTTGGAGGATGTGTTTTGGAGCAGATTATGGTGTGGTAGTGCCCCATTATTTACCTACAGCACATTTCCCTTTGTAATGGTGTTGCAAAGTCATATTTTTGCCCTGTTCATCCCCATGTTTTTGTTGCTGACTGGTGCTGATGATAACTGACTCTGACTGTGCCCTGGACTCTGTTAGCCAGACCCAGGCCAGTGCTATGTTAAAACACACAGTTGTAGTAGAGTACACTAGGTATTAGGGTACCCTTTTGACTGTCCTGACAGACCCTGTAAGTCCCTAGTATATAATGGGGCAAGGGTGTACAATCAGCCTATAAGCCCCTATATAATAGGGCATGGAGATTAGAGGCCCAGCAGAATTTCTGCACCTGCATGTGTGCACTGCTGTGTGCTTCCTGTCCTTTTAAATGCAGACCTGCCTTGCAGCCTGTCTTTAAAAGTTACATTCCTACCATTTGCATGACAGCCCCTGTAGGTCCCTAGTAAACAATGTGGCAAGGGGGGTGCCAACTACCTATAAGACCCTCATACATAATAGGGCATGGAAGTAGAGACCCAGCAGAATTTCTACCCTTTGCATGTGGGCACTGCTGAAGGTTTTCTGTCATTTTAAAATGCAGCCTGACTCTGCAGACTGCATTTACATGGAAATGGTGTCCCAATTCGACTTTGGTGCTGTGGGCACTTTAAATGTGATGATCCACCTTATTTTCACATATTAGGTACCCCCAGGATCTCCCCTAGGTATCCCAGGGGCAGGGGTCATGTAACCATAAGCAAGGGTCTTATAAAAGAAGTTTTATAAACCCAGGTAAGGGAAAACTGATCATTTCATTTTACCCCACTATAGATACTTGCCTTCATAAGCTATCATTGCTATATGGTATTTTCATGGTAATAATAGTAAGGAAAAGCGCAGAAAAGTAGTTCAAGGACTTAAAAGATTTGTTTTGATAAATCCAGCAAGTGGACATTGGTGAATTTATTACAACTTGTACAGAAAATAAGTTATAAGCCTTTTCTTTCTGTAAGCCAAAATCCAGCCTTCTGACTGTCCCCTCTGATTGGTCAGTGCTAACAAGATTAGCAGAGCTGCTTGATTAAGTGATAAGTGGCTGTCCAGGGGAGAGCACATCTGGTGAAGGGCAGCTCGGGGACTACACAGGAATGCATGAGCAGGGGTAGGGGTAATAAAACATACAGCCTCAAAGGAGAGCAAGACAGGAGAGAATGCCAGATCAATTAACCCCACCTTCTGGACCCCTCAGCCAGATACTAGGCTTAAGGAAGGAATTTGCAGATGTTAGAAGGAGGGGAGCTATGGAAATGAGCCACACTGGAGGATGGTTTAGTCAGCTCTTAGTTTCAGACATCATGGATTTTGGAAAAATTGTGCTTTCTGGGGCAGGAATATGCCACACTTTGCAGGAAGTGGTCATGCATCTGGGCGTCACTCTGCATTCTATTGGTTGGGCGACCTCCTTCCTGATGCCCAGGAGCTGGGAATAAATATGTGAGAGGTGCATAGCCTCTCAGATCTGCTGCCTGAAACTACAAGAGAAAAAAAGACTGCCCTGCTGGAATCTGGATCTGCACCCTTGGCCTGCACTTCTAAGTGAACTGCGCCTGCTGCACAATCTGGTACTACAGCCTTGGGGACAGTGCCTTGCTTCAAGAAGGACTCAGGAGTGGACTCCCTGCAGCTACAGGTTAACAGAGCTTCACCTGCATCATCCCCAGCAAAAGTCCCCAGCCTGGAGTGCATCCAGTGGACTTTTAAGGATTTGGCAAGGCGCATTGCAGGAATTGTGGTCCACCTTTCCAAGGACCATCTAGGAGATTCCGGACCCTTGGATTTGTGTTTTGGACCCTCTGTACCTGCAAGGAGGACTTCAGGGAACGCCTCCTGAAGATTGGAGAAGTTTAGAGAATTTAAGTAAAATTGGCGCTTTGTGTTTCTAAGCACTAGGAAGTGTTTACTCTTTAAAAAATTCATATATCTGGTTCCAAGGACCCACCCGGAGATTCCAGACTCTTGGATTTGTGTTGTGAACCTTTTGTACCTGCAAGGAGGACTTCAGGAAACACCTCCTGAAGTTTGGAGAATGTTGGTAAAGTTGCCACTTTGTGTTTCTAAGCGCTAGAAAGTGTTTATTCTTTTAAAATTCATATCTCTGGTTCCCTACATTGGATTTTTGTCGTTTTGGTGTCAATTTACTCATAAAATGGGATTTCTATTGTGTGTTGTGTCTCACCTATTTACTGTATTGGTGTTTTTGAATGCTTTACACTCTTATCTCCGAAGTTAGGCCTGCCTGCTCGGTTATAGCTACCAAGGGTTGAGCAAGGGGCTAATTTACTGGGACCTGTACTGAACCTATACTTGGTTAGTGGCCTTAGTGTCAGTGGTAGGTTCATAGTTACCACTGCCAGTAACCCACTTTCCAACAAATGACTACTACATTTGCACAGACATGCAGCTTTACTACTAAAACAATATAGGAGATACATAATTGAGATGATTGAAATTATGGTTTCAGTGAATGTTTATCATTTGAACAGCACCAAGTAAAGTGTCTTGATTTGTTCTGATTGTATTAACATATTTGTGTCCAGACACTTCAGAATTTTAAACAGTCTGTTTCATCTCTGCTTTCCTAACTGCTGATACATTTTGAGATATTGCTAGAGTTAATTTACAGACATTTACATTTTGCTGTGTTAAAAACACTAGACATGCTACACGCTTTCCTTTCTTACTTCCTGTGTACACCAGCAAGGCTGGGACATAGTTAAGTTTATACATTCCTGAGAAAGAAAAGTAAATACCAACCTTCATGTTAAAAGAATAAGAAGCAATGTGTCTGTTGGCAGAGCCTGACATTTGACCTGTCTTTGACTACACAACAAATGTGGCAAGGTAAAATCAAATTTTAAAGACATAGTTATTGCTCATTCACCTTCTGAACTTTAGAATTGTTATTTCTGGGGTACTGCATCACCCCCTGTGCCTGTGCCCTTACTTCCAGATCCTATGCCCCAGTTAGGCTTAAAACAAGACCTGCTGGAGCTCAACTGGTTCCCAGGGTTTCAGCTGAGTTATTCTTCATAAAAGCTTGCAGAATGGCAGAACATGCCTGGCACTTAAACAACAGTGAGGATGTCCAGCATTCTTTCATGACTATATACAATGATTAAAAAAGGCCCTTGTTTTGGCCAGACACCATTCCTATTCCTCACAAATCATAGCATCTTCTAATCAGCAAAAGAAAATATTTTAAATTATTGAAGAACTATCTTCATAGTCTGCTTCTTCTGCATTGTTTACCATCTCAGTCACTCCCCTGATGACCTTTCAAAACCTTTTAAAGTGGTAAAGATTTAGAAAGATATTCAGACATTTCAGCTATTGGACAGGCTGTCTGTAAAACAGGAAATGTGCCCTGCCTCCACAGGTCATGAGCCTATTTTCAGTTTCACTTAAAGGCATTTTTTGCTAAATCAAGGGAGGTTCTCCCACTGACTCTTGTCCAGTGGCCGAACAGAAAGTCATCTGTACTATTGCTTCTTTTCTTTGGCATTGGTTATCCATTCCCTACTGTCAGAAACTCTTCCTATGTAGCTGAATTCAACTATGATCACACTATTACTGGCCACTCACATGTTGTCTCACTCCTTTTGCATTTCCTTGAAAGGAAATGTCCTATGAGGTGCCCATGGCTCTTCCTTTTCAGTTCTCGCCTACCTATGTGTCGTCTGCTTGCCAAAGACCTTTTGTGGGCTTATCAAATGATTACAGTGGGATTACACCACACCGATTGCTTATCATGAATTGGATTTATTGCTGCTCTAAAATGCTTCTTATTTGATGGCTTGATTTCATCTTCTTGTTTTTGTTCCTCCCCTGGAGCAAAGCCTCTTTACTATCCTTTTGATTGGCAGACATACCATTCCATTGCTTACTTATATTGAACTACATTTTTCTTTATGATTAAGCTCTCCATGTTATCCCATGTATTTTTCAGCTCACTCCTGTGTGTACTTCTCCCCCTTTGCCAAATCCCAACCCCATGCTACCAGTTGCTGTCTCTCACTTGTGTGATTCTCCTCCAGCCAAGCTCAGCATCTAGTATTGTGCCACATCCTGTGTTGATCTCTCCCTTGTGTGCTGCTTTTCTCCTCCTCCACTCATCGTGTTTTATTTTATCTCTCCCATTTGCTTCCCATTGCTCCCCCTATCTGTTCTCTCCACCCATTCTTTTGGTCCACTCCCCAACCCCGGAGATCCTATGTGTTTTTTTAAAATATTTTAACAGTTTTTTTTGTTGTTTTTTATTTTTGGAAAAAAAAGCACTTTTGCGCTACAGAAATGTCATTTTTTCAATTTACTGTTCCCTGTTGGACCAGTACATTTTAAAAAAATGACACCAGTGTAATTTTGTTGTCGCATTAATGTGTGGTGATGCATGATGACACACGCATTTGCTTAAAGTATGACACGACCAATGGTCGCATCATCATGCTTTAAAAAAAATAATAATAATAATAATAATTTTTCAGCTCGTGGACGCATTGACAAAAAGGCTTGGTCAATGTTTGGTTAAGAATATTTATATGCAGCCCCTAGTTTTCCTGATACGATCCCAATAGATTAATTTCTCTATTTATGCTCAGACACCCACTAGAGCCTCAGCATGGTGGATAATCTGAGTGAGCCAGCTGGCCTATTTTGTGCCCTTTTGTTGATTTGGCAGTGGGTATGCCTGAAATGGCTGCAGGTCAACTTGAGTAAAGCTTTTCAAGGATGCTGTGACTGCCCTCTGGTCTTTGTCTATGTGGCCAGATGAAATGGGTGCTCAGCCTTCTCCTGAATCAATGTACAACTGAGGCTTAGATTGAAAGCCGTCTTTCTCCCCCAGTATGGCATTATTAACATCTTACTGTTTTGTTCACCTTGCAGTCGTGTATAAAATTCTTACTGCACTCATTAAAGGAGACTTTCTGCCATTACTGTACTGGTGGTCTTGGTTATGAGAATGCCATGTATTCAGGCTTTGCCAGCTATATACTCTGGAAGCGATAACAATATTGCTGTAGCAGCCATATATGTCTCAGGAACTTGGTTACCTTTCTCAACAACTCTGTGACTTTCACTGGCTTCTCATGCAACACTGCATTACCTTCACAGTCCTTTGAATAATAATTTGTGAAACTAAAGAGTTGTCTCCTTTTTTGTTCACAGACTGCTTCATTTGTTGTATGTCATTATATTAAGGTCGATAATGAGGATCTACAAATATAGGCATCACTTAGATCGCCTATCACTACAACATAGTCACTATTATATATCCTACACTGTCCACTATGTATTTAGTCACTATTATTAACTCTATAATGACTCACCTAGTGATTGAGTGTTTTGCTCAAAGTAGGGGTGCAATGCTTTTGTCAAGGAATTTAATGCATGCTCTATTGGGGGAGTTCCACATCTACCCTACAGCTCTGCTTGTGGCCTGCATGCTACTATAAGCATTTCCTGAGCTCTATGTATTGCAATGCCAGAGAAGCGGTGTAATGAAATCCTGTGACTCAGATTGTTTGGACACTGTGGTGACTCAGTCAGTGCCCTCTTCAAGAAAGATGCCTAACTCCCAGCGCTTATCATGTAGAAGGATGATCGCTGGAGCTCAGGACTCTGCTTAGAAGCCCAGGGTGGTGCAACTGAATGTCGGTGCACCGAACTCCAACGCTGGATAGTCCTCAATTGACTTCATGCCTCTTTAATCCACTACCAGACACTCCTTGCTCCAGTGGCATAACAAAACGTGAGGGGTTTTCCCTGCAAGGTACATGCCCCCCCTCTGGACTCCTACTCAGGAGCTCCCAGGCCCCAGTTCCGTGCTGAGAGGGACACCTGGAGCTCACCCCCCCCACACCGCAGGAGCTGCAGGGGCCTTTGTTATGCCACTGTCCTTCTTCTTTATTTCACTCTTGTAGGTTCCTGCTTTCTCCTTTTGTGGTGGTTTTTCAGTCTTTCTCTTTCTCCGCCTTTCCATTTTGTGTGTTTTTCTCTCTTGTTGTCTTGTAAATGTCAGATGTGATAAAGAACTGCCGATCCCCAAAAATGAGTGCCACTGGCAACCACTGGTTCAAATTAAACACTGCTAACTCCCCTAAAGCCTAACCTGCCACTTCACTTTAAACCGGGTTTGCTCCAACCCCCCCCGGTTGTCTGAAAAGCTGTTCCTTCCGCTCTCCATGTAGGGCTGTCCTGCTTTACTTCCCCAAAGAAACTAAAAAACGTGCTTCCAAAATACAGACCATATTAAGCTTGCCTACCACCAGCTCTGCTGTTTTTGCACTTCATTAAAAACCCACATAATACAATAAATCATTCTTTAGAACCATGAAGCAAAATATAAACCTGTGTCGGGTCTCCCCAAAAGCAGCCTCTGATTTGTTTGACGTGACTTAAGGTATGTGGATTTCAGGTTACCACGCAACAGTGACATTCCTGTTCTCACTGACAAGGAGCTGTTGCCAGGGCAAGAAAAGCAATCTTTAACTAGTATGACTTTAATTACTGCCACAAATGTAGAATTCAGGCAGCCAGCACTGCTGGTTGATTTTTATGGTCTTCTGTACCTTGCTTTGACAGCCGTGATTTATACACACTAGCGACTGGAGACCTGCATGTGGGCAAAATAGGCCACTATTAGAAGCAGCTGAAAGAAGCAATTGTAAAATGACCAGTTAACCTTTGCAAAGGGCCTTTCACGTTGTAATATTTTTTGTAACTTTTGATCTGTTTGAGGTAGAAACACAGTTTTTGTTAAAAGAAAACTGCAGACTATGCAGCAGATGATGGATTATGTGATGAATCCAGTAAATTCATAATTCTGCAAACAAATCTGCGGAATTTCATTGAATATTCCAGTGACACTATATAAGACCTACTGTTGTGCAAGTGAACAAAAAGAAGCGTGTGCTTTGTACTCCTACCGCCCTTTCAGGGGTTGTACGTCACAATATTGAAGTTAACAATATCGACCCACACATATATTGACTTCAGAATATGAACTTCCAACATATTTAAAATATCATCGAGGTGAGCAATTAATGGGAATAAAATATTTACTCGTCTGACATTGTATTTATATCTAATCCCCAGGCAAAGCATTACTTTCAAAACCTTGATGTGCCCTCTGTGAGGGAAGCACACTTGTTTAGCCTTCGAGCAGCCATTGCCATGTTCAATGAGAGGGGTTAAAGAGCAGCTCATTCTGAACGAAAAAACCCAAAAACATTAGGGCCCATATGTATTATGAATTTTTGCGGTCGCAAACGACCCATTAGGCCTTTTGCGACCACAAAAATGCATTTTGGTATGTATGAATTCCAATGTGTGATTCAGTAAAATGTTACTGAATCACAATATGGAATTGCGCATTCATACCGATTTGGTATTAGGGAGGGGCGTGTTCAGAGCGTACGTTCCCGATACCGAATCACATTGGTATATAGGATTGTTTTGTGACAGAAATGCGGTCGCAAAACATTTGCATTTTACCACCTACTTGAAGTAGGTAGTAACTCATTCGCAGTGAATCGTAGCATGAAGTGCTCTCCAAGGGCTTGGATAGAGCTTGCCTCCTGTTCCCTGAAGTCTCAGGACCAAAAAGACTTCTCTTTTTCATTTGGACGCCTTGTGCGCCGAAAAATTAGATGCACAGGTTGCTCCGCGGTGAAAATTTCACTGCACGCCGATCCGGAAAGACGCTGCTCGACGCGACGCCTGCGGTGCGACCGGAACTTCGACGCACGGCCTAGCCTTCACAAACGCCGCCGACTCCAGAAAGGAAATCGACACGACGCCTGCTGTGAGGGAGAAGATTCCACGCGCAGCCCTCCGGAACGACGCGCAGCCGGAAAACAAGCCTAGGATTCCACGCACAGACCCCGGGACATCTGGTAATCCCACGAACCACAGAAAGAGGCTGTCCGCGCGCCGGAAAACGACGCCCGACTTCCCAGCGTGAAAAATAACAATGCAAGTCCGTGTGTGCTGGGGAGAAATCGACGCACACACCATTTTTCCACGTATCTCTTCTTCTGCGGCCCTTTGCGGAGACTTTCCACTTTAAACCAGGTACTTTGTGCTTGAAAGAGACTTTGTATGCTTTTTAAAGACTTAAGACACTTTAAATCACTTTTCAGTGATATCTTTAGAAATTCACATTGCATCTTTATTCATTTTGACCTGCAATTATCCAGATAAATATTATATACTTTTCTAAACACTGTGTGGTGTATTTTTGTGGTGCGATATTGTGTTATTGTATGATTTATTGCACAAATACTTTACACATTGCCTTCTAAGTTAAGCCTGACTGCTCGTGCCAAGCTACCAGAGAGTGGGCACAGGATAATTTTGGATTGTGTGTGACTTACCCTGACTAGAGTGAGGGTTCTTGCTTGGGCAGGGGGTAACCTGACTGCCAACCAAAAACCCAATTTCTAACAAAATGCATCCAGTTTTCCTTTAGGGAAAAATTCAAACAAGCATTTGCAATGCAATGGGACTTGCATTTGCTTGAGTTAAAGTTATTACCGTTGTAAACTCCTAACCGGACGTTTCTTGCCACATAAACTGAAAAGTAAAACAGTTTCACATAAGAGAGCGCAAAGCAAACAATCAATCAAAGCATTTGTAAAGCGCACTACTCATCTGTGAGGGTCTCAAGGCGCTGGGGGGGGGCTGCTACTGCTCAAACAGCCAAGGCTTGAGGTGTCTCCTGAAGGTAAGTAGGTCCTGCGTCTGTCGCAGGTGGGTGGGAAGGGTGTTCCATGTCTTGGCGGCGAGGTAGGAGAACGATCTGCCACCGGCGGTCATTCTGTGGATTCGTGGGACGGTGGCGAGGGTAAGGTCAACGGAGCGAAGCTGTCGGGTCAGGGTGTAGAAGGAGACCTTTCTGTTGAGGTATTCTAGTCCGGTGTTGTGCAGTGCCTTGTGAGTGTGGGTGAGGAGTTTGAACGTGATCCTCTTGTTGACGGGGAGCCAGTGCAGGTCTCTCAGGTGGGCTGTGATGTGGCTGTGGTGAGGGATGTCCAGGATGATGCGCGCGGAGGTGTTCTGAATGCGTTTACGTTTTTTCTGGAGCACGCCCGTGGTTCTTGCTGATGTCCAGTCTGCTGCTTACGAGGACTTGGTGACCACCCTTCTGGTTCCATTGGGGATCCATTTGTAGATCTTCCGAAGCATGCGGAGGGTGTTGAAGCAGCAGGAGGAGACGGCATTGACTTGCTGGGTCATTGATAGCGAAGAGTCCAGGATGAATCCCAGGTTGCGTGCGTGGTCGGTGGGTGTCGGTGCAGCTTCCAGTGAGGCAGGCCACCAGGAAACGTCCCAGGTGGAGGGCGTGGAGCCGAGGATGAGGACCTCAGTTTTGTCAGAATTCTGTTTCAGGCATCTGTTCTTCATCCATTCGGTGATGGCCTTCATTCCGTTGTGGTGGTAGGTTTTGGCGGTGGCGGAGTCCTTGGTGAGGGAGAGGATCAGCTGTTGGAAACAGACAAAAGGAAACAGAAGTTCACTCTCAGTAAAACATATCGGCAAAAGTGCAATTCTCCATGTAACCAGCAAAAGTACAATTATCCATATAACCTGCAAAAGTGCAAATATCCATGTAACAGGGTCGATGTCATGCAAAGCACTCTACTACTGCCCAACGAGATCGCACTGTCTGTGAAATAAAGAGAAAAAGTAGTGCAGAAACAATATGTAAAACATGGAGCCTCGTATGTTTTCAGTAGTTGGGCGGTGTGCTCGAGGCGGGCTAAGCACCAGAAAAGGCATAGCATATTCATGCCTTTCACTAATTAAATCAAGCTAATTAAAAAGGCAAGCCTATGAACCAACCAAACTTATGGACTTGACATGGGCATGGTTAAAAGCCTACAGAGAGATTACACCAGGGACAGAGCACTTTGTGCTCAAACCTAAAAAGACTGCTGTATTTGAAAGCAATCACAGACATGTAGGTCTGCTGACCCCAGCAGGCCACAATCCCTGTGATTTTAGCATTTCCTAATGGGTCACAAAGTGCTACCTATCTCATTTATATCATTGAGGTAGTTCAATTTGCCACCCATTAGGAAACTCAAAATTAAACTCATGGAGTTTCATACATTTAAATAGTGATTAGCTAATTGTGATTTGCCAAGAATCATAATTAGGTAATCACTATTTAAAATAATGATACATCTGGCCCTTGACCTTTTAAATCATTGAGCGTTCTCATGTGCTGCTGACCTTGCAGAGAGTTCTGTTACTATTTAGACATGTTTGTGCTTATGGCACCTTCAATAGGATGTTTTCAAGCTTGGAGTAATCACAAAGTGAGCAGTTGCCACCAGGGGCATAACACAAGCCCCTGAGGTGCTGATGGGACCCGACCGTTCAGGGTGGCCCCTCATCCCTTGAGAGGGGGTCCCATTCAGCCTAAGGCCAATGAATAGCTGTGAGATATGGGAGACTCAGGGTCCCTCCTTCACAATCTGCAGGGGGGGCTAATTATTTTTTGTTACACCACTGGTTGCCACATATTCCTGGTTACTGGAAACTCTAGGTGTTATTAACAGTGACTCAGATTTCTCTTGGGCTAGAATTTGATTGCACATTTCATTTCTAGTACCTCTAGTAAAAGCACCAGCAAGCAGATGACTGGGCATGACATCACTGACTGGCCCCATAAAAGAAATGCTAACCACCTCCTGGTTTTATATCCATGGCAGGCATGGTAATCGGTGGTTCTTACCTGGTCATCCATATATGACCATAGTTGAACTTTGCTTGTGACTGTGCATTTGATAGGGGTGGCACCTGTGGAAGATCTTTGAAGCAGTGAATTTGCCTCATACATAAGATATCTAAAATGACTAAATCTAAATTTAATTTAGTAAATATGTACATTTACTAGTTTTACAGTAAACCAGCCTTGATGAGTCCGTCGACTGCCACTAATGCAAACCCCGGACTGGCAGGTACTTCTTGGCTGAAGGACACGGTTTACCTCTTTGAACAAACCGCCACCTCTCCTTAACACCAGTAGGACTTAACAACTTCACCTTTTGCATTGAGAGGTCCGGGGAATGCATGAGTCGGGAAAGACACAGGAACATGACTGAAGTATTTGAACAGGGTTTTGTTCACAAAAAGAAAGGTAGAGGTTGTATAGTGAGGACGCTAGGAAACCTAAGAAAACTTAGGGCCCAAAGGTCAGTAAATTCCCACTTAACTACTTCCTTGTCTTGGAGTGAAATAGGAAGAGTGGGGTAATTAGTATTGGTTAAGCACAGGCTAGATGGACTCAAGGCAACTGGTCCACCAATAGAAATAAGCCCTTTGTGGAGGTTTAGATCTAGCATAATAAACAACCCTCGACGACTCACTTGGATTCTGCTTTCCTCTGTGCAGCCACTGCGCTTGCAGTGTGGAGCCCCAATCTGACAGACAGGATCCCTATATAAACTCAGGCCAACTGAACCACAACTGTAAGTCATTCCCCAGCTGCTGTGTGGCTGGCACTGACATGTACACAAACATGAGATACATGCGTAAACAAATATAGTTTATTGACTGCTGGCCTACCACTGACCTATCTGCCTAGACTTGGTCCAGAGTCCCACGCAGTTAAGCCAGCTGTGTAAATTCAACGTTTACAGGCTTTCCGGCAATGCTAGCGTAAAGGCGAATAGGCGTAGGATGTCCAACAGCAGTGCACCTATTCTTTCCTATGATCTACTGGCGGTCCAGCTGACAGCACTGCATGCTTCCTTCACCCAGGCAGAACACGGAGAGCATGGCAGAAGCAATGCAAGCTTCAGTCACACATATACAGAACAGGAAGGGTCGCAGGAGGAGCTTTAGAGGAAGGAGCACATCTTGGAAGAAGGGGCATTGAAAGGGAACAAGGGATCACAGGCAAGATGGACACATGTAAGTGAGGCATTATGAACGGAGAACTGCCAGTGTATATATTTATTTCGTGTTCTCCAGTATTATACCATTTACACAACACGATGGAAGATGAAGTCTGGCCCACCACTCATGCCATTTGCATGCTGTTATCTAACTCCCCTCTGCCTCTTCCTAGGATACAGAAGCTA
Organism: Pleurodeles waltl; assembly: GCF_031143425.1. Taxonomy (NCBI): domain Eukaryota; kingdom Metazoa; phylum Chordata; class Amphibia; order Caudata; family Salamandridae; genus Pleurodeles; species Pleurodeles waltl. The sequence goes on from NC_090442.1 coordinate 240,238,345, forward strand.
TGTTTCCAGGTACCTGGCCTTTGGCTTTTACTGGGCGCCATTAAGCCGCCATCGTGAGCCCGCTACCAGGCAGCCCTCTAATGGCGTAACTGCTGAGCCTGGTCATGTGCAGAAGAGTAGTTTATTATAGGTCTTCTCTGGTGCTTCTCACCAGCCATCAAATCCATCTTCATATCCCAGCAGGAGGGTCTGTCACCCTGCCAACATACACAACTCAGTTCCAGGCCTGTGCCGCACCTCAGTGGCACCAATGACGAGGAGACACCACCAATGGACGCTGTGGCACGTGGGACACTGGGGGGCAGAGGCAACAACAGAAGTAACCTAGCAGCAGGACCTCCTGTTCAGACAGACTGAAGCATCAGTGCATGTTGGTCTCCATTGGAGGTTTTAGTTTGCATAATTAGAGTCAGTGCTCCTTGAGATCAGCCATAAGGACAGCGACGTCACAGAGAGCAATGCAAGAGCGTCATTCTTTTGCAAGAGAGACAAAACAATGGTAGAAGGATACAAACCTCGACTCACCTCCATGTGTTCAGCCCCCTCTTAATATGACTGCACCGTGGAGTACCACCTAGTCGCCGCAGCACAAGGCTCCTAAATGGAAAAAGCATTGGCAAACCCAGTGGGTTTGCGCTGCTGACTGTGAATGTGTTCTTTTGAAATACAATTAAAAAGCCACAATATATTTAACTTCTGTCCACGCTGAGAAAAGACTGATTTTGGTGAATGAATAGGCATTTATATTTCTTTCAAGACATCTATACTGCACAGTTTCATGGTAGTAGTGTATTTAGCTGTAATAAGAAAGGTTTGGGAATGTAGTTTCTTCTTTGGATTGTATAAAACATCCAGTCCTTTCTGTGGTTTGTGAAATAGCTGCTGATTGTAGAGTTCAGTTTTTCCACTTTCGAATACTGATACGTGTATGAAGCCCACAGGGAGCCAGGAGTATAATCAAGGTTGGATGATGGGGAATCCCGCCCAGTCTACCTTAATTGTTGTAATTGGGAGCCCCTATTACATCTTGGTTCATGAGCTATCACATCCAGAGAGGGGAATTAGGAGCGCTGTGATGGGAATGATTGTTAGCCACTTTGATGTGCACTGAGGAATCATCGTTGCTTCAGTCAAATTAATGTTCAAGGAATGAGAGCACATTAATCTCCAGGAGAGCTAATATGAAGCCGTTCCGCTGCTCTAGGCACCCATTCGCAAAGGTATTTCTACTATACCTTGGAAGATCACAGCCAGTGTTTCAAGAGCTCTGTCTTTTCATTAAGCCTTTAAAGAGAGACATATTTAAGAGAGGATATCAAGAGTGCGCTGCTGGAATATGCAGCCAGGAAACATTGTTTACGGATATTCGGATTTTTCAAATGTTCTCTAATAAGAGCTACTTGTGTTTAATGAAAATCATCCTGAGCTGCTAATATTATTAATGTTGTCATGGTGACTGCATTAGACAAGAATACATGATTTATCACTCAAATATCAACTTCAAATGCATCTTGGAAATCCAACCATATTTCACCAAACGTGAGTTTATGAAAGTACACACAATTCAGCCAAATTAAAGCTTCTAATTTATTAGACTGGGCTGCATGCAGGAGAGCTACGTACAGGTCTCTGGAGGGCTACCAGAAGCTCATGAGCTACTGAGCTAATTGATGAAGAAGCCTGGCTTATGCAAACAACAGAGCAAGCATTGCCCCCTTCATTGCAAGCATAACAGTATTGATAAAAAGTACTGGTACTCAAGTTACAAGACCCTTTGTCTTCTCCATAGCATGCTGAACATTTCTGGTAAATGCAGGGACTGATGCAGTAATTCCCAGAGTGGTTCTGCTATCACAGCTCACCTCAGAGACATTATCAGAGGTGCGTACAACAGCCTTTTCCTGCTAGATGAGTTGAATTGACATAAACAACAGACACAACGCAGGCGGCAGTTATTTCCCAATGTTCTGGAAAAATATCAAATATAACTGTAATGTGGTGACGGTCAGTGGCGTAACGAACCTCAAGGGGGGCCCCTTGCAGAGTACATGGAGGGGCCCCCTCCTCCACTCTCCAGACCTAGTCAGGAGCTCTCAGGCCAGGGGCCCGCTGCTGGTCCATAGTGCCAGCTGTGCTGAGTGGGCCTCCTGGAGCTCGGGGGCCCCTCCGCAGCACAGGGGCTGGGGGGGTCTAATGTTACACCACTGGTGATGATATTACTAGGACCCAGTTAGCTCTTTCTAACATATTTTCTGCGTTTTAAACTTTAATATATCATGCTTTCTATGATTAGCATAGTAGAACATACCGTATTCACGACGTCAGTTATCTTATTTGGGGCTGTTTTGACTGAATTTTAAATATGATACCCAAAGCCCCAGTGATATCGGATTTTAGGATAGAAATGCATGAACATATGTAGTTCTTGCAATGTGCCTGTTATTTTCTGACAGCAGAGAAGGGTTATGATAATTTCAGGAGGGCCCAAAATATCCCAGTTTCATTCCATTTCTAGCGAAAAAGACCCCAGCTGCAAGTGAAACAAGCATTTGCAATGCAATTGGTCTCGCATTTACTTGAGTTGGAGCTATTGGCTTTGTAAATGATAACTTGACTTTTTTGCCACATTAATTGGTCAACCCTGCTGCATATTTTGGTCCTTTCTGCCAGATAAATTCAGTGGCCCTGCATATAACTGAAGAGCTCATGGCCTACTGGAATTTTTTTAAACAAGGCCATTAAAACACAAACTACTACCAGGAGCAAAACATATTTACTTGCCATTTGTTACAGGTGACATTGCCCGTGGGGCAATTAATAAATAATTGTGCTCCATGAATGCATGCTTACTGGAACGCTGTCCCTTTACTGCAGTCTGGGGAGTCAAACAAAACACCTAGGATTTTTCACACGCTTGAGGAGAGCCTTCTCACATGATATTAATGATCCTCAGTTAGACTTGAACTGAAATATTAGTTATAAAATATCGACTGTTGTACAGCATAATCAACTGTAAGCTCTCCTCAAGGTTAGTTTTATAAATACATTCACACAGCTCAGGTTTCGCAGACTCAAACGTGTGTAGTTCATCTAGTCAGGCTTCTGCTTTGTATTTACAGCGTGTATCAAGTTATAAAAATAAAACTACAAGTCCCAGAATGCAAAGCAGAAACATGAACTAAATGAGCGAATCACGCATTAAACTAGGGAGCTGAACAACTCTACGAATATTACTGCAAGGGCTGGTTTCCAGCTTGTATCATGTTATAAAAATAAAACTACAAGTCCCAGAATGCAAAACAGAAACAGAAACTAAATGAGCAAATCACGTTTTAAACTAGGGAGCTGGACAACTCTATGAATACTGCTCCAAGGGCTGGCTTCCAACTTTACTATATTACAGTTGAAATGCCCTCTTGAATAGTAATGCATCATAGTAAAAACACAGGAAAGCCAAGATTTCGGCACCTTACCTGACTGTTTTCGTCACTGATTGCAGCTACAGCTCATGAGCTGGGGTTGGCTGCCTTCACAGGGTTTGGAAGCGGCCGCAGTGCACAATTTTCAAAAGCATTTATTAAGGAGTTCAGTAAAGCTGTAATATTATGCTCAAACAAATAACTCATTATTCCTGGAGGCCCAAAAAAACAAACATCTTCAAAGGAGAAAATAGCTTTAAAGTGCTCTGCAGTAACACGGTTGCTGCATATAAATGTTAAAGCACTAAATACTGAGGCAACTTAATTTTAAAGCTATCTCGGCCCTATATATTCCATGTCAAGCCACTCCCGACCCATTCAGCTCACTGTTACAGCTGTTTTTTTTTCCCATTTGTGACTTTTTCTGTTTAGAGCAGTGGTTCCCAACCTTTTAACTTCTGTGGACCCCCACTTTATCATTACTGGAACCCAGGGACCCCCACTAAATCATTATTGGAATCCAGGGACCACATCGAGATTTGGCGTTTTTTGAACAACCTCCAAAGCATTGACAGGCTTATCATGGTCATGTCTGTTCCACTAAATTTCTACTTGACTCCTACCTAACAGTTTCAAAAAAGTGCACCAATAGGACGTCTTGGTGCATTCGAATTTACTTCTTCAAAACATTTATTAGTTGGAAATTAATTTTCCATTGGCCTTGAGGAAGTCTTGTTGACGAAACACATGTTGGCTGTTATTTCTCTTGATTTATGATGGGCATTACCTCATGGAATTATTTTGGATGAACAATAAATACAACCACACAGCATTTCCGATCTGGAATCTTCATTGATACATACGGAAACAAATTGGATGTACATGGTGTGCCCCAGTATATACGTATGAACCCCCCCCCCACTAAGTCATTACTAAAAGCTGGGGATTTAATCTGTTAATTATATTTAATTTTCTAAGCAGTCATGGGCCCCCTGAGGAGGCTTTGCGGACCCCCAGGGGTCCACGAACCACAGGTTGGGAACCACTGGTTTAGAGTGCTACAATTGTAAAAATGTCAAAATAATTCTGGAGATTAATGTTCTTTCTGGAGAGAGAACATACTTTTGTCTAGTGGAAGCTTGGAGTCATTATAAGGTAGCACAGGGTGTTAATCTGTCTGCTGGGAGGAACGTGTACTACGCAGATCAGAGTGCATATAATGTAAAAATGTAAAAACAAATGTTCTTTCTGGAGAGAGACCGGCTTTGTGTTTCCTCCTCCGGGTCAAATCTCGACTATGAAGTCACTCGAGGTCTCTGTTATGTATCCTGGTGACCCTTTGTTTTGTCCACGCTCCTTACCCCCTGCTTTTGACTCCACAGAGACCTCATTTAGCACACTGGACACAGTGACACCTGCCTACAGCTTGCCTGGGCATGACAAATACATAAATATTTACTAAGAAGGTAATCTGGTAACCTATAGGTCACATAAATAAAAGCCAAAAGCAAGAATGAAATGACTCTTACTAGGTAACAGTGTAAACAATGTGAGCAGCACTCCAATACCACTGATCAAGTTCATGCTCTGAGCGCTGTGAGAGCCATGGCAGCCACGGACTGCAGACAAAAGAAAAAAGTAGTTTGCCCACGCTGAAGTACATCGTCAGTCATGCAATAATCCATTGTGTAATCCATGTAACACGATCAGTCTGCAAGGCTGTAACTAAACTCCCCCAAGGCTTGACAAACATAAAGCATTTACCAATGACATCAAGTGATTTTTGAAAGGCAAGCCCACAAACGAATGAAAGTGATGAGTGTGAGATGGGCGTGGTTAAAAGCCCACAATACTTACAACAGGTCAAAGTCCTTGCGCGCTCAACCTAAAAAATGACATGGAGATGTTTTATATTCTTGACTGAAGGTCCAATGAGACAATGAATGAAGACATACAAACGGGTATTTTAGAGAAATATGAGACATAGATATCCATTCAGAATTGAAAAAAATATTGTGGTAGAGCTCACCATCTTTGAAAACCTTTCTCTTTGCTCAGCTACTTAGCAGTCGACTACCTGTTCTAAATCATTCTTCGGCCCATGGGTTTGCTGTGTCTTGAAATTATTCCTTATCTAAAGTTGCACAATATAAATAAAAAATTAAAGTGCATCCTCTTGATTTGGAAGAGTTTCTCTCATAATACTGGCATGTGAGGCATTCGACTGCATAAATCCTTCTTATTTGGATTATTTTTCTAGTATATGATAAATATCTTTTGATGAACAGATTGCATTGTAAATACATGTCTGGTCTGCAGGACTACCACTCAGAGTACTCAAATTATGCACAAGATTAATTTAAGACATTTCACAAATACAGCAGGCATAGTGCTTGAGCCATTTTGCCCTGAAGTCCTCTTGTGACAGTAAGGATCTCAATAAATTGCCAATTACCACCTCTTTACTAGCAGAAAACCACATCTTATATAGCATCAAGTACACTGTCCAAGTAGGTGTCATTCTTGATAACTTCTGCACACTGTGCTGTCAGCGATGGTGAGCCAACGTCATGAATCTACCTTCCTGTGCTGTATTATTTGTTGAACTATGTTTTGTGTAGAGCCCTGAAGCCAATCAGAATCCACCTAAAACAAAAAAACATCTATGTAACATTATTGCTTTCAGTTTAGGATCGCCAATGAAAACTGTTTACAAACTGCCATCTTACTTTCTAGACATGGAGGCAGAAGTCCAGATCCAACTCTTGTCTTTGGTTGAAGGACGATGAACATGCTTTCCAAATCTTTTATTAGCAGAAAGCCCTCTTCCACATCTCAAATGACTGATATATTGTTGTTTGAGAAGGAAGACGGCACAAATGAGCACCTGCCCGGGAACACAGAGTGAAGGGCAATCAGTACCTTTCAGGAGCAAAGGAATGAGGTGTTCAAATAGCTTTGCTCTTAATATATTGCAAGAACTGTGGAGAAATATAAAGAAATCACATGAATCAATTTTCTGACTTGTGATATAAAGGTTGCAGATCTGATTTCATGTCCATATTATTGCCCAACTTGGTAGATCGTTTGGGGATTTGACCATTTCTTTGCCTAAAACTGATTTATTGACATCCTATGCTAACACTGCAGGGAGAAAATGCCTTCCAGAAGGTGTGCCTTCTTTTCATAACTCCGGTCTAACTTGTCTACAGGGAGTTGGGTTTAGCGTCCAGACTCTGAGCTGGTAGGGCCCTGCACTTCAGTGTCCTAGAGTCTGTGTCATGACAAGACAGCTCAACTCAGTGATGACTCTACTTGTATCTACTGCAGACAAATGAAGGCATGAGTCGAGCCCTCTCGATTCACACGTTTGAGCCATAGTTTACATCCAGATTCCTATAGCAAGGATTCTAACATACAGTAGTGAAGTGCTGTTGGATTAATTGTCAACCTACTATCCTTTATTAAAGTTTGTGGCTGATTATTTGCTCCCAGTTGAAATTGTGAACTTCTAAATAGCTGTTTATGCTCCATGGAAAGAATTAGGAAGGAAAATATATAAACCTATAGCATTGGGATTGTCGATTGACAAAGAAAACACACAAAAACATTTCAAATGACACTGGACAATTGGCCTACACATTACTTCTGAAATTATAAGCAAAACAACCCAATGGCGAAAGCATTGCTTCTCAAATTTACAGGAATCAGTTTGAAACCATATGCCAAGCCTCTGGTCACTCGCCATAAGCTTAATTGGCCCTCATTATGAGTTGGTCAGGGTGAGGTGTGGGAATATTGGTGGGAGATGGCATGGCATCCCCAATTCCGGGTCATAATCTACAAGCCCAAATCCAGTCGTTATGAGTTATAGTCCCCTGATTAGGGAATATGGGGTGAAAATCTGCATGTTTTCCCTGATTCAAAGGACTGTTCCTCTGATACTTGTCAACTGCTCTGAGCAAGTGGTAAATGTCATTAGGGCAACGTGAGTGAGGAATAGGCAACTGAGAGGAGGTGGTTTTCCGGACCTTGACAGTGAGTAGCCTGGCTGGGTGCAGCACTCGCAGCCATTGACCTGCTCTCTATGATTTTTCTGACTGCGAACCAATACACAGAAACCAGGCCCACCATTACCACACCCGCTAATCCTGTGTTCAGGACTGCAGGCCACTTGTGGTCAGCTGAAACTCTGGTCAACTTGTAATGAGAACTGTAGGGTTTATGTTTTCCATTTACACATTAAAATGTAGGAAAAAGGAAAGTAAGACCCTACATACTGTGTTGTGCTCTAAAACACCTTATTCTAGAATAAGCTATCAATCTGGTGGGTACATCACCCGAATAAAAGGACTGGGCTTCCTCAAAAATAATGCGAAAATGGGTTTCCAGAGTGCTTATCCATCATACGTATGGGGCTTAATTCCATACATCCATCAAAGGTTAGTGTGTAGAAGTTCCTTATTTTCTTTTGTCATTATTTTTGTCATAGGTACAAAGGTAGATACATCTCAGCTGAAGTCCTTTAAACAGTATGTCCACACCCAACAATTTCATACAAATGCAAACATCGATTTTATTGTTCCTTTTCATTGGTGCTTATAAGGTACCTTATAAGGTACACAATGAAAAACAGCCAACATCTGTTTCGCTCCAATATGTGGCATGCATGCCTGGGCTTTTCAAGGCTCAGGAGCTCAGTAAATAGTCCGTATCATGGTCATAAGAGATGTCTCCCATGTTTTTGGGCTGATTTATAGTCCGTGAATGAGTGGTCTCCTAGTCAGTCTTCTCGTTCCCAGTCTCATAGTCTCTGTGGTCTTTGGTCTGTTGTCTTTCTGTGGAAAAGTAGAATTAAATTTGATATCCGGATATCAATTGTCAAAACATTTCCATAAGTATCTTGAGCAAAGAATTAGTTCTAGTTTCAGTCACAGTCAATAATATACCTTTTCTGAACTGGCTCGTGCACTGATTTATGGGTACATTTCAACAACTGCTGTAGTACTGAGAACATCACCAGCCAATGGGAAAATAGAGGAGGCAGCCGACATGATGAGCTTTCCAGAAAAACATTGACTAACTAGCCTTGCTATCCTAGTTTCTGCAAAAAAACGTAATAGAATCACAAGGCATGCAGATGATAAAAGTGGAAAAAAACATTTAGGCAAGTCCAGTTGTTAAAGAGGCATATATAGTTTCAGTGTTTTGTTCCTTTTTTACCATAATGTAACATTAACCACAGAGAAAGTGAGATCTAACTTCATCCATGAGGATCAAAGCCCAGCTGAATCTGGGACACCTGCTGCAATGAATGTTATCGGAGCAGCTTCTTTGAATGCTGATGGTGTGAGACCCAGAGGAGATGGCAGATCATCATCATCAAGATTCTTGGTAATGCATTGTCTGCATTTTGAGTCTGTGATGTAAGCAGAACAATGTTTGGCTGATTGAAACTTGTGTACGATTATATTAACTTTGATTCCCAATTATGGTGTTAGACCAGCAGGGTCTGAAGTAGTGAAACGACAGGCTGTTCGGGCACGAGTTATAGTTACTTTATGACACGAGTTATAGTTACTTTATGGCACGAGTTATAGTTACTTTAGATAACTGTAACTGGTGAATTTCAGTGATTTTGTTAGTTTGAAGGTTATATTTTAACAGACAATTTCACCTAACTATAATGTCCTTTTAAACTTTGTTTTTTTCAGTGAATGTCTAAGTTTTTTTTATATAAAGTAAGATATTATTACAATTCCTAACTATAATGTAACTTTAACCTTTGTTTTGTTCAGTGAATTTCTGTGTTTTTTTAAAGTAAGATGTCCATCGACGTGCGCGGCATGGGTTGGGTGCAGGGACTGAAGACAGTGTTCCTAACGACCTGGAGTGAAATGGCCACCTTGGCATCCCCATGTTTGCATGGCAGTCATCCTAACGATAGGTGGTATAGTTTCCCATGGCTCAGTATGCTGGGAGGTAGCAGACTGGAGCTGCTACAGATGGACATCTTTGTAGTCGCCAATGCCAACCGTAACAGAAAAAAGTTAACTTCGGGGAAATGCCACGTGGGGATTATAATATGAACCACACCTTCATTAACACAATGGCTGATAGAGCCTCACCCAAGCAAGCCAATGACCGTCGATATCAATGTACTGCTCATTCTATTCTCAAGATGGTCAACCTGCATTCTGAGCATTTGGGTGTTTTAAGGTGGGTTGCTTTGTAAATCAAGCAGGGACACTTGTATTTACATCTGCAGTCAAATGGGGGACAGTTTAGTATAAAAAGCAGTCCCTGTGTAATCTGATCTTATTTGGGGTGACACAGATCAGCGTGCAGAGTTTCTAGGGTTGCTGGCCAGGTGTTTGGGAGACCAGTGAGAAAGGAGCTCCCTTACACCAGGCTTGGACTGCGACTTTGAAGTCATTCTTAGGGTAGTTCATGGTTCTGTGCGGGCAGAGCTCAAATTGTGTCCTTCTGGGTATGTTTTAATATGCAGGCTATTACCTGCATAGGAGGAAATATACATTTTACTTGATTAATTCAATTTTGTCAGAAGGCTGCCAGCTGACATGCTTTGTATGTTACAGACATAATGCATGCAAGTGTAATGAAGCAATATCCATCTTATCCATAACATTTTGTCAATAGAATTTTAATGGACAGTTGGCAGAAGATGACAAATAAAAAATAATTAAAACAACATATGTATGTAAATGATTTGGAAGTTCTAAGTGTAACCTTGTCATCAACTAAATAAGTGATACTGAAACTATAATTGATAGTTAGGGATGTAGTTTATTTTACTAGTGCTGTCTTTGATAACAAAGAACAAAAAGCAAGGATTGGCAAAGCCAATAGGTCTCGGTTTTGTGATAACTGGCTTTGCCAATGGTTTTTAGATACACTGCGCAGCATCCGGGATACAGGGAGAGAGGAAGCAGAATAGAGGACCTTAAGGGGAAGGGCAAAGCACCAACCAGGAGGTGGGTGTAACGGTGTAACAACATGAGGGGGGGATGGCAAAGCAACACAAAGGGTCAGCAGAGCAACGAAGGGACCGCTGGGGGAAATGCCAAAGCAACATGGGAAGGGATGCAAAAGCAACTGGGGGAGGGCTGGAGGGATGCAAATGCAAATCAGGGGTTGGGGAAAGCTACAAAGAGGCCGTGGGTGGGGCGAGGAATGGGTAGAGTGCCATAGGGAGGAGGGCAGGGAGAAGCAGCCAGGCAACTGAGAACATTACTGAGTCCAGGGAGAGAGAGAGACACACACACACACACAAAGAAGATGGCTTGAAAACACACACTCTAATGGAGTGCTTCACACAAAAGGAAAAAGTAGTGCGTGAAAAGCAAGTAGCAATGCCATCCAATCAAAGAGATTATAATGAGGCAATGCTCTAGGAGAGAGGTGGACACAAGACTAACAAGCTAAGACACCAGAAGCAGGCCATTGAGAGTGACAAGGAAAGCCAACTAATGGGAAATAATGGGCATGCCCCACGCCCCTCTATGTTCTTGGTAACCCATAATATGGGTCACAGCAGCAGACAGAGAATGCACAGTCTAGTCGGCTCAGCCTAATGAGAGGCTGCGTGACCTGTGGCTGGATAATGGAGTCCGGTGCATGTTACCGGCTTGTTACCAGTAAGTGCACACTCTCTTAGGGTGCGCTGGGTTACATAGGAAGGCCCATATTTGTATGGGTGATTGTGCAACATAAGACATCGCAAAAGATAAAGTCAATTTATTTACCATTATGAAGGCCCGCAAGTGCAACTCTAAAGTGTGTTGTGTCATGCAGACTTTGGTAAATTTGTGCTAATGTGTTCTCTCATCTGTTCGTCTGCACTTAAGTAGTGCAGCAGTAAAACATAGAGCAACAGTTCAAACCACTGCATCACCTCTCTGTGCTCTATTGCAGGCAGAATTAGGTCTGCCTTTGAAGAGAGGCATATGAGATGAAGTCAGAGCTTTCACCCTTGTTTGGAGGTGTCCTTGAGACACTCCTAGTACTCGCCCAAACGTCACCAGGTGGGTGCATCTCCAGAGGTGATCTATAGAGGAAGTACCAAGTCTTTAATGTGCCACAGGCAAAACCATTTCCTCATCTGCATAGAGCCTTCACGTCACCGACGCCTTAAATGTGTACCTCTGCAGTGTGTATTAGTAAAGGGGCTGCACAAGAATTTGTGGCCCATTCTGTATTCTGAAAGACCCCAGAGTGCAAATTCCCAACCCAGTAACTTAATCAGCTAATAAGGGATAATCTATTGTGGCACTGCTTTCAAAATCTAAATGATGACATGGAATAGTAAGTTAATTTAGTGATAATGTTATTTACAGTCAGTGAAGGCACACTTTGTACCAAGTCTACAAGGACCGACTGTTATACAGGGCACTCTGGCAGTGCCCAAAGGGCTGGTCTGACAGGTCAGTATTTGGGCCTTTTTTTTTACTGTTTGCAGTCCTGTTTCTTGGTCCGGTGGAATGATTTCTTTCTCTAGTATTACCACAAACATTGCCGGCAGCAAGCACAAATCTGTGCATTCGCCCACATCTTGCATCAAGTATATACAGCTTGTCTTTACAAGTTCAAACTGCTTTCATTTGCAAATGTGGGATACTTTTTTAGCTATCCGATTCTCCTGTGGATGCCACTTTAATTTTGGTGCCCAGGTCTGTTTTTGATCCCAGTCTGACTCTGGTCTGCTGATGTGATACCACAACAACGCAGAGGAATGCACCAGCAGCAGTAGGGGGACCCACACTCTGCCACCTGCCTGCAAACAGGGCAGATGTGTGCAGGTCGTGGATCATCCCAGGGTTGTTTGCCCTCATTTACAAATGTGGGGCTTTTTAGCTATCTAATTTGCTATTGGGAGCTACTTTTATTTTGGTCCCCAGACCTATTTCCTGTCCCAGGATAGCCCTTCTACTCTACAATTAAATGTTACAATTATTGAGGCACAGGATTTACAATTTTTATAGGAGATTCGAGGGGAAACTTATGACCAAATCGATCCATGTAACTAGGAATTTAAATAGTATTTGTGTACATTATTTGGTGGGGAGCCGGTCATAAAAAGGCTGGTAGACAGGTAGTGCAGGGGACCCCAGGGAGGCCCTTGCACTGCCCCGTGTCGTGTACAGTGCAACACCCCCCCTGCCCAGCATTGTATGCAGACAGTGCACATTTCAAGGGTGCTGGTCAGACCCCTCTGTGCTGAGTGTTATCTCGTACAACTGTTCCCGCTGGACTGACTGGCGGGAATGCCCTAGTACAATGTTCCCTCTGGTCAGACCAGTGGGAACATCGTAGTAGGGCAGTAGGGTGGGCTCTACCGCCATGGCAGTAGCATTCTCCCCGTGAGTTTGCCAGCCAAACTCGTAATGACCCGGTTAGTCTACCATAGGCTGCAGAATTCAGAAAAACAAAAATGTCGAAGGGGAAGTGGTCTGCACTTTAGACATCTTGATTTTTTTTGTCTTTTCCATTTTACTACATTATTTTTAGGCATGGTCTGATCAATTATATGGTGGATGCAGTGGCCCATCAACCACCTTTGATGGCCCTACACTGGTCAACTTTGAGGTCAAAAACACGATTAAATCATGTATAAATCTTGGATCAATTTGTCTATACACATACAAACATATTTAACCAACAATTGTTCTGCAATGAATGAAATCTCCGCTAATTTTCTGCGATCCTGTGAGAAGGGATATTTCATTCAAAATCTTCTATCAAACAATCATTACCTGGACCAGAATGACTGCAAATACAAAACAATACTTTTTTAAATCTGTTTATCGAGTTTTGCCACCAACAGACAGATAATAAAACTGTAACATAGGCGCCACATACCCATGCATCCCTCCCTTCTACCCTGCCACCACTTTATCTAATTGTGACTCAGTCCTTTATATGTTCACATTCCCGCAAAGGAGCCCGACAGTTGCGGGGCTCCTTGTGGGGTTTCGCTCCTGCCACAATCCCACAGTTCCTTAATTGAGTGGAGCGCTGCCTCACTCCGGGCCTTCTATAACAATACTTATTGAGTGGAAAGGTATCTATCTTAATTTACCTTGCGAAAAGGAAGGCGCAAACTGACTTACAATGATCTGATGCCTAGTTTATGCATTCTTCATATTAATCTGGCCTCGCGCATTTTGTATTTGCAATGTGAGTTCTGACAAATATGTCTGATACAAAGGTCGATGAACTTGAAAAAATTCCTTTTTTTGCACAACTTCGCTAAAGTTGCAAAGTTTTATGCAACATTTGTATGAAAAGCATGAGTTTTGAGGAACTTTATGTCACAATAGGTACATTTTCAGAAAGAAAATCTGCATATATTTTCCTTTCTACATAGAAAGACACTTTGCAAAATGCACATCTGCCAGACGAAAAATTCCATAAATTTATTTTTATCTTGGTTTGGCGTGATTGGGATAACAATTTTCGTCCAATACAGTGAAACGTTTTGAGAAGGCAAAGTTGAACTGAAAAAAATAAGGAACCTTTCTGAAGGTGAACATTGGAAACCTCACCATAAAAAAAAACCAGAGTTGCTTACCCCTTACTCTGAAATGTACTATTTTTCCAAATTACATCACATTTATCATGTGTAAAATCCATATTTGAAGGGCCATTGTTTTCATAATAATAGTTTGCACTTGCAATTTTTATGAAAAGAGTTTTACAAAAATACAATCCCACCTGGGTAGAACGGCAAATGCTGCCTATTTATGGTTTCTGAATTCCCCTTGTTGTACTGCCCTCTGTGCAAAAAACACTCATAGTGGCAGCTGATTTCCTTGTAAAAGGAGACTATGATGCCTAACTAGATCTACCATCTCCAGACCTAAAGAATACATCTTTGCTGTGCAGTACGCCAACTTATGCGACTTGTGATATTGGCAAGGTAGACTGAAGAGGCTGGCGTGATTTGTGAACTGACCTTAATTCAATACACCTGGGCTATAATCAACATCTTAATTGCATTTATTATATCTAAAATGTAGCTGCACCCCTGTGTTTCTCCTATGCCGCCGCTAAATTTAGCTGCCCACGCAGACTCCCTTGCACCATGTCTGCGTTGAGGGGATGGATTGTTTATGTCCAGGAAGGTGTTCCTTCCTGCACGTAATGTACAATGGCAATTTGGCACTTCATAGAAAAAGCAAAAACGAGGAGGAATAAAAGTATTCCTCCTCATGCCAAGCTAACGTCACCCGGGGGGGAAATTCACAAAAAAGACAAAGGATATAGGGATGTTAGAGTTAGGTTCTGAACTTATAGAAAACCATAGAAATTCAGCAGTTATAGTTAGAATTATTTCAAGTAACTATGACTCACACACTGAGGTCACTATAACTTACTCCCTCACCATGCACTGCTAATTACCCCAGATATTATAGCACTCATGTCAACTTCTGTAACGTCATTAAAAATATAAATGGAACCTTAGCAGTCAAATTATTGAAGAAAAATCTGTGCATGGCAGGGGTGTGAGTTATAGTTATCTTAGGGCGCTATACTCATAGAAAACCATAGAAATTCTGCAGTTATAGTTAGCATTATTGTAAGTAGCTATAACTTGCACCCTAAGGTAACTATAACTCGTGCCGTCATCATGCACTGCTAATTACCCCAGATATTATAGCACTCCTGACAACTTCTGTAACATCATTAAAATATAAATGAAACCTTAGCAGTCAAATTATTGAAGAAAAAACTGTCCATGGCAGGAGCGCGAGTTGTAGTTACCTTAGGGCACCAGTTTTAGTTACATAAAATAACTCTAAGTATAAATGCTGCATTTCTAATTGCTAAAAAAAAAAGTAATTTCAGAACTATAACATCCCTGAAACCTTTGGCTTTTCAGTATATATATATATAGAGCTCTTTCAAGACATCGAGAAAGATGAGACCTAACTTTACGCAACAAGATTGGCAGGATCTAAACACACTGAGGTCGAATTTTTCTATCATCATTAAGCCCTCAGATAAGGGTGGCAACATTGTTGTCATGGATACAATTGATTACACTAAGGAAGCACATCGGCAATTGATGAACAGAGAGCATTATGAGAAATTGAAGATCAGCCCCTTATCCCAATATCAAGGGACATATCATGATATGTTAAATGAATGGTATACAAAGCAATTGATGGATTATGATGAGTTTATGTATTTGAAAACTGACAACCCTAAAATCCCTTGTATTTACTTCCTACCTAAAATTCATAAGAACAAAACCCATCCTCCAGGTAGACCAATAGTTAGTATGAATCGATCATTACTTGAGAACACTTCACAATATCTGGACCTGTTTTTATGCACCTTTGTCACAGAACTATCTTCATATCTACGTGACACCAATGATTTTCTGGCCAAGATACATGACATCCCATGGCATAAAGACTACTTATTGGTCACCATGGATGTAGCATCACTATATACATCTATTAAACATCAATATGGATTACAGGCCTGTAGGTACTTCTTACAAACACGATCCATTGAATTTTTGGAGCATACTAATATGCTCTTATCAATGCTACAATTTTGCCTGACACATAATCTGTTCCTCTTTGATAATGAAAGTTTTTTACAAAAACAAGGGACAGCTATGGGGGCATCCTTTGCTCCCACCTATGCCAATCTATATATGGGCTGGTGGGAGAAGGAGGTGGCATGGTCAGAAAGTAATAACATCTATATGGATAGAGTGATACTGTGGGTGCGATATATCGATGATTTGTTTATTATCTGGGATGGCACAGAACAACTGTTGTTGGAATACATAAATGTTTTGAATAACAATCAATTTAACATTCATCTAGATGCTATTTATAGTAGAGATACTATCTCATTTTTGGATGTCCAACTAAAAATAGAAAACAATCATCTAAAGACATCTATATATCGAAAGCCCACGGCCTGTAATTCTATATTACATGCCAATAGTGGGCATCCTCATGCACTTAAATGGAGCATACCATATAGCCAGCTACTGCGGGCTCGCAGAATATGCTCTGATGAGAACCAATATGATTTGGAATCTAAGGCAATGGTGGACAGGTTTCTAAGTAGAGGTTATCCTCCAAAAATCTTAAATGATGCATTACACAGAGTACGGAATAAAAGCAGAGAAGAGTTACTTTTTAATAACACAGTGACCAGCAATGATTTCCAACATTCAGCACCTAGAATATTCCTGCAGTATAATCAACAACATGATTCACTAAGAACTATACTCCAAAAAAATTGGCATGTTTTACAGAACGATCCCATTATTAATGATCATATAGAGACCCATCCGTCCATAACATTTCGTAAAGCACGTTCTTTGGGAGACTATCTAACCAGAAGCTATTTTTCAGTAAAAACTAATACATCTTGGTTGAGCCAAAAAAGTTTGGGATTTTGGAAATGTGGCCATTGTAAGGCCTGTAAGTATGCTCAAAATACACATAAATACCAAACTTTTGATGGCCGTCAGTGCGAGATCAAAGACCGGATCACATGTGACACTGAATTTGTGATTTATGTCATTGAATGTGGATGCCAAAAAAAAATATATTGGAAGTACCATTCATAAGTTAAAAGTTAGGTTCTTACAACACTTTAGAGCCATAAAAAATCAAGATAAAACCTATCCTCTTGCCAAATATTTTTGGGAAGCACACAAAGGAGAATGTGGTACTCTAGCTTTTTATGGTATCAAACATATTAAAAACAATCCCAGAGGCGGCAATAGAACGCTTGAGCTCAGACAAATGGAATCCAAGATGATTTTACTATTGGGCTCTGAGTCCCCATTGGGGCACAATCTTGATGCTGAGCTCCATGTTCATCTTAGATGAGAATACTTTGTTTATTGTTTTTAGTTATACCTTAAAAAGAGACTCCCTATGTTTTCTAACTTTAAAAACAGTAGTGCTATTTTAGCAGTATGTTACTTACATTGGGTGAAGATGGGTGAGAAGATCATAACTAACTTAGATGAACATGCCATGATGGAATTTGTAAAGTGGATATGACTGATTAACTTTCCTTATTTTGAGTTCATACTACAGTCTGATGAAATTTAGATGGAATAAGTTCGTATACAGATCTGCTCTGTGCCATTGATGATGGCTGTTTGATTTTATTTCCCTGTAACTTGGCGAATGTAGAATATTAAATATCATCTATAGAGATATATAAATATATATAGATTATAATATGGACCAAGAGATTAATAGAACTGGTTGCTTTAATTGGAGTTTTTGCAACACTTTAATGCACTTTATATGCTCTTTTGCACTTATTATTAGTTTAAATTTTCAGCACTTTGCACTTTTTGCTAAGGCCTTTTTTTTAAATACAACCTATCCACATGAGTGTCCATGGAATCACCTATTATACAGATAAGGATAGTGAGGAATCTGATTTGATTATATAGGCATTAGATGTACACTATAGCATTACAATACAATCATTGTTATTGTCAAACATAATTTTAATACAGGATATTAATTAGTTATTAATAACTATTTATACATATAACGAATGATAATTTAAATATTTAAAAATTGAAAAATATGATATTATAGTTCCTTCGTTTATATTTATACGGGCATTTTTCCTGTTATTTGAGTATTGTTCTTATATGATCAAACATTATGAATTATTGGAAGCTATTGTCTTTTTGCCTATTATATTTATTATTTAATATTTATTACTTAGGACTTTCTAATCTTAATTCTGATCTTATCTGTGAAAATTGGTATTAATGTAGGTTCATCCTTTGATTAAGCGTTGTATTTAAATAATTATTATTACATACTTCAAGATGGCCGCCGCTTTTTTAGTACACTATAGTGTTATGGAAACAAATGAAGGACTTAAAAGTTGTATGAAATTGATGTCGGCTGAGTAGCCAAACTGTCCAGTAGAAGGCGTTTTGCCGAAACGCGTTGACAGACATTTTACTTGGGACTCTGGATTACCTGTACAAGAAAATAAACTCATGAACTAAATACGAGCGCTCTGGAATTAATTGATTTCGAGATTTGGGAGATACGTGATGGGATCGGTGCAGCCGTCAGATGGCTAACAGTCCATCTGTTGAAGAAATAATATATATATATATATATATATACATATATATATATATATATATATATATAAGATACATATATGTTGAGATAGGTATAGAAAATCTGTACTTATCTTCAGGTATTTTATTTTTAATATTTTGTCCTTGATATTTCCATACCACTATATTACCATATTCTGTCTTCGATATTCAGGGGGCACTCCCTTGGTTCCACGAGTGGGCTCAGATTGTTCCAGAATGTGGCCTCTGAACCTTTGTTTACTGCAGAGAGGGTCTCAAGGTTGGCTCTTTAGGGTTGGGTGATCGGCTCAAAGAAACTTTGTCGATGATCTCATTGGCTCTGGTTGCTAACAAGGAGGTGCTGAGGTTCTGTCATGTTGGCTGTGACAGATGCTTTTAATAGGTAAAGGTCTCTTGGGGGCTCCTTTGTGTGTGTTTCTCTCTCTCTCTCGTCCTCTCAGGACCATCAGAAGTATTTTCTGAAACTGAAAGTCCATTATGATGGGAAAAAAAATTCTGACAGTGTTCTCTTTTGGTGAGGCAGAGGGCTGCCTACGTTCAATAGGCAGGTGTTTTTCTGCAGTATTAGTGAGCATTTAGCAAATGTTTTTTTGGAAGGGCAGTGGGCGGAAAGTGAAGAGGAGAAACGTGGTAGTGAGTGCCTTTACTTATTCAGGTTAAATTATGCATGCTTGAGAGTTCCGAGTCCAATACATCTAAGGATGGGTTACTCTTTGATTGACTCTGGAGCAGCTCGGGTGTGTTGCAAATTAGATGCGCTAGACTGGAATTCAATTAGAACCAATGTTGTTAATTTCAAAAACAAAATACAGAGCCTATTGCCAATGGAGTTTCAAACGAGTAAAGGAATAAAAGCTCTCTAGTTATGAATGATTTTTAGCCAGAGGAAGACGGACACAGCGCACCCAGAGGCCGATTGAACAGGCTCAAGACCAGTTAGTCTGATTTTATAACATATTTTGCGAACCGTTATGAACTTGTCCTGTAAAGCTCTTTTACAAAAGGGTCATCGTGGCCATGCAGTCATCAGCAAAATCTGATTTGTCTAAAATATACTTGAAAGGACAAACATGGATGGATCTACGTGCACTCCAGCGTCACTTGTGGCCTTTGGCTCTCTGCCAGCTTTGTAGTATTTTTTCAAATTCCTAACAGGGCTTCAGAGGAATAGAAAGCTATCATAACTTCTCAAATGAAATTCAGAGTTTGCAGTATTTCACCGGCATATCTCAGATCTTATCTTTTGTTAAGAGAATACGTAAGCGTGGCATACTGAAGAAAGCTACTAGGTTTTCTTCACTGAAGGCCCGATTCCTAAAACAAATGTTAAACATTTATTTACACATGTTTTCCTACAGTTCAAGAAAATGCACATCTTTTTCTGAAATTCACAAAGGTTGCCAGAAGTACTGCTGTGAATATATGTGCCTCTATCTATTTTCTCCAGAGTACTGTAATCCATTTGTAAATACATTTTTGCATGATAAATACCTGCACATGTATAGTATATATACAGTGTGGTATATGCTTTCTGTCACGATTTTTGATTGTGTGGTGAGACTAAGAATCAGAAAATGCAAACCCTTTAGTGGATTATGAAGCCACTCGCCTTCCTCACAATCATAATAAATAGCATATTTCATTTTATGGATTTGCATATATGGTTTATGGCATGACATATTTTCATGTGTATTTCTTTTTTTTAAATATGGTACTTAAAAAGTGTCTAGATGGAAAGGAAATTGTGTGCAGTATGGGAAAATCACATTAAAGAAGAGTGTTGTAGCACTGTATTGTAAAATACAATTTGTGAGGCAGAAAACTGTGCTCACTGTGCTACTGGGTTCAAGCTAGCCTTGCTGATGAGGGGTGATACCCTGAAACCTGTCCCAGGATGCTTGTTTCTGGTCCAGAGAGGACCTGGTCTGGCAATTCCGGCTGATCTGTTCACATGGAGAGCACAGTCAAGACTGATTTGCATATGGCTAGGTCCTAACTGGGGTGGCATGGTGAGCAAAAGAAAAACAAACAATGGATTAAACCCAGATCTCTGGCTGGGGTGAATGTTTGCATAGTTCAGCATTCTGTTCATCATCTGCTCTTTTTGCTTTTGTCACCCTACGTGGGAAGGGTATACCTAGACTTGGGTCCCGTGCTCACTGTGCTACTGGATTCAAGCTATTCTGATTTACGAGGAGTGATACTCTGAAACAGATCCCAGGATGCCTATTTCTGGTTCAGGGAGGACCTGGCCTGGCAGTTCCAGCTGGACTGTTCCCATGGGGAACAGGGTGGAGATTAATTTGCATATAGCTGCGTCCAAACTGGGATGGCTTGGTGAGCAAAAAAACGATGGACTAAACTGAGATCTGCGAACGGGTGTGAATGTTTGACCTGTTCAGCATTCCATCGATCATCCCTTCTTTTTGCAAACTGCACAATGACTGGAATATTTTCCACAGCAAAATTACAAGGGGGGCAGAACATGTAAAAATGGAGAAAAAATGCATTTTTACTGTTCGAAAAAATCACCCAGGGAAATACCATAATCCGAAAGAGGTGATTGGCGTCTATTACATATGTCTATTTTTAAATAGATGGATAAGTGAGTGCATTTTACAGATGTAATACATATAAATACTATGCTTTTGGCTTGTTCCTTTGTTAACCATATGGATTCATGTCACTTAATCAATGCTCGGAAAATTTGAGCCGTTCTTTTGAAGGAAAGGAAAAAATATATATATTTTTAAGATGGGTGGCTTTTTCCAGTAACATAGTAATACAGAAAACATGTAACTGTTCCTCAAAAAAAAATCAATATTTATCCTCACAGCTCTGAGATGTGCATGGATGGAATTTAATGCCTGCTAAGCATTTTCCGCATTGATTTTTTTCAGCTATTTAACATTTGGGGTTGGATTCCACTGATCTAATGGCGGATGACGATTATTGATATTTTTGTTTATTTATTTCTTAAGTGCTGGATAGAAATTGAAAATGCGGCTGTGCCCCTGACGCAGAGCTTGCTGCTGGCAGACTGACTCGTAGCTTTGTGTCTGAGCTGCGAATAAACGTGTGTGTAATGGATTGGATTCCCTTTGTTGTGCACATCTGCAGGAAGAAGTTAAAGTCTCATACCTTAAGATATCTTTTTATATTATTTTATTTTAGCACACTTCAACAGCACAATCTACGCATCAGAACATAATAAAATCGATATACAGCATCATGGTGACGAGGAAAAAGAATTAATAAAAGGATTTCAAAAACTTTTAAGCATTAATGACAAATCAAAAGTCTGCATTTTACTCATTAGTGTAAAAAATCTAGGCACTAGTAAGTTAACAAAAAATTAAGTCAAAAAGTTTCAAAAGATTCTGACGCAAAACGTTGAGCATTTGAGAGGGAACTTAATTATAGACTCTAAAGGCTATTATGGTTTAAAAACTGATTCCTCCTGTTAATCCCAACGTCTCTGCACCGCCTGCTATGATTCTGGTGCATGGAGGGCTTAAAGGAGCGAGTTTAAATGAGCTGCTGAAATCAGGGGAACCGGGGATGAGCTTTAGGTTTGTGCTTCCCTTCCTCATATGTTTACTATCCTTCAGAAGGTCTATTAAGACCTTCACCATCAATCAACAATTATAAAGTAATTCCTCATCCTATTCTTCAGTTGACAGGTTTCTTATTTGTGAGGGGCTTTGGTCTCGTTTCGGCCCTGGTCCCACTTTGATGCTAAGCCAAGTCAGCATTTTATTTTGAGGTCCTGCAAGATTCACTTCTCTGCGGTCTGGGAACATTTAAAGTAAAAAGACTCTTTTTGTCCGAAACTGGGTTCTCACTAGCCCATCATTTCAAATAGATTTGGGTTACATTTTACACAGGTATAATGTAGTGCAGTTAAGAATATATATATATATATATATATATATATATATATATATATATATATATATATATATGTATATATATCACTTATAAAAACAAGTGTTACAGGGGAACATTATAGTTAGGCTCACATTTCAAATCTATAAAACCACAGAAATTCACCTGTTATAGCTATAGTTATTTCAAGTAAGTATAACTCGTGCCCTAAGGTAACGATAACTTTTGCCCCCGCTATGTAGTTTTTTTGTCAAACGTTTTACTGCAAATATTACATTGATATTATGAAAGATGTTATCAAAGATGTCATTAGTGCAGTAATTTGTGAAGTAATTAGCACTAACTATAACATCCCTGTAGCCTTTGGGTTTTTCAGTGAATATATATACATGTATATATATATATATAGGCGTGTGAATGTGCATTTGAAAAAAAAAATCACCAGGGTTCACAACTTCGTTGAGGCTTTACACAGCGGTGGGGGGGCTGCGCTGAGCATCGGAATGTAGTCGCGGCTCCATGATCATGACAAAAAAAGGGTTTTTAACCTTTTCATTTTTGTGTTGTAAATTTTTTATTCAGAGATTCAATAAGACATTACATAGTCCTTCCACCATGCAAATTATACGAAACTGGCAGCATAAATATAACAGGTCAGAGATGTAAAATCACAATGTACAGAAACACATGAGCCTCCCATCAGGTAAAGAACACAAGAGTCCAACATGGCCTGTAACAGATCAGTCTTGAGGTAGCAGGTGCGGTGAGCCCTAACGCTTTGCACAGTGTTTCCCTAGCTACAACCCTATTCAAGCCAGATGTGGTGCAGGGTCTCCAGAAAGTGGGGAACGATACTGTCAATTGACTCGTCTCAGAACGACACGAGGCTCCTGTGCATTTTGTCTAGGCCCAAGTGGATTTAACAGGGCCAGAGCATACTAAGAAGTAGTTATATAGAGGTGTGGTGGCCAGGTCCTCCAAGGGTCTCTGAGCCTATAAGTGCGGGGGTGGGCAATAGGGGGTTCTACGTTTGCGTTTCGTTGGGATATTAGCACCAAACCATGGGTTTGCGGTAGTTGGGGTCGTGATCCAGCGGCGGGTAAAAGAGCCAGGACGGTAGAAGGAAGGATATAATAAACCAACAGGAGAAAGAAGGAGGGGGTGGAAGAAAGGAAGGAGGAATCGGCAGGGGGCGAGTAGGGGACCAGGGACGGGTGAGGGGGGAGGGAGAGGGGTGCAAGGGAGAGAACTAGGGTGAGGGAAAGACTGGGAGAAGTGCAAGGGGGGAACAAGGAGGGAGAGCGCTCAATCTAGCGGTGTTGAAAGGAAGGGGGCCCACGTCTGAAGGCAGACCTCTACCGTGTCCTGCAGGCTATAGATAATCCGTTCATGAGAGGCAGCTTGATACATTGCAGCGATTCATTTCCCGTGGGTAGGGGCAGTTTCCGAACGCCAATGTCTGAGGATACATAAATTGGCCGTGGCTAATGCTGTGTGTAGTAAACATTGCTGTGGTCAGGACAGGTCACGCAGGACACTGGTATCGTGCAACAATAAGATGGAAGGGGTGAGGGGGGCTGGCAGGGGTAACATCTCCCTAAGGGTGCACCCCACCGATCGCCAGAAGGGTTGGATAATGGGGCAATCATGCAGGATGTGAGGGAGATCGCAGCAAGCGTGAGGGCACCACCAACAGGAGGCGTGGGGCAGTAGCCTCACAGAACGCAGTTTATGAGGGGTCCAGTACCAGTTATGTAGGGTCATGAAGAGGCTAAATTTTAAGCGAGCATCTCGAGCCCCACAAACTCTTGCCTGTATCAGATCCACCCAGTCTTCTAACTCATATTCTATTTGAAGAAGTGTCTGCCACTTGTCCTTGAGAGAGACCAAAGGGGGAAGGAGAATATATGATGGTTCAGTATGGCATTCATTCCAGAGATGACTCCTCGGAAGAGGCCCCAGGTTTGCAAGTGGTGAAGCACTGGGGATTTGGGATGTTGCCAGGGTGGAGTCCCCAAGTGTCTCCCAAGACAGTGATTGAGCTGCAGAAAACGCCACGAGTGATGGGCGGGGAGCTCAAATTCCTCTTGGAGAACTGCAAAAGATTTTAGTTGCCCATCAGTTAGAAGTTGATCAATTCGCAAGAGGCCCTTCGATCGCCACGCCTCCCAAACAATAGTATTTCCCCCTATCTGGAGACCTGCGTTGCCCCAAATCGGGGCATGATCATGAACCAGAGGATTCACTCCCAATAGGCGGTGCGCTTGCCGCCAGGAGTTCCGCATGGCTCTAATCATGGGGTTAAATGACCGAGAGGACCTGGAAGGGCCTGAGTTATAGAACACATTTAGGCCTGGTAGGGTGTGTAAGAGAGTCCGCTCCGTCTCCACCCACAGCGGCGGATCCTGTGCTCCCGGAAGAAGGAAGGACAGTTGCGAGAGGTGTAATGCGAGGGCATAGTGCTCCACGGAGGGAAGACCTAGCCCCCCGCATCCCTGTTGGGCGAGAAGTGTAGTCCTAGGTAATCGGGGGCGTAGCGTCCCCCAGACAATGGTTCGGATGCGATGATCTGTCTCTCTAAGGAGGGCCAAGGGGTTCTGTAGAGGCAGCATGCCCAGGACATAAAGGAATCTCGGCAGTATCACCATGCGCACCGCCTGCGCTTTGCCCCACATAGAGAGACCCAGATGTGCCCATTTATCGAAATCTCTTTTCATGCTGGCTAACAGCAGGTCTAGGTTATCAGCCACCATATTCTCCAATCCTCTGTTGATGTGGATGCCCAGGTATTGTAGACGTGACCGCTTCCACTTGACAAGAAGGCCCTGCACCAACGCGCTTACTGTCACAGGGGACAAGGGCAACGCCTCGCTCTTGTCCCAGTTAATCCTGTAACCCGAGAGGAGTTCAAAATCAGTTAAGATGATTCGTAGTGCCGGTAGGGACCTAGCCAGGTCGGTGAGTGTCAGTAAGATATCGTCGGCATAAAGGTGAATAGTGGAACTACCGCCTGGTATGGGCATTCCGATTATAAAAGGAGGCGTGGGGCAGTAGCCTCACAGACCGCAGTTTCT
The DNA here is from genome assembly GCF_031143425.1 of Pleurodeles waltl. Classification (NCBI taxonomy): domain Eukaryota; kingdom Metazoa; phylum Chordata; class Amphibia; order Caudata; family Salamandridae; genus Pleurodeles; species Pleurodeles waltl. The sequence continues at coordinate 240,263,871 of NC_090442.1, forward strand.
GAGGGGTCCAGTACCAGTTATGTAGGGTCATGAAGAGGCAAAATTTTAAGCGAGCCTCTCGAGCCCCACGATCTCTTGCCTCTATCAGATCCACCCAGTCTTCTAACTCATATTCTATTTGAAGAAGTGTCTGCCACTTGTCCTTGAGAGAGACCAAAGGGGGAAGGAGAATATATGATGGTTCAGTATGGCATTCATTCCAGAGATGACTCCTCGGAAGAGGCCCAAGGTTTGCAAGTAGTGAAGCACTGGGGATTTGGGATGTTGCCAGGGTGGAGTCCGAAAGTGTCTCCCAAGACAGTGATTGAGCTGCAGAAAACGCCACGAGTGATGGGCGGGGAGCTCAAATTCCTCTCGGAGAACTGCGAAAGATTTTAGTTGGCCATCAGTTAGAAGTTGATCAATTCGCAAGAGGCCCTTTGATCGCCACGCCTCCCAAACAATAGTATTTCCCCCTATCCGGAGAACTGCGTTGCCCCAAATCGGGGCATGATCATGAATCAGAGGATTCACTCCCAATAGGCGGTGCGCTTGCCGCCAGGAGTTCCGCATGGCTCTAATCATGGGGTTAAATGACCGAGAGGACCTGGAAGGGCCTGAGTTATAGAACATATTTAGGCCTGGTAGGGTGTGCAAGAGAGTCCGCTCCATCTCCACCCACAGCGGCGGATCCTGTGCTCCCGGAAGAAGGAAGGACAGTTGCGAGAGGTGTAATGCGAGGGCATAGTGCTCCACGGAGGGAAGACCTAGCCCCCCGCATCCCTGTTGGGCGAGAAGTGTAGTTCTAGGTAATCGGGGGCGTAGAGTCCCCCAGACAAGGGTTCGGATGCGATGATCTGTCTCTCTAAGGAGGGCCAAGGGGTTCTGTAGAGGCAGCATGCCCAGGACATAAAGGAATCTCGGCAGTATCACCATGCGCACCGCCTGCGCTTTGCCCCACATAGAGAGACCCAGATGTGCCCATTTATCGAAATCTCTTTTCATGCTGGCTAACAGCAGGTCTAGGTTATCAGCCACCATATTCTCCAATCCTCTGTTGATGTGGATGCCCAGGTATTGTAGACGTGACCGCTTCCACTTGACAAGAAGGCCCTGCACCAACGCGCTTACTGTCACAGGGGACAAGGGCAACGCCTCGCTCTTGTCCCAGTTAATCCTGTAACCCGAGAGGAGTTCAAAATCAGTTAAGATGATTCGTAGTGCCGGTAGGGACCTAGCCAGGTCGGTGAGTGTCAGTAAGATATCGTCGGCATAAAGGTGAATGGTGGAACTACCGCCTGGTATGGGCATTCCGATTATAAAAGGAGGCGTGGGGCAGTAGCCTCACAGTCCGCAGTTTCTGAGGGGTCCAGAACCAGTTATGTAGGGTCATGAAGAGGCAAAATTTTAAGCGAGCCTCTCGAGCCCCACGATCTCTTGCCTCTATCAGATCCACCCAGTCTTCTAACTCATATTCTATTTGAAGAAGTGTCTGCCACTTGTCCTTGAGAGAGACCAAAGGGGGAAGGAGAATATATGATGGTTCAGTATGGCATTCATTCCAGAGATGACTCCTCGGAAGAGGCCCCAGGTTTGCAAGTAGTGAAGCACTGGGGATTTGGGATGTTGCCAGGGTGGAGTCCGAAAGTGTCTCCCAAGACAGTGATTGAGCTGCAGAAAACGCCACGAGTGATGGGCGGAGAGCTCAAATTCCTCTCGGAGAACTGTGAAAGATTTTAGTTGGCCATCAGTTAGAAGTTGATCAATTCGCAAGAGGCCCTTTGATCGCCACGCCTCCCAAACAATAGTATTTCCCCCTATCCGGAGAACTGCGTTGCCCCAAATCGGGGCATGATCATGAATCAGAGGATTCACTCCCAATAGGCGGTGCGCTTGCCGCCAGGAGTTCCGCATGGCTCTAATCATGGGGTTAAATGACCGAGAGGACCTGGAAGGGCCTGAGTTATAGAACATATTTAGGCCTGGTAGGGTGTGCAAGAGAGTCCGCTCCATCTCCACCCACAGCGGCGGATCCTGTGCTCCCGGAAGAAGGAAGGACAGTTGCGAGAGGTGTATTGCGAGGGCATAGTGCTCCACGGAGGGAAGACCTAGCCCCCGCATCCCTGTTGGGCCAGAAGTGTAGTCCTAGGTAATAGGGGGCGTAGCGTCCCCCAGACAATGGTTCGGATGCGATGATCTGTCTCTCTAAGGAGGGCCAAGGGGTTCAGTAGAGGCAGCATGCCCAGGACATAAAGGAATCTCGGCAGTATCACCATGCGCACCGCCTGCGCTTTGCCCCACATAGAGAGACCCAGATGTGCCCATTTATCGAAATCTCTTTTCATGCTGGCTAACAGCAGGTCTAGGTTATCAGCCACCATCTTCTCCAATCCTCTGTTGATGTGGATGCCCAGGTATTGTAGACGTGACCGCTTCCACTTGACAAGAAGGCCCTGCACCAACGCGCTTACTGTCACAGGGGACAAGGGCAACGCCTCGCTCTTGTCCCAGTTAATCCTGTAACCCGAGAGGAGTTCAAAATCAGTTAAGATGATTCGTAGTGCCGGTAGGGACCTAGCCAGGTCGGTGAGTGTCAGTAAGATATCGTCGGCATAAAGGTGAATGGTGGAACTGCCGCCTGGTATGGGCATTCCGATTATAAAAGGAGGCGTGGGGCAGTAGCCTCACAGTCCGCAGTTTCTGAGGGGTCCAGTACCAGTTATGTAGGGTCATGAAGAGGCAAAATTTTAAGCGAGCCTCTCGAGCCCCACGATCTCTTGCCTCTATCGGATCCACCCAGTCTTCTAACTCATATTCTATTTGAAGAAGTGTCTGCCACTTGTCCTTGAGAGAGACCAAAGGGGGAAGGAGAATATATGATGGTTCAGTATGGCATTCATTCCAGAGATGACTCCTCGGAAGAGGCCCCAGGTTTGCAAGTAGTGAAGCACTGGGGATTTGGGATGTTGCCAGGGTGGAGTCCGAAAGTGTCTCCCAAGACAGTGATTGAGCTGCAGAAAACGCCACGAGTGATGGGCGGAGAGCTCAAATTCCTCTCGGAGAACTGCGAAAGATTTTAGTTGGCCATCAGTTAGAAGTTGATCAATTCGCAAGAGGCCCTTTGATCGCCACGCCTCCCAAACAATAGTATTTCCCCCTATCCGGAGAACTGCGTTGCCCCAAATCGGGGCATGATCATGAATCAGAGGATTCACTCCCAATAGGCGGTGCGCTTGCCGCCAGGAGTTCCGCATGGCTCTAATCATGGGGTTAAATGACCGAGAGGACCTGGAAGGGCCTGAGTTATAGAACATATTTAGGCCTGGTAGGGTGTGCAAGAGAGTCCGCTCCATCTCCACCCACAGCGGCGGATCCTGTGCTCCCGGAAGAAGGAAGGACAGTTGCGAGAGGTGTAATGCGAGGGCATAGTGCTCCACGGAGGGAAGACCTAGCCCCGCATCCCTGTTGGGCCAGAAGTGTAGTCCTAGGTAATAGGGGGCGTAGCGTCCCCCAGACAATGGTTCGGATGCGATGATCTGTCTCTCTAAGGAGGGCCAAGGGGTTCAGTAGAGGCAGCATGCCCAGGACATAAAGGAATCTCGGCAGTATCACCATGCGCACCGCCTGCGCTTTGCCCCACATAGAGAGACCCAGATGTGCCCATTTATCGAAATCTCTTTTCATGCTGGCTAACAGCAGGTCTAGGTTATCAGCCACCATCTTCTCCAATCCTCTGTTGATGTGGATGCCCAGGTATTGTAGACGTGACCGCTTTCAGTTGACCAGAAGGCCCTGCACTGACGCGCTTACTGTCACAGGGGACAAGGGCAACGCCTCGTTCTTGTCCCAGTTAATCCTGTAACCCGAGAGGAGTTCAAAATTAGTTAAGATGATTCGTAGTGTTGGTAGGGACCTAGCCAGGTCGGTGAGTGTCAGTAAGATATCGTCGGCATAAAGGTGAATGGTGGAACTACTGCCTGTTATGGGCATTCCGGTTATAAGACTCGATCTATGGATCACTGCCGCCAGGGGTTCTACGGCTAGCAAAAATATTAGTGGCGATAAGGGGCAACCCTGATGGGTCCGCCTCCTGATGGAAAAGGTGTTGGATAGAAAACCGCCGCAGTTGACCTGTGCTGCTGGTGAGTCATATAACAAACGCACCTTGTTGACAAAGCTAGTCCCAAGTCCAAATCGTTTTAGAGTTTCAAAGAGATACCACCACTCTATACGATCAAATGCTTTTTCTGCATCCAGGGAGAGAGCAAGGGCCTGCTCCCGGGAGTCTCGTGTCACCCAGAGAGCGTGTAGCAAGGTACCTATGTGATTCCTAGAAGACCGGCCGGGTACAAAGCCCACCTGCAGGTGGTGTATGAGGGAGGGGATGACCTTCTTAAGGCGGGCTGCGAGAATTCCCACCAATATTTTGACATCTCCGTTGAGGAGGGATATAGGGCGGTAGCTGCCACAAAGGAGGGGGTTCTTCCCAGGTTTAGATAATACTATTATAGAGGCTTTGTTGGAGAGGGGGTGTAGAGAGCCCGACTGGTCCCCCCCAGGGAAGGCCTCATATAGGGCGTCGATCATATCCGCCCCAGTCCATTTATAGAATTCTGTTGAGAATCCATCCTCTCCGGGAGCTTTGTGGTAACTGAGTTTGGCTATCGCTTGTTGGATCTCTTCTTTACTGATGTCCCCAGCCAGTAAAGCCCTACGAGCCTCCGAAAGACTAGGCAGGTTTGCCTTCTCAAAGAAGGTGGTCAACTTACCCTGTTCTTCCACCGTTTCCGTGGTGTAGAGGGTTTGGTATAAGCGACCAAATTCGCCCGTAATCGCTTGGGGGTGGGTAAAAAATTTACCATCAGTTCCATGCAGGGCCGGGATGGCCAACGCCGCCTCCCTTTGGCGTAGCTGAGCAGCCAATAATCTCCCTTCCTTCTCCCCATGCTCATAGTGGCGACCTTTCAGTCGCTGCAGCGCATATTCCGCTTGTGAGGTAAAGAGAGCATTAAGCTCCATTTGGACCCGTTCCAGGCAGCGACGGATAGTCAGGGAAGGAGTCCGGGTGTATTCACGGGTAGTCTCGACTATGCAGTCTTCCAGTGCTCTTTGGTTGTCATGCCTCTGGGCATTAGCAATGGCAGCGTCCCTCATGAGTTGTCCCCGTATCGTCGCCTTCGCTGCAGCCTATACCAATTGGGGTGAGGAGACCGAGCCCTTATTGTTGAGTTAGTAAGTGGCAACGTGGGTTCGGAGTTGCTCCTTCCTCCTGGGTGTCCTATATCTAGAAGTCTGAAGCCTCCAGGACTTACGTCCCGGGGACGCCAGCCCCAGCTCCAGGACCCGTAAAACTGGGGAGTGGTCAGACAATGCAGCCAGTAAGATCTGGGACTCCCTGACCGTATGCAACAGCCTGTGGGTTAGGAGGAAGTAATCTAGCCTGGATTGGGTCCCTGAACTGGTGAGACAAAAGTGTATTCACGGTCCGATGGATGGGAGAGGCGCCAATGATCCAGTAGACCATGGTCAAAAAGGATATCGCCCATGAGGGCCCGGTCGGCGTTGTAACCTGCATCAAGGCCCCCTGAGCGGTCCAGGATGGCATCCTGTGCTAGGTTCCAGTCCCCACCTAGTAAATATTGGGAGGCTCCGATCTCCGTCAATAGGCGGTTCATAGAGTGGAAAAAAGGACGTTTGGAGCCCGTGGGAGCGTAGAGTGAGCCAATACAGACCGTGGAAGCACCCAGTTTAAGTTTGGCAAGGACATAGCGTCCCTCAGGGTCGGATCGCGTATTGAGAAGTCTGAACTGTAAAGATTGACGAATAAGAATCGCTACCCCACACTGCCTTCTCGAACCCTGTGGCGCACAGTGTACAGAGTACCTTCCCCACCCAGTCTCTACGCAGTTTCTCTGACTCTGAGGAAGAAAGATGTGTTTCCTGGAGGAGGGCGATGTCTGCTCTTTTAAATCGCAGGTAGGATAAGATTTTTTGCCGCTTGATGTAGTGTGTCATGCCATGGACGTTCCAGGAGAGGACCGTTAGTGGAACTGTGGATCCCATGCACAGACTTGTTTAAGCAGATCGGAGTGAAAGTGTAGTCTTCCTAGCTCAGGCACACCTATCAAGGAGTCACTGTGGTTGCGAGGAGACTAAGGACGTGAAGGTGCTGGGGGGGAGGAAGGGACTGAGGGGCAACCCTCCGTCAGGAGAGGGGGGGGCAAGTGACAAGCTGGAGAGATAAAGAGAGAGGGAGAGACAGGAGAAATCAAGATACGATATAAGATACGTGGAGGAAGTAGGGGGCGGGTAGGCTGACTCCGTGGAGAACAAAGTTAGGATAAAGAGGAATAGAGGGGGAGGCTAGGGAAGAAAAGTAGGGATATAGAATAAAAATCAAAGAATACACAGAGGACACAGAAGCGTGGACTATAAAAACCGAGGTGATTACCTCTATTGTAAACCCTATTGAACTGCGGGTCAGAACCTGCATGGCCCGCACGCCGAGCGAGCCCGAGGGGGGAGGGGGAAGGGAGCCCGAAGGGCTACCCACAGACGACTAGGAGTGGGTATCGTTAAGTGGAAAACTCAGACAGCGCAAAGGGGTAGGGAAAGAACATAATGTATCAGGGTAAAAAACAGAGAGAGCATCGAGGAGGGGGTCTATGACAGAACCTGGACGCGTGTAGCGCGGTGTGCCCTGGGCTGGAGGTGAGAGGGCGACTGCCCTATCGGGGACGATGGCATCTGAGAGAAGTTTGGGGACCTCCATGTCGTCGGTATTCCGATTCATCCCATCGGAGTGAAGGTCTCTGAGGGGAGGAAGATGAAGGGGGCCTGCATTAACGAACCGGGGCTGGCAGACGGAGAACCCGGAATGGGCGTTAAGATAAGTTGAGGTAAACTAGGCTAAATGGTGCGAAGTTGGGGGGCTCCGGGATGTGGGGGGTGGGAAGAACTGTGCTGTGTCGCCTGAGGTACTCCCCAGTGTAATAGCTATTAAAGTGGGGGGGGAGGGAGAAGGAAGGAAAGCGGGTCACACAGACTCTAGTAGCAGCCTTCATGACATGGTCTGGTCTCCAGCGGGTTGTGGCAAGTGGTAAGCTCAGGCTGACATGACTGGTGGGGGGCATCGCAGAAAGAGGGTAGGCAGCAGAAGGGGGGTCCCTGCCCCATAAAATAATACTAACAGCAAATTCAAGACAAAAGAGCCCATACACTACTCATAACACTGAGCATATATAAAATACTAGCTGGAGAAAATTGTAACCAGAAATGTAAACAGAGGGGGGAAACAGGAGGCAACTAGCCTGTGACACATCCCCACAGTCCTGTCGTCGACAAAGCCCTAGAAAGGACGGGTAGTGCCCTGCGAGCCAGAAGCGCTAGGAGCTCTGCGCATAGGGCAAACAATATCAACAGAAGCGGTGAAGACAATAGTCACAATGGTTATAATAGTTACAATACTGGCAACTCCTATCATAACGGGGGTAAGAAAAGTTGCAGCTAGTGAACTGGTTGCTTATCTGTCCAGCAGGGAAGTACATGCTTCTGGCAGGAGAGCAGGGGTTCTTGGCTGTGATGGAAGATCATCTCTACAGTCGTTCTGCAGTCGTTAATGGTTTCAGAGGGATCGGGATTTGTCTCTGTCTTGATCTTGGGTGAGGTAATCACAGCCTGAAGAGCATGTTCTCGGCCTTCTTTCAATTTTAGTGTGTGATCGTAGGTCCTTCCTCTCTTCTGCATGGCGCTGTGGTGGTGGGAAGTAGCAACGGGAGAGGGATCCTCCAGGGTCGTAGAATCTGTTCTCGGGTGGGCAGGAGTGTGGTCCATGGGATGCTGAGAGAGGTCATTCAGGAAGAAACTAAGGTCTGCGGGATCAAGGAAGTCTCTTGATTTACCATCCAGGGTAAGTGACCTCTGACCTGCTTTTAGGGTCTAGAGCTCGCTCCCCACGCGCGAAGCTCCACCAAGTTGTGCCTGTGTCCTTCACCCCACACACGCTGCTGTCGCGTGTTCGAGGCCCTCCATCACCCGCAGGCACTTGCCTGCGCCTCATCCCTGGTGTCTAGTGGGCTGCTCTGGTAAGCGTTCCAAGACTTGTGCTTTATTTTCTGTGCTTTGTTTGTATTGTGCCTTATTTCCACAGTTTTTATTTTGTTCTGTGCCCTTTTGCCCCTTGTGCACTCCGAGCCCCTTGCGCTCCGTTGCCGGCTCTCCTTGAGCCGTTTCTGCCTCTCTGCCCCGCCCCCCTCGCGCCCCCATTCGCTCTTCCCTCCCACCTCCCAGCTGCTTCTCCCTCCCGCCTCCCCTTCTTAATGGCGGCTGCTGTGCGCTGCGCCGCTGGCGCACCAGAGGCAAGCCCGTAGGCACCCGTTCGCACCTGGTCTACGGCCAGCGCCAGTCCCCCTGGCCCACGGTGCCCCCGCACCACCAGACGCCGCTACACAGCCAGTGACCTCCACGCCCTCAATCCAGGACGCTCCTCCGTCTGCTTCCAGTCCACTCCTAAGCACACCAAAGGACCCTTCTCCTGCAGACCCTGCAGCTTCACCTACACCCTAACTACCAAGCACCGCTACAGACCCACCAACAACCACCTCAGCTGCATTCTCCTCAACACCCGCTCCGTCCACAAACACGCAGTCGAACTCTGGGACCTACTGACCTCATCAAATCCTGACGTCGCATTTCTCACCGAAACCTGGATGAACTCGGCCTCGGAACCAGACTTAGCCATAGCCATACCTGAATGCTACAAGATCACAAGAAGAGACCGCACCAACAAACCAGGAGGAGGAATCGCCATAGCCCACAAAAGCACCATCAGAGTCTCTACCAGCACCCACAACACCCTCAACTCCGCCGAGCACCTCCATTTCAAAATCCACATCAATGCTAACACCACCCTTAGAGGATCACTGGTCTACAGACCACCAGGCCCGACCTCACTTCTGCAACGCCATCACCGACATCATCAGTGCCCAAGCCTCAACTGACTACATCCTCCTGGGTGACCTGAACTTTCACTTAGAAAACAACAACGATATCAACACCACCAACCTACTCGACAACCTCGACAACCTCGGCCTTAAGCAACTCGTCATATCGCCCACCCACACCGCATAACACACACTCGACCCCATCTTCTCAGCCAGCAACCATGTCTCCTTCAGGCACGCCACCGAACTCCACTGGACCGACCATCGCTGCATTCATTTCTCCTTCCAGAAGCCGGTCACTCACCACCACACCACTCAACCCCCCCGCCGCCACTGGAACAAAATCTCGACAGAACAGCTGATCTCCACCCTCGCCCAAGCACCACCTCCTAGGACCCGGGACCCCAACTCAACCCCACCAACCTGCATCAATGGATAGACGACTGCGCCAACACCCTCGTGCCGCTCAAACAACCCTCAGACATCCACCACAGAACCAAGGCCAGCTGGTTCACCAGCGACCTACAGGCCTCCAAACGGGAATGCCAAAACATTGAGAAGACCTGGCGCCTTGAACCTACCGAATCCAACCACATCGCCCTCCAGGCTGCCATCCGCAAACATCACCAGCTGATCCGCACCACCAAAAGAACCTAGTACAAAAGCTGCATAGACACCAACGCTCACAACAACAAAGAGCTCTTCTGCATCATCAAAGAGCTCTCCATCCCCAGGCCCTGCTCCTACGAACCCTCCCATCACAGGACCTCTGCAACTCCTCAACACTTAATTCCGTCGAAAGATCGAAGACATCCACAACAGCTTCAACCCCCAGACCCACCAGCCAACCATAGACAGCCACGAACTCAGCGCACCAAGCGACACCAACCTCCTATGCACCTGGACCCACGTCAACAATGAAGACACCGTCAACACCATTGCCTCCATCCACTCCAGCTCCCCCTCAGACCCTTGCCCACACCAGATCTTCAATAAAGCCAGCAACATCATCGCCCCCCACCTCCGCGCCATCATCAATAGCTCCTTCGAGACAGCCACCTTCCCGGAGAGCTGGAAACATGCTGATGTCAACGCCCTGTTGAAGAAACCCAAGGCAGACCCAGATGACCCCAAGAACTACTGGCCCATCTCCCTCCTCCCCTTCCCAGCAAAGGTCATTGAGAAAATCGTGAACAGCCAACTATCCCGCTTCCTGGAAGACAACAAAGTGCTCGATACCTCCCAATCAGGATTCCGCAAGAAGCACAGCACTGAGACCGCACTCATCGCTGCTACAGTTGACATCAGGACCATGCTCGATGAAGGCGAAACCACAGCGCTCATCCTCCTGGATCGCTCCGCAGCCTTCGACTCCGTTTGTCACCACACCCTTCGAACACGCCTCCACAGCGCCGGGATCCACAGCAAGGCCCTCGACTGGATCTCTTCATTCCTCTCTGGCACAACCCAGTGAGTCCACCTTCTGCCTTACCTGTCTGAATCCTCCAAGACCATCTGTGGCATCCCCCAGGGATCCTCTCTCAGCCCAACGATTTTCAACGTTCACATGGCCCCTCTCGCCAACATCGCACAAACTCACCACATCAACATAGTATCCTACGCAGATGACACCCAGCTGATCATCTCCCTCACGAAAGACCCTACAACCGCAAAAAACAACCTACACAATGGACTTCACGCCATCGCCAACTGGATGGAATCAAGCCGCCTCAAGTTAAACACCGACAAAACAGAGATCCTCATCTTTGGCAGCAACCCCTCCACCTGAAACGACTCCTGGTGGCCTACCTCCCTAGGAGCCGCACCCACACCCACCACTCAAGCATGAAACCTGGGAATCATCCTGGGCTCAGCACTCAGCATGACTCACAGGTCAACGCAATCTCCTCTTCCTGCTACAACACCCTTCGCATGCTCCGCAAGATCTTCAAGTGGATTCCCGTCAAAAACAGAAAAACAATCACTCACGCCCTGATCAGCAGCCGACTGGACTATGGAAACACACTCTATGCAGGAACTACGGCCAAACTACAAACGAAAATGCAACGTATCCAAACGCTTCCGCCCGACTCATCTTCGACGTCCCACGCCGCGACCACATCTCTGCCCACCTCATAGACCTACACTGGCTACCCGTATCGAAGAGGATCACCTTCAAACTCCTCACCCACACACACAAAGCCCTCCACAACATAGGTCCGGCCTACCTCAACGTCAGCAACCCCCCCAGCCCCTTGAGATCCTGACGGGTGAGTAGCACGCTTTATAAATTACTTGATTGATTGATTGATTGATTGATCTACATACAGGCAGGCACGGAAAGGCCAAACTTGATGTCCAGCTGCCTGGGGCCCTAGTGCCAGGAATGCTTTCCGCTTCTCGTTCGTTACTCTGGAGAAGTCCGCGGCCACCCGTATCTCATGACCCTCTAGAGAGTACAGGCCCTGAGATCTGCCTGCTGAAATGACTCGACGGGCCTGCTCGTGGTGGAGGAAACATGTGATGATGGGGCGAGGCCGCCCAGGGGGTGCTTATGCTGAGGACCAATTCTGCGGGCTCTTTGAAACTCCAACGGCGGAGAAAAATCAAGGCCCGTGAGTTCAGGGAGGAAATTTTTAAGGAAGGCCTTGACGTCCGATCCTTCATTTCCGTTCCGGTATGCCAAAAAAGCAGACATTGTCTCTCCTGCTTCTGTCCTCCAGGTCTGTGATCTTTGTCTGCAGGGAACGTATCTCCTCGTTCTGGGCTGGCAGATCCGCAGAGTGATTCTTGACGGTTGTGAGGCGATGATCGAGGTCCATTACAATTACTTGGAAACGGGCTATAACTGCCCGTATGGAGGTTGAGGCCGCAGAGAGGTCTGAAATCTTCAAGTCCTTTGCCTCCAGACGCCGTCCAACAGCTGTGATTTCCTGTAAGATGCAGTCAGTGGCATCAGCGGGGTGAGAGTCGGCGGGGCTAGGAGGGGTCAATTGTGCCACCATGGGTTTCGGTAATGCGATGGCTTCTGAGAACAGTAGTTGTCGGGAGTGTCTACCCGATGATTTCCCCCCTGGCATCACCACCTGGGAGAAGAAGGGGTCCTGGAGCGGAACTGCAGGAGACCCTCACGATTAAGGGGCTATGTCGTGGCTGTGCAGGAGGCTTAATCGTCTCCCGGGGATAGAAAATCCAGCATAAGAACCCCTCCTATGTGGATGCAGCTGTTCCCGTAGGTGGTAAACCAAGCACGCCGCACTCCTGGGGTGCCTGCTCCCCAACCGTGACCCTCCGCAGTCAGGCCCGATCTTGATGAACAGTGCCAGGCCAGGCCATGTGTGGAGTCATGGGGAGTGAGTGCCCTAGATACGAGCCGGCCACATTTGCAAGCGTGATGTTGAACTGAGGTGGGGTGCTCACACAAAAAGTCAACGCAAAGGGTCAGTCCCTTCAGTAGCACTTAGTTCACACAGGCTGCCACTTCACTACGGTGGACCCCCGTCCCACGGGTTCAGTCGCTCCAGGGGTCAGGCTATATAGGCACAAACCTGCTTAGGAGGCCAGACGTTATCCAGGCTGACAGACGGTCCCTACAACGCGTGTCGTAGATAGCTGCAGCGTGCCTCCTCATGCATGTTGCGACACTCATTGGGCCCCTAGCTATAGTGTACTCCGGTGGCAGAGGAGGATCCGTCTCCCTCTTTCCGCTGCATAGGGCCCACCCCTGCACGGACCGGGAAGCTGCTGATAGTCCCCCTCTGGTACCCCCGTCCCTCGAGGACTCCAGGAGTTCGGGGGTGTCCGACTGCAGGCACTGGGGGGTTGAAAGGTCACAAACCTTGGACGGGCTCCAGTCTGACTTCTACGGCCGGACGCAATCTGTCCCAGCCGCCCGGACTCCTCATGCGCTCTCTGCGCAAGGAGATAATCAAGACCGCGGTTCTTCTGGCATCGGAAGGCCACGAGGCCGCTGCGCTGCACACGCTGGTTTGTGGGGAGAAACGCCCCCTCCGACGCTCGCCGCCAGGGTGAGCAGACTGTGGCCAGCTTGTGGAGGTACTCCCGTCCTCCAATAGCCCCTCCGGCCCCCGGGCTCAGCTTCGGCACGTGGAGCGCATTTACCAGGTGGCCATTTCCCACAACGGGCAGACCACGCCCTGTTTTTAACCTTTTTAAAGTCATAAGGGGTCCCTCAGACACTCATTAATAAATTTCATGGTGTCAGAGTATCTCTACTCTGCCCCCTTTCATTCTTTTCAGCCCCTACTTCCATCCCACAGGACTGTGCACCGGTTCATAAAATGGAGGCCCCCACCTTTCTCTACAGGTTGAGCCCAGCCAATCACATTACTGCTTCTGTCTTGTGGAGCCATGACAGATCCGCATCCTATACATACATATTTTTTTCACTTATCTAACTACAAAACCACTGAACGGATGTTAGAAATGGGGTCTCTAATTGGCAGAGGTACACACCTTTGTCCATGTAGGGACCACAATCCTAGTCAGGGTAAGTCATACACAATCCAAATTATCCTGTGCCCACCCCCTGGTAGCTTGGCACTATGCAGTCAAGCTTAACTTAGAAGGCAATGTGTAAATTATTTGTTCAATAAATCATACAGTAACACAGTGAAAACACCACAAAAATGCACCACACAGTTTTAGCAGTTTTAGAAAAATATATGATATTTATCTGATTAAATTAAGGTCAAGACGATGAAGATTCAATAAGCACAAGTTGAGATATCGCTTTTTCCAAGATTAAAAAGTGTCTTAATTCTTAGACATCAACAGTTGTCTCTTGTTTGCGCAAAGTACCTGGTTTGCATAAAAAATAACACGAACAGAGACTGCAGAGGAGGAGATGCGTGGAAAAATAGGGTGTGTGTTGGATTTTCCGATGCCGCACAGACGATGTGTCATTTCTTTCCATGCTGCAAGTGGCTTTGCGTTGATTTCTGGCATGCAGTCTTGCTTTCTCACTGCGATGCGGGGATCTTTTTGATGCCCAGTGACGATGCGGGGAAATCCTGGGCGAGCGGGAAGGAGTCACAGGCGTTGCTTCGATCCGGTAGGCGATGCGTCGAGTTTTCTGTTGCATGGCAGGCACTGCGTCAATTCTTCACTCGGGAAGTCAGACTGCATCGTTCCGGTTTGGCTGTGCGTCACATTTCTGGACGCAAGGCAGGCACTGCATCGAATCTTCACTCAGGAAGTCGGGCTGTGTCATTCCAGTTCAGCTGTGTGTCGATTTTCACGTCGCAAGGCAAGCTGTGTGTCGTTTCTGGCAGGCTGTGAGTTGGTTTTCGGCGCACAAGGAGTTTCCTCAAGAGATGAAGTCTTTTTGGCCCTGAGACTTCAGAAAACAGGAGGCAAGCTCAATCCAAATCCTTGAAGAGCACTTCTCAGCAAAGTCAGAGGCCAGCAGGGTAGCAGGGCAATAGCAGGACAGCAGTCCTTCTCAGCAAAGCAGTCCAGATGAGTCCTTTGGGCAGCCAGGCATTTCCTCTTGACAGGTTGCAGGTTCAGGTCCAGAAGTGTCTGAGTTGGTGGGGTCAGGAACCCAGTTTCTATACGCGAAAATGCCTTTGAAGTGGGGAAGAATTCAAAGAGTGGTTTTGAAGTGCACAAACTCCCCTTTCAGTACAGGTCTGTCTGCCAGGATCCCTGTAGGGAGTTGGGCAGTCCATTGTGAGAGGGAATGCCACTCGCCTTTGAAATGTAAGCATCAGGGCCTCCGACCTTCCAGCCCAGGAAGACCCATTCAGTATGCAGATGAATAGAGATGTGTCTGAGTGTCCTGTGTTTGTGGTTGTCTGGGTGGAATGCACAAGGGAGCTGTCAACGAGCCCAGCCCAGACGTGGATTGGAGAAAGGCTGTAAGGCACAGATGGATTTTAAGTGCAGAGAAATGCTCACTTTCTAAAAGTGGCATTTCTAAAATGGTAATATAAAATCCAACCTCACCAATAAGCAGGATTTTCTATTACCATTCTGGCCATACTAAACATGACCTGCTTACCCCTTTCAAATCAGAATCTACCACTCAAACAGTATTTGAGGGGAGACCTAATGTTAGCCTATGAAAGGAGCTGTCCTCACAGAAGTGGAAAACGAATTTAGGAGTTTTCCACTACTGTGAGATATAAAACACATCTGTATATGTCCTGCCTTTCACCTACATAGCACCCTGCCCTATGGGTTACCTAGGGCCTACCTTAGGGGTGATTTATATGTAGAAAAAGGGAGTGTAAGGCTTGGCAAGTACTTTTAAATGCCAAGTTGAAGTGGCAGTGAAACTGCACACACAAGCCTTGCAATGGCAGGCCTTAGACATGGTTCGGGGGCTACTTATGGGAGTGGCACAACCAGTGCTGCAGGTCCACTAGTAGCATTCAATTTACAGGTCCTGGGTACATGTAGTGCACTTTACTAGAGACTTACAAGTAAATCAAATATGCCAATTGGGAATGAACCATTGTTACCACGTTTCCGGGAGAGACCATATGCACTTTAGCGCTCGTTAGCAGTGGTAAAGTGCGCAAAGTCCTAAAACCAGCAAAAAAGTCAGAAAGGTGGAAGGAAGCAGGCACAAAGTTGGGGGATGACTACCCTAAGGCTGTCAGGTCTAACTACGGATTTACACCAAAAAACAAAAAGGGCTCTTTTTGGATCAACAGCTACCTTTCTGCCAAATTTGGTGTAATTCCATCCAGCGGTTCGGGCGCTATCACTGTTCCAAATCCCTATTGGAAAATGAATGCGAAAAACACGTTTTAGGACCCTTATTTTCTCAGCCTCCACTTGACGGATCACCCGAAAACGTGAGTGTCATATTTTTTTAGGAAAATTTCATGAAGATTCATCAAACGGTGCCAAAGAAATTAGCAAAACAAAATACACTATGCCTACCTAGTGGCGACCGTTACTAGGTAATATACATATTACCTAGTATATATAGCAGTCACCACTGGGTAGATATAGTTAAGATCCTGTTTAATAACTTTAGCGCAGTTTGATGAATTTCCACAAAACTTTCCAAAAAAGTGCTCTTTTTGCTTGGGTTGCACATGGAACATTTTGGGGTGACCAGTCAAGTGGGCGCCAAGAAAAAAGGAGAGCCCCCAAAACACAGAAATGTTTTTTAAAAATAATAATGTGCCACAAATTCGTGGAGGATCCACAAATTTTCTGCAAAATTTTTAAAAAAATGAAAAATTCAAGCGCAATCTCCTGCACTTGTTTTTTTTAAATCTCCTCTGTTTGGCCAGGTCCCATAGGTACATATATTTCACTTTTGGGAGAGAGTGGTGTGTGTGGCTCCCCTCCCAGGCCGATTTTAGCTTTGGGGAACCCGCCCCCTAGGGTACGGCCATGTTGTTGTTAGGAGGAAGGTGGCATGTGTTGCCCCTACCCAGGCCAATTTCAGCCCCAAATACCACATCCCCTGGGGCCAGGCCATCTTTCAGTAGGGGAGGGGGCACGCCACCCATTCCCCAGGCCAATTTCGGCCCTGGGGAACCCATCTCCTGGGGCCAGGCTGCATCTGCAAAGGGAAGGGTGGCCATGCCCTCCCCCTCCCAGAGCCACTAATGACCTGGGAAACCTAACTACAATGTCCCTGTATTCAGTGAATAGATATATATTTAAAATATTCTAGTGCTCAAGATTATGGATAAAATATTATGGTAGGATGCTATCATGCCACTCGATATGGGAGTATAAATCCACTATCCTTCTCCTCCAAGGTTTTTAAATCCAAATGCTAATGTTTTTGTTCAATGTAAATACTGTTGTAAGAGTTATGATGGTACATTATTTTATTACTAGGATGCATTGAGCATAACATAGTTAAGCACACTCTCTAAATTGGACACAATGAGCAATTGGACACTTGCCCTAATCTTATGCCCGGGGATTATTCACACTGCAGGTAGTCCGTAGGTGAAAGTTTAGGACTAGCAAATTTATACCATCTATGAAAAATATTTAAAAAATTAATTTAATTTTGTAACATTTCTAAAAAATGTATGGCTGTGGAATGTAGAAAACGATGCAATAGTAGCACTACAAATTCATCATCTTCTTATTTTCATGGTAATGCCCTCTGCTGCAACACCGATAGGTCCTGAATCACATTTGGCGACAATCTATTTTGTAGAGTTCTTAGCCCGCCTGTTCTTATGTAGTCATAAAATGCATTTGTACATCGGACTTCCGCATGGAGATCTGTGAATGGTAGACTTTGATTTGAGGTTATTCTTTAAAAATGGATCAGTAGAGCCCCAAAAATAATATAGCATGTCACCTAAAATCAAGTTAACCTTCTAGGCAAACATGGTTGTACATTTTGATTAGGGGCACAAATATGATGACATCCAGAATGTCAAAATTGAGTTATGACATCAGATAATTACACAGCAGGGCAGTAAGTGCTTTTCTGTGTTCTGTGTCCTGGAAGATAGTAGCCTTAGGCACACTTTGCTTTCTTTCTTCGCTAAGGGTTCACATCTATGTTCTAACTCCATGCTGGTGGAAGTCAAATGCCAGTCATTAGGAAAAGCAAACAATGCTATTCAGACTCTGGAGCAGTGTGCCACTGGAAAAGAAGGCATATTATGAGAGATTCAGAAAACTGCAAGAACAAGGTTGAAAAGTATAAATTTAGCCATTAATTTGAGTGTTAACACTCAACCTATTATTTTTTTAGTTAAAATCAATGTTAGTGGCATGTCTTAGATGGAAAAGGGGGAAATAAAAGGGTTCCCTCCATGAACTTAACAGGGGGCCTCCTCAAGTTTCGTTAAACCACTGCTTTACCTGTCAGTTTGTCGTTTTTCACCTACATTTTTAATGCAGTGGGCTAGCTCTGGCAGTAAATGTAGGTAAAAAACACAGGAATGAGTATGTACCTATGTCACAATGGAGATAAAGACATCCTGAACGCACTGTTTGTGTCGCAGACTGAACAAGGACTGTTTAATTAAATTAAACCTATATTAAGAAGCAACCACATTCAGACTAGAAATGCTGCGTTAGGATATATATGAGATGCCAAATGTGCAAACATTTACTATCTACGTTTTAACATGTCTCAGGATTTATAGAGTTTTATTTAATTCATATTTGATCTTACTGTTCTTCACTCAATTAATGTGTAGCAACAAAAAAGTAGAGTATTCCCCTGCCTGCTGATGAAAGGCACGGGTTCACGTGTGTAGTATTTCATTTCTGAACGAAAAAACTCTACACCCTATGTTTTTAATAAAGAGCAACATCATCACGGCTGTTGCTTCTATTCCATATTGATGTATTCAAAAAGCATAATTTGTTAATAATAGCAATTGCTACTCAGCTCAAATCTGGCAGTCCAAAGAATTTCCTTTAATCACTATCTCAACAAGACATACACTCAATTCATATGGTGCATATGTAACAATTTAGCATGACAACACTCAGAGATACAAATTAGCCCCACAATCAAACATCACTCAAATAGTCCTCTTTTTTAAAAACAGGGTCTTTCCTGCAGGACACAGATCTTTTATCTTGTCCGAGAGATACACCATTTAAATCTCTCACCTTTCATATGAAAGAGAGAACATGTTTGCAAATATGAAGTCATAAAAATAGATTCTGTACTTCTAAATCAAACACATCAACAAAGCTTTTAGATATTTGTTGCAAACAAAATTTAAGTCGTTTTAATACAAATCAGTTTAAAAAAAAGACAAAGTAGCATTGAATGTGTAGAAATATACAGAAAGATTCTAGCTGATCAATAAATAATTAAAGAAAGCAAAAAATATGTTGCCATAAATAGCTCCTTTCTGCTTGTCACTGTACATGCAGAAAAACAAAACAGATAAAAGAAAAGCAACATTTTGTTTTCTTTCTTTAAACACCTGCTTTAATTGTGCTCCATGACCTGATTTGCCGCTTCCCTCAGCTTGTGGCTCTGGCAGGCACTGCAACGTCAGAACTCAACTCCAATAAGTAATTACAGTTGAGCATCACAAGTCACCTGTCATAAACTGAGACTGTTTTTTAGATAGGGATAGCAGAATCCCATCTAGTATATAAGAATTCAATATGCATTAATGAATACTCCATGGAGGATTGCAGAATGGATGATTATAGTTATTTCCCATGCAGCATTCAGTTTCACAAGATGACCTATTACTGGCTTTTTATGCCACTGACACTGTCATCATTGTTATGGGAAGCTGAGTATTATGAATAGTGGTATTGTCATTAAAAGTGTACATACTAGAAGTGATGCTATGAAAGCAGTCAGCTGGAGTCCACTGTATATGCAGGGCAGGCTTTGGCGGTGGTGGCCCCCGGTGAAGCAATCTCTTTTGGAGCCCCCACCTCCAACAGTAATCACAAGAGTAATCTTGAAATGTTAATTATTTCCCGCAGGCTGGACGCACAAGGAACTTTTCAGCAGGTTCTTTTAAATTGTAATTTTCGTACGTTATTGTTAAACACAGCGCCCCACTGAGGTCAGCGCCCCCACATCCAGGTCATCACCAGGTGCGGCCGCACCGGACGCACCGCCCTAAAGCTGGCCCTGTGTGTATGAATCTCAGAGGCATGCTGGGTCTGCAGAACCACCTCTTTAGCACTGCTGTCTGATTAAATGCCATTTCCGTGCAGAGAGCTGCTCGTGGTTTTAGGTGTCAATTTATTTGCCCGGAGATATCTGGCCAGAGTTTTGTGAATAGCATTTGTAAGGAAGGCATACAATACTACTGCCGTACTACTTTACATACTCTAAAATGTCTTTGAAAATTTGAGAATAAGTCCCAGAGTTTTCAGGATGGTTGTCATAGGAGTGGGGCAGGTAACTACAAGTACTGGTGCAGACAATCCATTAAATGGTCCCAGATCTGTAGACCATTTACTGTAATACCTGTTTTTCTGCTGAGTGGTGGGCGCTGCGTGTGACCTTTGACTCCCCTAAAATGCATCACTCCATTTTTATGGCCCTATTTCTCCCAGTGCTAGTAAATATCTCACTCCTGCTGATTTGTGCTAATAAATGCGTGGTTGAAATTTACTTGGTTTGGAATAAATCATTCTCCCTTCATCAACACTCTAGGATAACAAGAGGGAAGCCCAAGTCGGACGTTTTACAATCCAAATCACGTAAACCTGGAATCAGACAATGGTGCACCCGTGCTGGTCAATCTTGCAGTTTCATATACACTAAGGACCAGAGAAAAACTACGAATAACAGGGGAAAAAATGTCAGTTCATGCCTATAAATTGGTGCAAATGCCGGTCCAAGAATTTTGCAAAAATGGCCGTAGAAGTGAATAATTGTGCACTGTTGATGAAATAAATGCGATCTGGTCCTAGAATCACTAATGGACACTTATTACTCTCTCTGCCTGCAGGAGCAAAACTTAGTCCCATTGACAGCTTTATCATCACAGTGCACAAACTTTGGAGCCATGTGCTGCTGAAAAATAGATCACTAATTGCACTGTTAATGTTCAGAAAAGCCATCAAGGCGCTACTTTTCATACAATAGGTCTCTGGTTTTCTTGTCTGACTAGCTATGGACACGTCTAGCAGCGCCTATCATGAGCCTGATTGCAGAAACTGTGCTGGGTGGTCCTCATTGATTTTCTTTCATAACAAAATGGTGCAGAGATGTTACTTTTTTATTCCCCAATGTATGATACACTAGATTGGATTGGTATTTATTTTTATAGTTCTATTTCACTACTTATAAAGCCCAACGAGTCTCCAGATTGATGAGCAGTGCATAATTTGCATAACTCTTCATAGCGCATGGAGGATCATGGACGTCCTTTGGGTTCATGGTGGAAAGGGTGTTGGTCATTCTTTCACCTAAATTGGAACATGTGGGTGAAGTGTGTGAGGTTTGAAGGTATGGTATTGTACAATGCTTCGAACTCCACTGCACATAAGCATTGTGTGTTGCAGAATGTGTTAGAATAGACCAAGCCACACTCTTACCATATTTGAATGGGCAATGTTACAAATAAAAGTAGCTGGTGTGGGAAACACTGCAATTTTCACACCTCAAAACTTTATCTCACAAGAACACCCACAATTCAATGCATCAGAGATGGTGTTAACCTTCAGGTTCATGAATCAAGGTGTCCCCAAGGTAAGGCACCTCCCAACACATCGAAATATTAGACAAACAGCCAGTTAAGTAAAAAGGGCCCACTCAATAACTGAGTTCTAGATCAGCAGAATAGTTTAAAGGATTTATTACAAAACTTCAAAAAGAATGTGGTACAGAGTTAATGCCATGAAGACTGCCAGCAAATAGGGCATTAGAGAGAAGTTCAAAAGCAAACACATTCTAAGTCCCAAACGGGCAGCAACATCAAGACAAAAAATGGACAACATCCCTATAAGCACAGGAAAGTTCCCAGGTCATCCCCAAAATGGAGGGTTTTAATACATATGAAATTACTAAAACTGCAAAATCATTGTTGTATGATCAAAAGTGTTATATTCTCAGCAAATCAGAGCACAGTTTTATTAAATGTCATATTGCCTTAGCACCTAACCACTATCCCACTACATGAATATTGATTCTGCTCACGCTATCCTACTGCCATCTGGATTGGTAGAGTAAACTAGATCCACGAACAAGAGCAAGCTATTTTGAATGAGTAGGATACAATGAGCAAGTTGAAGGACTTGAAGTAATGTTACAGTTTTCTGTGTTTTGTGACTAGGCTGGGGAGCGATTCATAGCAAAAAGCATGAACAAAGACAATGGTAATAAAACAAACATTATTCTACTTGACTGTGTATTGCAGAAATAATTAACAATGAAATGTGCAGGGCAAAGACAGAGAAGAGATCCATTTGGTAAAACAGGGCGGCTAGGCCCAAATTGAGGCTCACTTAACAAAGGTAAGGAAAACACACTTCTGCATCTCGTAGGAAATGTGTTTTAAAGACAACAGTATTATATAAGTGTGTACATATAATCAAGTGTAAAACCACATCCGGCACGTTGCTAATAATGCACAAAAACAAGACTGTAAAAAACAAGGGCGAAGGTGTGGTCCACACAGTGAATACTATGTGGGCTGCATCAAGTGGTGAAACATACATTGGCAAAGCTAACAGATTGTGCCTATGCAAGAGCTATTGGCTTTGCTTAAATGTTATAGCCATATTGTACACCAGTGTGGCTGCTGTTTAGCATGACTAAAAGTTAGTGGTATAGAGGAGAGTGGCGTAGATTGGAGTGGCGTAGAGTGGAGTGGTGGGGAGTGTTGTAGAATAGAGTAAAATGTCATGGAGTAGAATGGAGTGGTGTGTCGTAGAGTAGAATGGAGTTGAGTGTCGTGGAGTAGAGTGGATTAAAGTGGTGTGCAGTGGTGTTGAGTAGAGCGGCATAGAGTGGGGGGGCTTATGGGTAGAGGGACGTTGAGTGGAAAGACGTGGAGTGGAGGGACATGGAGTAGAGTGTCATAGAGTAGAGCGAAGTAGTATGTCATGGAGTAGAGTGGTGTATAGTGGCAAGGAGTGGAGTAGAGTGAGTTAAGTAGAGCGAAGCAGGAGTGTCATAGAGTGAAGAGGCATAGAGTGGAGTACAGTGTCACAGTGTGGAGTGGCACAGAGTGAAATAGCCTGTCGTACATTGGAGGGGTGTAGAGAGGCGGGGATTGAATGCAATAGAGTGGAGTATCATAGAATGGAGTAGAGTGTCATGAAGTGGTGTAGAGTGGAGTCCAGTGGTGGGGGTAAAATAAAGTGGAGTAGAGTGGCCTAGAGGAAAGTGACAAAAGTGTTGTAGAGTGGAGTAACGTGGAGTGTTGTAGGGTGGAGTAGAGTGTAGTGGAGTAGAGTGTCGTCGAGTGGAGTGCCATAGAGTGGAGTAGAGTGTTGCATGTCATGGAGTAGAGTGGAATGGAGTACAGTGTCATAGATTGGAGTATCCTGGATTGGAGTATCGTAGAGTGGAGTGGGGTAGAATGAAGTGGCATGGAGTCGAGTGGCATAGTGCCTTAGAGTGCTCTGGAGTGTTGTAGAGTGGAGTGGCGTAGACTCTAGTATGCATTGTGTGGTGGCGCTCTGCCATTACAGACAACACATTTTCAATTGAAATGACCAGTGCATGTGCACAGATATATAGTTTTACTGCTAAAATTCTGCGGTGCAGAAACAATAATGCTGCCTTTTAAGATTACACATTTTCAATTGAAATGACCATTACATATGCACAGTCCTACAGTTTTACTGATAAAATTATACAGTGCACAAACGATAATGTGTGGAATGGCACCACCTAGTGCATTGATTTGTTTTGTTTCCAGTACACTTCAGAAGTACAAAAAATTTGCTTCATTTATGCCTTCCTAATTCTGATATATTCTGAAATATTTTCAAAGTTAATTTGCAGACATTCAAATTTGTTGTGTGCTAGAAAAAGGCCTTCCCTTTCACACCCCATGATTGTCAGACAAATCCTCTCACTTTGAAGTCAGAGAAAGAAATGTAAACACCAACCTGTCTTGTGCTAGAAAAAGGCCATCCCTTTCACACCCCATGATTGTCAGACAAATCCTCTCACTTTGAAGTCAGAGAAAGAAATGTAAACACCAACCTGCCTCAGAAGACAGTCTGATATTTGGCCTCTTTCTTTGAATGCACAGCAAACATAACAAATTAGGACCCACATTGAAAGGCTTATTTGTAGAAAGCAAGCACTCGTGGAAGAATACAGTAAACAGGCTCTACTCCATGTGCGGCACAAAGGTATGTTGAAGAGCTTAAAACAAATAAAGCCAGCAAATAGAAAGCAAATAAATGTTAGTTACAAACCACAAAGCCAATGGTAAGCAATGGGCGGAATGCATTCTTAGGTCAGCTTTCAGAATGTCCCCAAGAGCCTTTAGCAACCGAAGCCATCAATAGCATGTACTTTGCTAATCAGTGCTGCAGGGCCAGCACCTTTTAAAAGTTGTAATTTGTTATGAACTAAACACTGAAAAAGACCCATTATAGCACAAATTTTAGATACACAAAACATTTTACAAAAACGAGAAAACATTCCATGAAAATAACATACACAACACTGGTATCTAAAACTCCTATTGTGGTAATTAACTGCATCATAAAACGCAACACCAAAACATAGTTAAAATCATAACACTTAATAAATATGAGTACTGTTGGCCTGGTAACATTGGTAGCACTGTGTGTGCTGGTTTTATGCTCTCACAATCAGTCTAGGGTAAGTACTGACTACTGGGGTGTTGGTGACACATAATATGCCCAGGACCTCCACTGACATCCTAACATCCCCATCCAAGAGATTTGGCACAAACCGGGCCCTCCCCAACCTTAAATAAAAGGGCAGAGTAGCACAAATTGTCTTGTTATCTGGAGGAAAGGGGCACAAAAACAGAAACCATTGACTTGAACTACACCCTCCTGTATGCTACCATCCTGCTCCAAATCGACAACAGCCCCAACTGAATTCTGACATAAAGGTTACTTACTGCAAGAACCCAAATGTACGAAACGCAGCAACAAAGCCTTGAACTGTAAATAAATCATATCTGGCCCACTGGCGGCTGCTTATACTTTTATTTCTTTTTTCCTGGACTCGATATGCCTCCATCAGCTTTTCACTATTCCCACCTCTAGCGGTTGGCCCTCTATTAAAGAGACCGCAATGGTGGATGCCGGATGGTTAAATCAAGTGCCGACAAAACAGGAACCTATCATTAAAAGGTCTAACCCATTGTAACACTGAGGCCATTGGTAGAAGTAGGTAGCTCAATTTTTCCCAATGTATTGCAGCATGGCAGTTCGTGCAAAGGCCTTTACACAAACCCGTAGAATGCCATTTGTAGAATGGGCAGCCCTTGGACTTAAATACACAGCCTAAGGCAAAAACAGTTTTATATCCATAGGTGTCACTCTCAATTCTGATATATGAGATATAGGGCCTGATTTAGATATTGGTGGAGGGGTTACTTCCTCACACGGGTGACGGATATCCCATCCACTGAAATCTAAATTCCATTATATCCAAAGAGATTTAAATTTCGGTGACATCACCGTTGTGATGGTGTAACCCTTCCGCCAATATCTACTTGAGGCCCATAATGAGGTCTTGGGAGACACGCCAACACAAAAGCACATAATTCTGTTTTCTTCCATCACAATGGGGCTTGTACCCTCACGATCACAGACCTACCTGCCTCCACTGCCCAGAGCTGGTAGTCATGGCATGTTTCTCAAATCACTGACCCTCGAAGCACTGGCCTTTCTATTCCAAAGTAAAGCAAGAACCGCTCCAGTCTCTCTCTCTAAGCCAATGTCTTCCTCTAATTTCCATATCAATATCTGTCTGTCAGTCCGTCGGCCTCCTACCATATCTCTCTCACTATCTCCTTCTTGGCCTCTTCACTGTCATCTCCCCCACTTTTGGCATCTCTCTCATTGCCTCTTGTTCTCTTTCTCACTTGCATATTGCCTCTTTCTATCTAT
This sequence comes from Pleurodeles waltl, assembly GCF_031143425.1. Classification (NCBI taxonomy): domain Eukaryota; kingdom Metazoa; phylum Chordata; class Amphibia; order Caudata; family Salamandridae; genus Pleurodeles; species Pleurodeles waltl. The sequence goes on from NC_090442.1 coordinate 240,289,304, forward strand.
CCCTCACTCTTTCTATCTTTCTTTAATTTCTTTTCCCACTTTCTCTTCCATTGTTTCTTTCTACCCTACCCCTACCGCTACTCCTCCCTCTCTTTCGCTTCCTTTCTCTGGCTCCCGCCCGAACTATTGTTCCAAAGATGCTTCCTGTCACAGTTAAAATAGAAAGTAAAACTGAAGGGATGTTATGTATGTCCAGTGGAACTCCCCTGAAGAATGTGAAGTGGGACTTTTAGTCTCCTATAGCTCACTGATATTGATTGGCCTGAGGGTGAGTGTCGCCCCCTTAGAATGCATGGGGTTCCCCATTCTTTCAAAAACCCTGTGTATGTCATCTAAGGCGTCGGAAGTGACGCTGCTGATTCAAAGTGAGTGAGCAAAATTATATTATGGTTCTACCTGGATAACACTGTTTTTTGTCTGTTGGAACCAAGAGCAGTAGATCTTTAAATTGTACTAAATACCGCCTATCTGTTGTGTAGTTCCAATGGTTAATGGGCCCTAGAGCGACTGGGTTGTATCTCTGGCTTACAGCATAAATAAATATTATGATGTTAGCACCCACTTAAGACAGCTCCACAACTTTGAAAGCATCACAGCCCTTCTTCTGGAGTCAGGAGTGCTTATGAGGTCACTGTTCGCTTGGCCTGGTGCTATTGGTTCCACACTCTCAGGGGCGGGCTTTACAGTGAACACTGTCACTGGTGTCCATCTTCCTGTTGCTTCCAGGAGGGATGGAATTAGGTGGTGTCCTGGATCCACTGGCGTAGCGTTGGGGGTGCAGGGCGGGCCGGCCGCACCGGGCGCAACATCTGGGGGGGGGGGCGCGCTCGCACTCGCGAGTGCTAAAATCCACGGGTTAGGTGGCGCAAATTACTTGCCTTGCCCCGGGTGCTGACAACCCACGCTATGCCACTGCCTGGATCTCCATTAAATTATGTTAGCTACGTCTTCATAAACTCTGCTTCTGCTGAAGATGGGGCTTCGCATGCGGCAATGCATTAATAGCTATTGACATAGTTCGAAGGCCGATGCTATTTTCTTAAGTTTTATCCCGCTTCCTTGTTGATCCAGAATTCAGATAGATGGAAATTGTTTTTTAATGGACTATCAAGTCAAAGGGAATTTACTTATAACATCCCTCCCAGACGAACTAACGTAAACAAGAGCTGCACTGCCGATAGAGGGGACGGAAACTAAATAACTGATTGGATTTATCTTCAGCATGTGTCCAAGGGATCTGAATTATGCACTGCACAACAAAACGGAAAGAACAACCATGTTCATCAAAAGATTAAACGAGCCAAAACACAAAGTCAATAGAGGAGGTGGAAGAGGAGAATTAATGTACATAAAGGAAATAATTTAGAGCTGAACCTAGAATGGAAAAACAATCTTGCCAAGACCCTAGGTAGTTCTTACAGACTTTTGCCAGAGCTGAACTTTTTAAAACTAGCTATAAATGTGCACAGTCGTGTTAAAGCTTAAAAACTAATACATGGTAGAGAAATATGAAAAATAAATGAGTGCAAGAATACACAATTTAGTCCAGTTTTACATATCTAGGAAAAGAGGCCCAAAACGTGATTAAAAAATCTACAGATTTAAATTGAACCAGACAAGTACTCAAAGGTGAACATGAGCATGCACACACCAGAGAGATGAAGTTACCCTGGTAAAACTCTACATGTGTGGCGTAGGAAAAACCTGCTGCAGTGGGCATCCATTGAGAGCCATGTTGGGGACAGCAACTGGGCATGTTGTATGAGGATGTACAAGGCACCACTGGAATGGATGCATGTGGTGGGATGCTAGAAGTGATCACTCCTCTTCTCCCCACCTTATAACGTGTATGCGCGGTAATCACAACATGGACTTTTTTCTGGATTGTTGCAAATGAAGAAATCGTGAGCACAGTCAATTAACTCTCTATAGTGAGAAAAAAATAATTGGCCAAGATGCATGTAGCTGTGCTGGAATAGAGTCCAGGAACACGTATAGAGTCCATGTGAGTTGTACAGTGGGGACCGTGCTTGTCAGCACACTCTTTTCTAGGCACTATATAGCTGTGAGGTTTGGTCCAGCCTACATGCCCTCATCCTCTATGATTTCATTTAAATATACCCCTTGTCAGTGTGGTGCCCTCCTTTTACAGCCTTTTTACTCTAAACTCGATTGTGGCTTGGTCCCTATTCTCATAACTCTCTTTCCTTGAGGAGACCATGATCCCACTTTGTAAAATAGGACAGAAGTGGTCTAGAGCTCTTAAAATTATCAAGAACCTTGCTAGGCACCTCTGCTCCCCCTCAGATAATGTTGTGTAGGTAACTCTCTTTCTTGACAGTGCAGTTATTGTAATTTTCATAGCATACACCGTGAGGTCGACTTCACACAATGGCCCCAAGATCAATTCATGTATCATTCACCCAATACCGTGCAATCCGGGCTATACAGAATATGCATTATGTGCTTTGAAAGCTAGACCCCATCTATTGATCAGGGAAGATTCTGTGTGATAATGACTGATTGTAATGACCAGGAGGCTGGATCAATGCTAAACAGGCAGTCATGCAGAAACTGCAGTGCAATACAGTACTCAATCAGGTGAATCTGCAAAGAGAATTGTGTTCACAGAAGGTCAGCAGCATAGAACATGTGTGTATTATTCAAAAGGGAGGATTTTAATGTGAAGTCAGAAATACATATACTTTCTCACCACTAAGCCTGCATGAGTATTAGCATAGAAGACTATGGGGCCCACTCACACATGTATTTTTCAGTAGCAAAATAGAACTCATGTTGTATTCATTTACTTACTCTTACATCCCTTTGTGAATTGGCCCCAAAGCATCTTAAAATGGAACTAAAAAATGGAACTAAAAAGAGAATATTCTGGAAATATTCGCATAATATTAGTACAAATATGTAATTAGTACAAATGGAAAGGATTGTGCCCTCTTTGCATTTTTAATAAAATAGAGTTGGCTGTTTCACAAGTGCTTCACAAAGGCAGGTAAGTGTGCATAAAAAAGTATACCTATAGTACAACTTCCCATGCTCATAAATACTTTTGTGAATCAACCAGACGTGTACAAAATTAAATCCACTCTCTACAACATAGTGCAAGCCCTTTAGAAATAAATGTAGCACATATCTGTAATGCCTGTAAAAATAAGATACATTTAAATTATTTAATACATTCAACAACCCCAACACTGTTTCCCCTAGCCTGGGGAGGGTGGAGAATGAATTTTTGTTGATTTCTGTTACCGTTTTAACTACAACACCACATGTAAGGCTACAATTTTCTACTACTACTGAAAGCAGCAGAGTTGTTTATAATAAACCTCCTTTGGAGGTGTCCACCAGTTCCCTTGCACCTGCTGATTCTCCGGTTTTCATGCAGACTGCTTCTGGATACTTTGTTGACATTGATGAGTTTTCTTCTGACTCATCTGCCATTTCAGTTCAAGTCACACATAAATGTATTCATTCTTCACCGTTCCCAGCCTAAGGGAAACAACATTGGTGTTATTGAATGCTTAAAGAGATTATTTCCTGTATCGCAGTGAGAAGGGTTGGGGAAGGAGTTAGGGAAGCCTCTTGGCCCACTATTCAGTATCAGCCACATGATGCAAATTAACTTAATCAATGGAGGCAAAGCGGCCAACTCTGCAGCAAGCAGGAGGTGGTAGTACCACAATTCTGGAACCGTGGATTCCAAGGACTGGCACCGGTGCACGATATGAAGGACCAAATTCCTTCTTCACTGGTATTTTTACTTAAACCAAGTCCCCAACTTTTGGAATCCATTCTGTAGATGTCAGCTGCTTCTTCACTCTATCAGTAATGGCTTGTCATAGACCTTGCGTTGTGTAATACCTGTAGCTCCTGTAAGACAGTTAGACGTTAATTTTTGTCAAAAAGTGTTTCTGCTTCCACTGTGCAAGAGCCATCTAGATCTGGGACATACATCTGGACCCCACATAGGTGATGGACCCAACAGAAACCTTAACCTAATACTCTAGCTATTAAGGACTGCTTTAAGTCACAGTTCTTCCTCTCCACAATAGAATTTCCCCCAGGGTGATATGTTGAGGAATAATGCACAGCCCCACCTAAAGTTCCCATGGTGTCTCTGTAAGCTTTGGAGGCAAAAGCGGGGTCCTGGTCTGAGTGGAATGCAGCTACTGCATATGTCCTGATGAAGACTTGCAAGTCTTTAATAACAGTGCGAGCATCAGCTGATCGCTGTGGCCACACCCAAAGGAATCTGGAGCATGAATCTACTGCAGGTAGAATATATCTGAAAACACTATCAGTGTGTAGGGGGCCGCAATGATCCAAGTATAAACATTGAAGTTTTTTGTTGGAAACTAGGAGGGGTGTCTGCGGTGGGCGCTTGATGATGAAACCTTTAATTTGCTGACAGATTTCACAACTAAGGACATACTGCTTGGTCTGTTTATACAGACCACACCACCAATAATGTTTTAGTAATAAAGAAACTGTAGCTGTCACACCAGCATGTGCAGATGCAACTCCCTCATGTGCTGCTTCTATTTATTTCTAGCCTGCGGTCTTGGTTGGGGATAACTCGATCTCCCATACCTGATATTGTTGTATATGGAACGTTTTGTGTACTTAAGTGGTAGGAATATTTTGCTGGATATGCTTTTGGTGATGCACTGTTATTGGCCAAAGCGTTAAAAACTGCCATAATGTCTTCATCCACCCTTGTATGAGAACGAGTAATCACAGCTACTGTAGCAGTCTTGACTTCATCAGCCAGTGAATTCCCTACAGCGTGTATTCCAACATGTTGGTGGTTCAATGTTGGGATAACATGAGCCAGTGGTAGACTAGCATTTAGTTCTGCCACCTTCCCCCCAGAGCATTTTATGCTTGATAGTATTCCCTTTACAGTCTCTGAATCCATTTAGGCACCAGTAATACAAATTTTTGTTTAAAAACTGGGCACAGTAAAATGAATCACACATTACTAAAGTGGGGAATTCAGGGTCTGTATGTTCCAATGCCGGTATTAATGCTTTTAGTGCAACAAGCTGTGCTGTGCAGTCCCCAAGAGACTGTGTGTATATTTGTTGGGAGTGGAACTCACCATCCCTCATTACTCCATATACGCCTGTACAAGCCACAGAGTACTGGTGTTTAGTACTAATAGTAGGTTGTGTGGCCCCATCAGTATATATTATAAATTTATACTGTTTAGGAGGGAAAATGTTTGTGAGTATGGGGTACTCCTGTTCATATTGTGAAACATATGTAAAAGTCTTTAGTGTAGGGTCAAAGACATAATCTACATCAGTGGCAGTCAGGGAAGTGGCTCATTGTATCCATCATGGATGTGGTGCTCTAGCATTTGGTACAATCACTTTAGTAAAAGGCTCTAAGGCTTGGACAGGGGTGACAACAATTATGTGTTTCCCTTGAGCCAATGGTCTTGCCTTTATGTCGGCCGTCTGTACTGCAATCAGTATTTTTTTAGTGGAAACAAAACGCATTTCTGCTGGCGAATGTAAATGATTTATATGCTATCAGCACTGTGTCACCTTCATTAAATGTGACGTAGATGAAGCCAATTGCACCAGGAATTATCTAGATGACTAAATTTGTTTTGTTTACACATATGTGTAGATGTTGTGCTGCAAGCATGTCAGTCTGTGGTGATCTAAGTACTTGTGTATGTTCTGCAGTCCAATACTTACTAGAAAAATCTGGACAAATGGTTTTATGCATTGTGCATAGTCTGGAATGTACGTTCTGCAAAAATTAAAGAATCCTAATAGGGATTGCAATTTTTTTATTGTGTTTGGTAGTTGTAATTGAGCAATACTCTAGGAAGTGTGGTGTCACGCCCTTTTCCTCATTTGATAGAACACTGAAAAAAGCATTTTTTGTTTTTCTAATTTGTAGCCATGTTCAGCAAATCCCAAAACAATGTGATTCACCCTGGCTAAATGGGTGTTTAAGTCATCTTCCTTTAGATTTGTATCATCAACATAGGACAATGCTACTTGGTCAATATCATGCAATATTGATGTTACATAGCAGCAAGCAGGACAGTAATATTACCTCTTGCCCTTGTGGAAGAGTCCAAACAAACGCCAATGGCCAATCCTTCTCAGCCAAGAGAATGTCATGGCATTGTGTTACATTTTCAGAAAATTACCTTAATTGTGCATTTTATGTCACCCTCAATTTGTATATTCAGTTTATACAGTCTATCTGGAGGTGTGACTGGAGGTGTGACCCACTGATCTGGGGTTTCTACTTCTATATAGGCATTAGATGCTGTTGCATGCAAAAACCCTTAAAGATTCTGGTGGGCTATTGTGACCTCTGCTGCACTGTCTAGCAGAGTCACTGCCCACGTCCTGTTCTGAAGCAATGTTCCCAATACGTGTGGCCTATTTTGCCGAAATTCCCGCAACCTTCTTGTTTTATTTATTGTTACTGGGTTTATCCCATTCATAGCCAATTGTGGTTTTACAGCTTGAACAGCCCTCGCTGGTGCTGTAGTTAGTGGGCTCATTACAAATTGTGTTAAGCGTCTGTATAGATTAACTAAATTAGTATATAAAGGACGTAAGTCGGCTGCTGCCAAGTTTTGTTTATTAGGATATGGTTTATAGCCAGCTAACTCTGACCATGTGGCCCCGTCATTGCTGAGGAGACCCAGTCTAACCTGTTCAGTGACATGTGACAGATTCTGTTCCTGTCGCACTGGAGAAACAGACGTGCTAGGATGTGTGCTGATTGGCTGGGGCTTGTCGAATCTGCTGTGAGTTGGGCGGAGACTGTTCAAGCTCAGAACCTGTAAATGAGCTTTGTACACCAGCCATGCAACAAGGCAAGCCCGTCTGCACCTGTCTGTGCCTGGACAGTGCCTGGGGCCGGGACCTCTGGTTGTGAAACTCTGGACTTGGGGCAATATTCCTCTGTGGAGCTTAGGAACTTCGCTAGGTCAGTCCCTCAGGCTTGCTGTAAAACGCTGGACTTGACCTGTTCAGTTTTGAAATGTGATTCTTGTGGGTGTGTGCCTCGGAGTGTATCCACCTCCAATAGTAAGGTGAGCATGTCCTCACTGGCTCCTCCCATGGACAGTTTCTTCTTTGCTAATTGTTGCTCCTTGGTGAAACACAAGCACAAATTGTTTGATTTTATCTCTGATCGGCCATGATGTGCAGTTTTTTAAACTGAAATCTGCCTTACAGAGAGCCCAGAGTCAGATGTTTTGTTAGCTATCCCACCTGGGCATATTATGGTCAGGTTAGATAGGAAAAGTCAACGAGGCAGGGGTATTGCCATCATTTTTAAATAGTCCTTTCCATGCACTTTTACTGAACTAACTATAGCTGGCAGTGAGGCAGCCCTCTTCACTTTAGCCTGTTCCAGTAATTTTTCTCTCTCTGGGATCCTATTCTATCGCCTGCCAGGGTCAGCCTCTAGTTTCATTGCATCCTTGGCTGATGCTCTGCCACCTTTGGTCTTACACTATTCTAACTTAATTATTGTAGGTGACCTCAACCTTCATTCTGAGGATGCGTCTTCTCCAATGGTGGCAGTGTTAGGTGCTGATTTGGGAGACCTTCAGTTATCGCAATTAGTCTCTGCCAACACATATGTGTGGGCACACATTGGGTCCCATTTGCTCCAACTCTAGTGGTTTAGTTGTCGATCCTCCTGTGTTGCTTCCATGGTCAGATAATTTGCTCATTCCCGTTCAGGCACTATGGACATATCGCTGTCTCACTCTGCCCCTGGAATAGGAGTTCTATCTAGGAAAAGGGTTAAGGTCCCTGGGTCTAATGTTACCAGTTCCTTGGCCATGAACTGGCCCAAACTGGGAAATTGTTACATTAGCCAGCTCTCAGGCAGAAGATTTGATATCTGAGGTTTGGGACTTAATTGCTCTGGTAGCTGACAGCACTTAGAACTAAGCCCACCGTGGAATGGTTCAATGAGGAGCTAGCTACACTCAAAAAGAATTGTAAGCAATGTGAGCGTGGTGTAAAGATTTTGCGGAAGCCAGCAAGGACATCTATCGCCCAGCTGTAAAGATTTATCATAGCCACATCAGGCATGTGTGTCAGGAATTTTATGCCAATAAAATTGAGCTGGGTCAAAATTCTTCCCATGAAATCTTTTCTATTGTAGAGTCTTTAACCTCATTAACCACAGGGTTTCTGCACTTATTCTTCCTCTGGAGGACAGATGTAATGCGTTTTGTCTATTTATTCCTCCTTCTAGGAGGCTGTCAGAACTGCTCCATGTTCTGAAGCATGGTTTGAGCCATCTATGGATCATGACAGACTGATGAGCTCCTTCCATTGTTTAGAGAGCTTATCAATAACTCTTTTGTTACAGCTCAAGATGCAGCAAAGTGGAAGCGTGCTTCTGTGGTGCCATTATTAAAAAAGCCTTCTCTTAACCCCATTAAAGCTGAGCATTAGAGGCCGATCTTGTTGCTCCCTTGTCTCTCAAAAGTGACAGAAATAATTGTGAATAAACATCTCTCAATGTTCATTGAAGCTAAGAACCTATTCCATAGAAATCAATCAGGCTTTCCTTCCCATTATCGCACTGAGTCAGCTCATCTGCTCACTTCAGAGTCTATGCGTCAGATTCTGGATCAGGGTGACACTGCAGCACTGCTGCTACTAGACCTGAGTGCAGCTTTCAACACTGTATCCCACAGCCTCCTTCTTGAGAGCTTGTAGAGAGCTCGTGGAACTGCGATGACAGGCATAAGGCACTGCAGTGGCTGGTGTCTTTTTTCTCAGAGCCCTATCCTTTGAGTTTATACTAAATTATTTTCGCTCTCAGGTTCTGTCATTGCAGCAAGGGGTGCCCTAGGGCTCTTCGCTGAGCCCTACCCTTTTCAATCTTAATTTGCACCCCCTGGCTGATATTGTCGAGCATCACAGGTTTGACATCATATTGTATGCCGATTGCCTGATTGTCACCTTGACACAGAACTCTGCCATCGTGGCGGCTTCCCTGAAATCCAGGTTGTCAGAGGTAGCCCAGTGGATGGACCTCAGCTACTTAAAATTAAACGCAGGCAAGACCGAGATCCTTATTTTTGGAAAGCAGCAGTCAATCTGGTCTCCTGATTGGTGGCCACCTACCTTCGCCCCCTTCCTTTTCCAAAGCCTAGGGTTAAACCTGGCATTTGGATTGATGAAAACCTTACCTTTGACAGTCAATTCATGTCCTTGGCAGGCAAATGCTCTAAGATTTTAAAATCCCTGAAGAGTATCATTTGTTTTTGCATGAGTTTCCACAAAAACCTGTGATTCAGACACTTGTTATCTCTCGGTTGGATTATTGTAACATCCTTTACTTGGGAGTCTCTCATTGTTAGCTGAGGAGACTCCAGCGCATGCGTAATTCTGTGACCCGTCTTCTATTGAATCTTTCTGAGCAGGACTCTATGTGCACAGCTCTGAGCAAATTGCACTAGCTCCCAATTAAGAAATGTCTTTCTTTTAAGGATCTTAGCTTCTGCTGCCGAGCCTTTAGGAAGACGGGACAGCTAGTTGCACCCGCTCATCAGGTTTTACTCTCCTACGAGGTGCCTCAGGTACACTGGGACGAATACCCAGAGTTAAGAAGGTCCGCACTGGGGGCAGTTCCTTAAGGTTTTTTGGCACCCAAATTATGGAACTCTCTTCCTCTGTGTCTTAGGCAACCGGAGACAGAGGCTCTGTTACGGAAACATCTGAAGGCATGACTTTTTAGACAGGATATTAGTTCCGTCTAGACTTCCTTAGACTGTCCTTGAGAGTTTCTGACTATGCAGCACAGGGACACTTCTTTGAAGTAGCTATAACACCTTAGAAATCATATTATTATTATTATTATTATTATTATGATTGTTGTTGTTATTATTATTATTATTGTTAACTGCTTGGCAGCCAAGGACGTAACCGTTAGGTCCTTGGCTGCGGCGCTGAGGCGCCAAGGACGTAACCGTGACGTCCTTGGACCGGCTCATGGAGGGAGCGCTATCGCTCCCCCCATGAGCCTCGCCTTGGTGCCCCAAGGGCAGGGGAGGAAGGGGAATCACTTCCCCTTCCACCCCCACCAATCCCCTGTGGCATCTGATGATGTCAGTGCGTGATCGTGCGCTGACCTCATCAGAAGCCTACCCCTCCGCACTGGAAGCTGAGCTGCCAGCGCAGATCGGAGGAGAAATGCTTTTGCACATGGAGGGGGCGAGAGAGGCATGAAAGGAGAGGAAAGGCCTTTCCTCTCCTTTCATGTCTCTCTCAGCATTTCTGCTGCCCGATCTCCATGCAATCGGGCAGCAGAAATGCCCACTAGACAGGGATTTTTTATTTATTTATTTGTAATTGAATAAGGGGAGCAAACCCTTGGGTAAGGGCCGCTCCCCAGTGGGCAATTTATTTTTAGGCCATTTCTGTGGGGTATCATTTTAATGGTTCAAGCTTGAACAACCTGCAGACAAATAAAGGTGCTTCCTATGTAGCTGAGAAGGATACAATCTCTAACTATACAGATGTCTCCGTTTTATGGTGAATAGGGTGCCTTTGGCACACAAGAGAACAAGAGAAAACTACTAAGGAGGCCCATTAAATAACTACCTGACCTAACGTTGGTATCACCTTGTGGTGCAATTCCTATTATGAAAGAGGACTGCACGTGTGGCACTGCAGAACTTCAGAATGTGGAGGACTGAGTCTTTTCACACAGTCAGAAACTGTTGGCCCAGTTCCTTTCTAGCTTGCAGCTCCTCACCTGAACCCTTAACCTTACCTGGAGAAGGTGATTTGTGGCAACCTAAAACATGACACTCCGACTCCCCCAGGGAAGCCTTGGAAACACATCTCACCCTTTTATCATATTACTCCTGCATGCAAAGACAAAATCACAAAGATAGGTGTTGGGTTTTCAAAGCATTTATTGAAACTAATGTAATCTTATATGGAGAGAATGAGCGGCGAGAATGAGGCAGACGAAACAGAGCAACATAAACAGCATTATGAACATGGTGAAACCTATGAACATTCCCTCCATTGTTAGCTGGTTCCAGAAATTCAAGAGATTCCTACCCTAATTCCTTAACTAGGGAGGCTGGTGGGTCAGCGCCAGTAAAGCTGCATTGTCGAGCACAGTGGTCCCAAGCTGGTTGCGTGTGGAGTTCCCCTCTGACCCTTCCGGTCAGTGCACTGCCTACATAATAAAACTGTGCTGTGTTAGAAGATGCAGCTCTGACATGATGCTTTGTCTTGGTATGAGAAGCTATTGCCTAAACTGGCAACACAGCATCCAGAATATCTCATTCTGTATGTAGCCCTGGACCAAACGTTCCTGAATATGAAAACCAACCTGAAGCAAGCGTCCTGTACCCTACCTTCCCAGAATAATATCATGCAAGCTTGTATAAAAATAATATTGCTAAAACTTTGATGTAGCTAAAATATACAAGGTGTAAAATGTGCAGTGTGAAAGGAAGCTTAAGAAACAGGGGAACCAAACTTGATCCAAGACAGACATCACTACACTTGGCAGCATCCTGGGCATACCAGACATGCTGAGTTGATCTTTAAAAGATACATTTTATGTAATTGTAATGACAAAATAATTTTTTTGTTTTTAAATCGAAACAGGTTTTGACAATATATGATTGCTTTGTATAGTTGCCTCTCTGCCATGGAGTATTCAATTATCTTTTGGCCAGCGATGAACCTTCTCTCATAAGAACAGCATGTCTGCAATCTTTGAAAATAATTACTTTAAAGTAAAAACAGATATGTCCCCACAGGCTGTGCTTTCCACTGAGTTGCGTGGAGCTTTTGGGACCTCTGTTAAGTGGCAATGTCACATTCTATGTATTCTGACATATTTTGGTCAATTTGGTGGTAGGCCACAGTGGACCCTGTGGGTTCTGATATATAGAGTACTGTAGTGTATTATTGCAGTAACCGCACAATCCTCTCCTCTAAGGGATTGGAGAAGAGCAGGTTTGGAGATGTAGTGTACAAAAAAGAGCTCCCTCCTTAAGAGACGCAAACGATTCTTCAATTGTGAAGGACAGGAGGAATATTTTGCATGGTTCTTGCTACTACAGAAACAATCAGTACTACCTTTGGCTGGGAGCTCAGAGGCAACTGTATTCAGTAAGACGTTTCTAAAGTGACCCTGAGAGTGTCAGCTAATATTTATGCAAAGAATAGGGAAGCAAAGGGCCCACACTCTTTGAGCCCAACTATGCAATCGATATTTCCTGCACTGTACAATTAAATCTTAAATATATTAGAAACACTATGAAGCAACTATGCTTATACATTAAAAGTCAATTTAATTTATCACATAAGTGTGTTTGGCATCTGTATGCAGCAACAAGAGATCAAGATGTTCACTTATTCTAAACATGGCGTAAGCCTTGTGCTATACTTGCACAAAAATCAGTGAGGATTAAAGGCGATTTAGGGGACTTAAATGGTTGTAATACACCATTTACACAGTTAATTACAAATCAAGAATTTGGAAGAACACTTCACTGTCTTACAACCTCATGCTGCACCAGACATGTACATCCTTTGAACATGTTCCCCCTTTCCATTGCTAGTTCACAACCAGCTTCATGCACCTCTGGAAGATGCTCCTTTACTGTCCACACCTGTTATCGTAAATGCCTGCTCTGCTTAGAGTAGTAAAAAGTATGACCTCACTGCTGATAAATACCATGAGCTAATTTCCAGTATGTAGACACGGTTGGAGGATAAACAAAGATTGGATTGCACTATCAGATTAAAGGTGCCCCAAGACCATGATCTCATCTAGACCACAGGCATATCATTTAACAAGGATTTTAATGATGTAGTATACTTATCCCCTGGGAACCATTCTTCAGAACAGCGCTGGTAAAAATACAAACAAAAGTCAACAGTGCGGTGTTCTGTTTTTAAACAAAACTTAAATTAGGTAAAATAAATTGGTTAAGCCATTTACAAAATTGTCTCTATGATTACTTTTTTTGTTCATCTGTGTTATAATTTAATTCGTATTTGCTAATTGCTCATTGGCTTTGCTCATTCTACTCTTTCCAAAACAAAGTGTGATGTAGCAGTGAGCTCCCATTTCTCCTCTTACACTGATATTGTATTGTTTTTACTGCTATTTGTATATTCTTTTCCTGTGCTGTAGATGGGTGTTCTAGAGGAGACCTTTACTGGAGTGCTAAAAAGTGTATCCATCTTTTTGCTGCTTATAAGCTTGAATTATTAAATTCTCAACTACCCTAGAAGTGCATCTTGATGCAAACTTTTATATCCGGGCAACATTTTCCAGAAACAGTTTCACCTCAGTTGTATAGTTGGGTGACTTTAATGTCTTCATGTCTGGATCCAGGACTCCCTTTGTTAGGCATATGGTCCTTTGTGTCCAGTGGCAGTAAAATTGTTGTATATCAGAACACTGAGAACAAAAACATCAACCTGTCAATATATTCCGGCCAAAATATTGACAACTATTTCACAAAAGTAAATATATATTGGTAATAAAGATATACTATTCTTAACTTCACATCCACATACATCTACATCGATATTAAATTCTGGCTATTTTGGTAAAAAAACAAGTACAGCTAGCTATCTGATCCTTTTTGAAGGCATCATCTGCTATCCATTAAAGGGTCTCTGAAAGACCCACGTGTTGAAGTCAGAGCTGAAAGTGGACTAGCTTGTTGGCTAGAACCCATTTAGAATGGCTCTGGTTGACAGATAATTTTGACTGCCAATGTCTGTCTTTGTTTAATAGATGGTTATAATATGACCTTGTATTGGAGGAAGTGCTTTAAAAGTCTTTACGTTATTTTCTTCCTGGATAATAGCGCAAATCAACAGGTGAATATATCCTAAACTACTGTAACAATGCAAAGACTGGCATTCAGGGTTGGGCGGCAATAAAGCAAATACCATAAAACAGGGCATGTCGGTTGCTAACTTGCTGTTTCCCACCTCAGTTAGTGTTGGGTGGATTGACTTTGTATCTGATGGTGGAGCCTCTGCTGGCCATGGCGTTGGAAGTACTCTTCGGGCAGCACATCCGCCAAATAACTTTTCAGTTTCAACATTAAAAAATGCTTTGGGGGTTACATTTGAGTCAAAATATGCCATGTCATGGCAGCCCAGCCAGGACTGGCATTTAGTGGTGAACATTTACCACAGGTGAGGTGGCAAATTCTGCCTCTCTGGCCATTTGGTGTCCCATACACCAAATTGAACATGTGCACCATGTCTTAATGAAAAGGTGTTTTATTTCCGAAGCGGAAGGATCTCAGGGTGAATCTGCATGATGGATATATTCAACCTGTCCAATTGTTTTTTGCAATATTGTTTGACCATTATTCAAGACAAACATATGTTGGTACTGTAACAAGGGCCAGATGTAGCAAAGGGTTTTTCCCATTCTGTGTCAATGGGAAAATTTGTTCGTACATCTGGCCCCAAATGCCTTACAGTTTCCTACACATTTTTTTCACCAGAGTACAAAATATAAATGGAAGATTGCCAAAATAAACAGTTTGCGCTTGTGCATGAAAATGTTTACCCCAGGAGAGACAGCCACAACTTAGTGATCTATAGATGTTCATTTCTATTATTTTTCAATCTCAATTAACAGTTCTGCCCAATGCACACTATTTTTTGCCACAGGAAATTATTGTATTGCTTACAGTGGTACCAAGTTAGGGTGTGTCACAATTGCAGAATGAGAGGTCATCTGGAAGAAGCTTAATGGACCAGTCCCACAAGTGTTACATTCGTAGAGGTTGAGATTAAGCTGAGCTGAGGAACGAGGACTTTTTAGTAACCAAGGGCCAGATGTATGAACATTTCATTTTTCAAGTTTCTAATTGCGACTTTTTACAAGTCACAATTAGAGACTTGAAAAATGAAATGTACAAATGTGTCTTAGGCACATTTGGCGATTCACAATGGGGTCGCAAAGACCTACCTCACCAATATTCATGAGGTAGGTCGCAATTTGCGACCCCATTGGGAATGGCCACACTCATAGAGATTCTGTGACTGCTTTTTGAATAAAGCAGTT
Source organism: Pleurodeles waltl (assembly GCF_031143425.1). Taxonomy (NCBI): domain Eukaryota; kingdom Metazoa; phylum Chordata; class Amphibia; order Caudata; family Salamandridae; genus Pleurodeles; species Pleurodeles waltl. The sequence goes on from NC_090442.1 coordinate 240,304,406, forward strand.
TTAAAAAAACAAAATGCAGCCCATGTTCCTTAAAGGAAAATGGGCTACATTTCAAACAAAAAATGAAAAGTTTTCTTTTCATTTTTTAAGAGTAGGCAGTGGTCTGTGGGACCACCACCTGCTCTGAAAAAATATTTTTGCTTCCTTTCACAAAGAGGAAGGGGTCCAGTGGAGACCCTTTCCTGTTTGCGAATGGGTTACCACCAACTTGAAGTTAGTGGTAACTGTGATTGTTTTGTGACGGCATTCACACAAACCAATCTTACATCCCCCTGCGACTTGCTACGGGGAAGGGATGCCCTTGGCATGCCCCTTCCTAATAGCAACTCGCAAACCTATTCTGCGAGTCGGTAACAGGTTATCGACTTCCAGAATAAAAATTTTACATGGGGAAAAGCCTTTTCCCTGTCGCAAATAACCCGATGGGCCGTTGTGCCCGGGAAAAGGCCCTCATACATCTGGCCCCAAATTTTATACTTGCTTTTTGTATCTGTGGCTGTCTTTTTTACACACCTCGTATCCAGCGTATTTAAATGGTGTCCAACGTATTTAAATGGTGTCTGAGATCCAAAATCAAATTCCTGCACAATAGTGGCAAAACCAGGAAAATCACAGATCAGTTTTTGTGTAAGCTTCAGGAAATATGTTGATTGCAGCAGTCCATATGTATCTTTCAGAGGCAGACTCAAGGAGATCAAACTTTGTTTATATTTTTGGAAGCATTAGCAAATGGAGTGAGCCAGACTAGGAAATTTACCTGCAAAACAAACACATTATATATGTCAGGCTGAACCCTTAATACAACTAACGCCATTATTTCAGCAAGCAGACTAGGGTAAATTCTGCAAGTTAGCACAAATCCACTGTGACAGAGGTCACCGTAATATCACATGAAAAACAGAGTGGCATTCTCCAAGTCCCTGTCATGGTTTTCGCGCCTGTGCCTCCCAAGAATACACTAAAACCATCGCTTACGCTTGGAAAAATAAGCTAAAGGCTTGATTGTATGTACAATTGTACACACAGCATTGTACACACAGCGCGGCAAAGCAAGAACTGACATATTTAATAGTTTCTAAGTACTTTTTTCGCAGGAGTCCAATAGTGACATCTCCACTGACCTCTAGATCAGTGGTTCCCAACCTGTGGTCCAGGGACCCAGAGGGTCCGCAAAGCCTACTCAGGGGGTCCACGACTGCTTAGAAAATGAAATATTATGAACAGATAAGGTCCCCAGCTTTCAGTAATGACTTATTGGGGGTCCCCAGATTCCAATAATGATTCAGTGGGGGTCCCCGGGTCCCAGTAATGATAAAATGGGGGTCCACAGAAGACAAAAGGTTGGGAACCTCTGCTCTAGATTGTAGCACCAACTGCACACTCTAGAATTATTCCACACTGTATCCACACCAAACCCAACATTGCATTTACCAGGTAACCCCCTCAAAACTGTGTTTACCAGACCCTCCCGTTCACCAGGACTTGCTACATAGGTGGCACATTTTTGCAGGAAGGGGGCACACAGAAAACCAGCATAAGCAGGAGTCATTGATTGGGAAAACAGTGTAAAATCCTGGATTTGTAAGCACATTAGAAGAGCCATCAGTGCATTTGTAAGCTCAATAAACCTGTAACATCAGAATAGAATGTGGCAGCAGTAGTGTGAAAAAATTCACTAATCTGAAACAAATTGATTTATACAACACAACTCACCCATGGACCCTTGAATCCCTGTCCACTGAACACGTCCCTTAGAGTTACTAACTTGTGCTTGATAAGGGATTTGTCATAGTGACCTTCTTAGGATTACTACAAGAACTATTCTGAAACCCTTTGGGTGGTGACAGCTTGTAAACATAGTGACCCATCCTTTAAGGAAAACTCTTTTTAACCCATGTTAACAAATGGCTAAATGCTGTGAGGCACACCTCTCTTTGAACTAACTGGACAGAGCACACTTGAAAGCCTTCTGTATCACGCTTGCACAGCATCCTCTATGTCCTTTCTGACATACAGGATTCACTGGACAGAATAATATTGACACCTGCTTCCACTGATCATCATTGCCTTTTTCAGAAGTTAAATCACAGCCGTAAACTTGCCTTATGTCTGACATACAGTTTGCCCAGTCATGAGATAGTTCAAATGGGACTTAAATTCATGGAGAGAAGTTTCCAACTTGGTTAAACACATTAAGGCTAGAAGTGCCTCTGCACGTGTCACTTGTTAAAATTGCGGGTTGTGATAATTTTGCAAAATGAAGAAACTGTTCGCCAAGAAACATTTAAAATCCTTAACACCTCTGCTCAGGAAATAGTACCTACTCAATCAGTAACATTGGAAAGAGGTACTGGGAGCCTGAGGAGAAGAGATGAGTTCCATGAAATAAAGGGAAACTAAATAGATATGTGTGATCTCTAGGAGTGGCTAGTGAACATTAATTAAAAAGCAGACACTATGATCCCAATAATGTAGGTTGGTTGAATAAAAATATTGAAGAATGTAATACTAATTAATAAAAAATGTAAGAAAATAGTGATTTTCAAAGAACAAACTGTCTTTCCTTCCCAGACGATCATTGTCATTGGTACACCTTCCTCTCCTTTCCAGTGGAAATCTGTGAGTCCTCATCAGATCTCCCCTTGCTGTCTTCCACGGCATTGCTTCATTGCCTTGTGCTTTGCGCGTTCAGCATTATAATACTCGGAAAATTGTCAATGCATCATTTCTCCACCAAGGCTCTGATCCTTGCTTTCAGTCTTTCTCACATTGACTAGTGTGCTTCTGTAAGCATGGCTCTTCCTGATAGTTTTTACCCCCTTTGGTAAACATTCATTTCTTTGGTCTGCTTATTCTTTGATGTCTGTGTACCTTGACATTTTTCCACATGACTGATATCTCACCATTGGCTTTTCGTTTGTGTCTCTTTTTCAGTTGTGTTGCTTTTAAAAGCATCCATGGTTTAGCACCCTTTTTAGAGCTCGCCTGCAGCTAGCGCACATTTGCTGTCCCTTGGTGACGATCTATTGTTCCTTAAACAAAAACTCTGAAAATACTTATAGCACACCCATTAATTACCATTGGTTGGCTTTTTCACTCTCATTCCCTTGATCCTCATTGGTCTGTGCATGCAGGTCTGCATGCATCCTCTTTGTGTGTTTGTCCCTCGATGCACTGTCTTTATTGGTGTCCTTCCTCTGCTCAGATTGATGTACTTTTTTTTATTCCTGCATCATGGATGCTGTCTGTCTATGATGCTTCACATCATCAGTTTGCTCCATTGTAACTTGTTCCAGCCTCCATCCCCCTTCATCGATGATTCTGTCTTTGATGCTTCCAGTCTGCAGCTTACCCTCTTGTTACTTTGCTTCCCGTTGTCAGTTTACACCTTTGTTGCTTATGTTCCCCTTGCTTGTTTGATAATGCGTATGTGCCGTGCATCGCCAGCACAGATACGCTTGGAGTTCGGGCTAATAAACCAGACAATAGCCAAAAAAAGCAGCCAACATGAAAACTTGGTATAGAATAAAATCAAATAAGAGAAAGGACCTGTGTCAGGTTTTGTGGCAAGAACTCCACTGAAATAGTGAGCATCCGGCTGCGCTCTATCTGGACAAGAAAATAAATTATTTAGGGCTGCACGAAAGCTGGGACAGTAATCTATCTGTAGCATGTTTCAAAAGAGTAATAGACAACAAAACTAGATGCTATCTCTATTGAATGACAAAGAAATATTATCAGAAAGACCGCATGCCTGGTGGGTACTAAATAATTATAATCGACTAAGACAGCAGCTCTATTTCGAAGAAGGCGGGTCCCCTGCTCTAAGAATAGAATTTCTGTATATTTAACTAAGAAAGTTACCTGGTGATAATAAAGACTACTCAGGGGGGAAGGAGAGCCCTAATGAAACCTGTAGTTTATGTAATAAGGGGAAGAGGAATATGATTCACCTTTTATGTCTGTGCCCTGCCTTAGAGCAAGAGAGAAAATACTTGTTAAAACTGCTTTTTAATCAACGTGGTATAAGGACATGCAGGCAAGCAGTAATAGCATGCCTAAAACCAGGTGACCCAATCCTGAACTCACATATGGTGAAAATTCTAAAGAAGGCTGAGAATACATTTTTTAGGACAATGAACAGAATGATGAGTCAGGAGGGTGACCAAAAAAGACCGAGGTTATGGACTAGTTTCCTTTTAAGCTGTTTTTATCTAAGAGGTGTAATATTTATGCATTTTATATGGAAATGAAATTAGATTTCACACTTGCAAAATGGTACACCATTGTAATGGTTTTTATTAACTGTACAATAAAGATTATTCATTCATTCATTCATATTCATTCATTCATTCACATATTTCAGCAGTGCCTCCAGTCCCTCCTCTTCTGTGTATGTCTCTCTGTCAGTTACTTTGTTTTCAGATTGTGTGGGCCCTACACACGCTGGTGCTGTTCACGGACCATCTTCCCAGAGTATGTCCATATGTCAGTCCGTCCTATAAAGAATGTGCCTGTAACGCATATTGCAGTGCTCCCAGGTTGGCCTCACCTTTCTGTCTGCAGCTAGTGACCCACTCTTCTGTGGCTCAGGCCTGGACCTCAGACATCTGATCATACTGCCTCTTTGTGGGCTATTTTCATACACCGCTCTGAAGGGACACTGCAAGGCTTTCAGATGAGTGTCTGAGAATAGCGCATCCAGTCCATCTGCAAACCAATCCTTTCTGCTGGAGCTGTGTGAAGATAGCTGTCCTTCTTGCCCTGTACATCTCCATCCTTTACCAAAAATACAGATGGTTGGACAAGTGGAGGGGGGTCAAGGGAGAGAGGGGAGGAGACACCAGTGGAAGTGGTGTCTGGTTCTCTTTCTCACACCATTCCAGGCATTCTTTTCCTTTTACCTACCCTTCAAGCTCTTCTTCCTTGCCTCTGTCCAGAACACGCTGAGTCCTGGCTCTTTCCCAAGGTACCTAACCACGGGCCACTCTCAATGCCCTGCTAAGCCTTGGGGTGATCCTTTCCCCGAGCCCACTGAGTGTTCTATTTGGCGTATCCTGCTCCTTGTTTCCTCTGGTAGCAGCAACACAACATGTGTTCTTTCCTGAATAGCTCTTTATTGCATTTTCAGCATTAACACAGGGGTGTAGCTGCCATCAGTGCAGCAGGTGCAATGGCACCAGATCCAAAAGCCCTGAGGAGCCCGTTGAACTCTGCTAATTGTTGTGTTTTACTACCACAATGGCAGTCAAAGTGGACATTTCCCTTTGCTTGCACCAGGGCCCATGGCTACCTTGATATTCTACTGCATTAACAACATGTAAGAGAGTAGTGTTGGTATGAGCCATATTTGAAATTGAGTTCTAACCTTTGAGAAAAAACAGAATGTGGTCTTTTTAATTAACGCTGTCTTTTAGTTGCTCCGTTATTGCATTTCACCTAGACACGTGGGTTTAGTATAATACCGCTGATATCCCTCCCCATGTGTGTTAGTTACACAGTAGTGTGGTTTTGCCTCCTTCCCTCAGAGATCTATTCCTCTTTATTGGGAGGCCTCATTTAACTATTAGTGTCAGATTCTATTGTATTTCAGTGTCTTTCAAGCCAAGCCATAAGAGTCTTGTGCCTCATGTATCTACACTTAAGCAATGGGCATCTGGCGTGTAGTGTTCTCATGGAGTGTGCTCATCTGTTTTTGCTTAAAGAAAAATTTGTATAGTCTCCCATGCCTTTGTGTCTCCCCCTTCCCTTTTTGTTTCTTGTTAAGTATAAATGGGTCATTTTCAGCACTGCCTCTTTTTAGGTCTATATGCCAACAGTGCATGCACTATAGCTGCGAGGAGTATTGTTTACTGTAAGGGGATTGGAGCACGTCCATTGCTTACCATTCATTGACTTTATTGTCTCTTTTATTTGCTGCCTCTTAATTGGTCAGTGCTTCCCGATGTCACTTCCTGTTCAACTACCATGTACTGATTAATTTACTTTTATTACTGTCCTTCCGTTGTCCATCTGCTGCTCGCTGGGCTTCGGGTAATACTGTATTCATATTCTTCCAGCATTGCTTCTACTCCCCTTGGTTCTTCCCCTCCCACCATCCACTTGTGTTGTTCATCCCCACTCTTGTCCGTATTGCTTTATCCCTTCCACCCGCACCATCCTATTGTCTGTGTTGCCTCCTCCTCACCCTCCATAACATAAAAAAGCGGTAAATTGTGGCCAGCATAAGCTACTCTTCCCAAATTTGTCTTGATTAGCGACCCTCACTGCCTTTTTTTCTGTTTCTTATGTTTCTCTGTATTTGCTCCCAAGTACTGGGTTCAACGTCCTTCTGTTTTATAATCTTTCCCACATTTTCTATTTCCATGCCTTCATAAAACAAACATTTCTCTCAGCACCTGCCCTAGTTGATCTTTTGCGGGTTTAAAGCATTGTTCTGTTTGGTATTTTATCAATTTATGTTTACATTTTTATGTTTGTACTTTTTGTTGTGCCATTTTAGGAAGGATTGTATACTGCTTTGCTCTCTGTAATTTTGTACGCATTTGTAATTATATGACTGTATACCAATAGTTGTCTTTTATAAATATTATTCAGACAATGGTTTGCCAGAGCTGATTATGGCAACAAGCCAGTGATAATGGCTATTGGCTGGATTGGTTCATGTGAAAGAGTTATGTCAGAGGTTTTTGGTTTTATATTTTTACTATGTGAATTTACAACAAACACAGTAGGTCTGACCTAATTATTGTTAAATTATATGTAAAAGCCAATAGGTATTTAAGGGTGAATCATAATTACACTGGATTAAACACTGTAGATGGATACTTCACTACATAGATTTCTCACAGATTACTGTGGTAAGCAAGGGTATTGGTGCTGGTTCCCTGCTCTGATATCCCAGCATGATAAACTCTGTGGGTAGAAGATTTGCACTTTGATCATCCTTGTTAATCCTTTTTGGAGAGATTGAATGTTCTTTTGACAACTGTAATTTTGGATATATTTATAATTTTGTGACTGAATTTGATGATTTACAATGTAATAGCCATTATTAGACCCTGTTTAGAGGGGTTAAGTATTGTTTAGCGAATTCTATATTTTCTATAATTTTGTCATTTTATCACTGGTGCCTCATCGTTGCCAATTTACGTGCCATACAGACAGCCTCAGTTGGTAAGGCGATAAGCAAATGATGAAGGCCATATGATTGATTGGTTTACTGGGAAAAAGTATGTTAGATGCCACTGCTCTGATATTTTTATTGTGAAAAGTAACAACAAAGACAAAGGTATGTTAGATGCCACTGCTCTGATGTTTTTATTCTGAAAAGTAACAACACAGGGAGTAGGCCTAACTAACTTGGTGTGAGATATATTTATGGAAGTAAAGCAGTAGGCCTGACCTATTTATTGTGAAAATCATATGCTAAAGCCACTACGCATCACAGGATGAATTACTATTACTCTGTAGTAAAGCTTGCAGGCAGGTATGTTGTTAAAAGGATTCTCACAAATTACCATAGTAGGCAAGGATTTTGGTGTTGATCACCTACTCTAATTCCCCTCCCAACAAACCTTCAAGGTATAAGATTTGTACTTTGATAATCCTTGTTAACCCTCTTAGTAGGAGTTGAATATTGTTTTGCCAACTGTAATGCTGTGAGTAGTTACAATGTTATGCGTCCCTGAGAGCTCCCTTGTGGTAAAGCTTATACAGAGCTCAGTAGGCCTGATTTGGTTTTGATGACAAGCCAATGATAACAACTGTAGGCCTGATTGGTTCTTTTGAAAAGTTTGTTAGGTGCCATATTTCTGATATGTTTAAAAATAAAAGTTATGATGAAGACAGTGAACCTATTGCTAAGTGTTTAGTAAAGCCAATAGGCCTTTAAGGGTGGATTGTAATTACACTGTAATAAAGACTGTAGAAACATGTTTTGTTATATGGAATCTCTCAGATTATCATAGTAGCAAGGGGTTTGGTGGTGTTGTTGAAGAATAGAGGACTGATTTGTTCATTTGGAAACTTTGTCAGATGCCATATCTCTGATGTGTTCATTATGAAAAGTTACAAGAAAAATAGTAAGTCTGACTTGCTTTTGGTGAAATGCAATTACTAACTATAAGGGTGTTTTTTTATTATTTCGCTATAATGAAAGCTTTTGGCTGTCATTTTGTGACATGGAATTTCATAGATTAATTTAGTTAGAAAGGGTTATCCTGTTGGTTGCCCCCTCAGATAAACCCTTGAGGTAGGAGATTTGCACTGTGCTAGTCCTTGTCAAGTAGGGTTTTTAAGGAAGTTGTAGATATTTGTAATTCTGCTGACTGAATTCCTGATGGCTGCCTTATGAGAATGAATATGGTCAATAATTTAGACCTGAATCGCTGATGATGACAAACTAACATAAACCTTTTTGGTTCATTTGAGAATAATATGCCAGATTCCATATCATGATCTGTTTATTTTAAAGTCATATGTTAAACCCAAAAAGGCATTAGTGAGAAGCTTATCACTAGAAAATTTTAATATATGGAATCTCACAGGTTCCTGTAGTAAGCAATGGGGGAAGAAGATTTGCACTGTAACAATCCTAGCCTGAATCTCTATAGAGGGCTGTGCATATGTAGTTGTCTGCTAGGCCATTGTAATAAAAGATTAAAAGAATCTCTACACCCTCATGCATACATAGAAGGTCTTTGGGTTAGCCTTCTTCTGTCTGTTCAAGAATCATTACCATTCTGCTTCTCCTCGTGACAGCTACTGCATGGGGCAATGAGGCCCATTTCTGTCTTTGGCTCTATTACCCTGTGAGCAACTGCATTCTGCCTGGTTAAATGTGCACAGCGGACTGATAATGAAGGTGCTTCAGTGGCTGGGCAATGGCCTTCCTGTTAGTTTGCCATTTGTTCTTTTTAAATGTCTCCTTTTGTTTTGTTCCTTCTTCTTCTTTTTTCTTTTTTTAAAGAGCATCCTGTAGCTTCCCTGACAGTACTACGGACCCCTCGGTTACCACTCATTTCATCTGCAGTGTGCTGAATCCTGTTTGTCCACCATTGCTAAACTGGGTAGAATGTTATTGTCCAAAGTATACCGTTGTTTTACCACTCTACGCTAGCCACCATGGTTAGAAGCATTAGACCTCCTTAGATCAGTACAATCATGATACACTATAAACTTTAACATTTGAAGATAGCTGCCCAGTGTGATGTTTTCTAAGTGGCCATCTTGAAATGATATCGTGCATAGTTAATTATTAGTTTCACCTCTCCAAGATGGCCAACATGTTCCTTGTAAGCCTGGCAGCTATGCTGGATCTTTAAAACAACTATAATCTATTTGCAATGCCATTGCTAGATGACTGCAGCTGCTACATTTCATTTTTGTACCACAAGCATATACTCGCCAAGTTTAGGTGGCGGGATCTTTTCTTTTTCCTACCTTTATTCCTTTATTTTATTGTCCAAAAGCTTGATAGTTTTTTGTGTGTGTTATATTGTAGATGGATACGTGGGTGAATGCAAGAATGAGGCTGAGGGTGGATGAATGATGTATGAGTTCATGGATGAGGGTATGATGCATGTATAATAATGCATTGAGTGCCTATACTCATCAGTTTCTGAAGAGGACTTTCAGTTTAAGGCAGACCTATTGTCTTTGCCAATACCTTTTCATTAGTACTACTGATGCCAGGTGACGTGAAGCAGATGGCATGAAGGGCACAGATGCCTGTGAAAGAAAGACTCTTTGTAGCTCAGATGCACAATCATCAAGCGGTTCTCCATCGCCACACAGTACAGTGTCTGTTCTACTGAGCTCTGATGTCTGCAGTATGCTTTGTGACTCAAAAGCTGCTCATTAAGCCAATTAAAGGCGGCAGGTTTGTCTATTAATTACTTCCCATGCCTGCAGGGATATTTTAGGTCTCATGATGAAAAAAAAAACATGCTGACTAGAAAATCAAGAATAATGCAATGAGACACAGTGCAACTCTCCCGGCCATCAAACAGGGGCTCCCTTCGGGGAACATAAAGCAGTTTTCTTGCCTATGTCCCCCATGCTAGCACCCCTCCTCCCTCAGTTTCAGACGTGGCTCAGTAACTGTACATTTAGATTATATTTTGGGGCATTTATATTCGTGTTATGTGGGACTGAATTACGAGGATATTGGCACACACAAATTATAGAGGTTTAATTAAGAAATGCAGTTCCAGTACAGAAGACCACGATCTATAGCTCATTGAAGCTGTTAGCGGTTGGCTCATGGCGCTGTGTATCGTTCTACAACACGGAAGAGGAGAAAACGTTACCTCAGTGGCCAAATAGGGCCAACGCCACGTGGTAGAGATACTCTATTAAAACCACGTGAGTTGGGGCCAAACAAAGACAAGTGCATTAGTGCAACAATTAGCAAAAGAAAATTGTCAAATTAGGTCATATCCTGTTCTCATACATTTATATATTATCACTCCAGTGAATTGCTCTATTAATTTGATTTCTTACAGAAAAGTAAACACATCTGAAATCCCTGTAAACTAATTCCTTCACATTTCAGTGCATTGTAAAACTGTGTTGTTTTTAAAAATTGTTTTTGTGAGTTTTGGCTTGTGGGTTTGAAATATCATAAACACGGACTAAAATCCACATTCAGTTGACCTTGGGATTGTTCTCGTTGGTGTTCAGCCTGACAGAATGAAAGTGAAGGGTAATTTCATAATTCTTTTTGATGCAGCTTTGTGTAGCGTTGACATGTCCCCTGCCCGAGGGCAGTTGGTTTCAGATAGTCTGATAGTCACATGATAAAAGGATAATGTGTACACGAGCTTCCTGGTGTGAGGCAGCGTCCTGGTGCCCAAGAGAAGGCGGAGAGTAGTGCGCAAGGTTGAGTGATGGAGAGTTTGCTAGCAGGGGTTAAGGAATGTTAAAACTGGCTTCGTCATTCGCAGGATGCTGCATTCTGTTCGGGTAAATTGCTGCTCACCTACTCTGTCCTTGCAGACAGGGTTTGAGGTCAGGTTCCCGTGCGCTTCACTCTTCATTATGTCGCCGGCTCGTGTTTCATGTGGGTCGGTTGTGGCCGTGTGGGTGTCTCACTCAAGGGAGTAGCCAGAAATATGAAATACACCCTACACTGACCCATATATAGTAATAAATGCGCGAGTGAAGTTCGCGATCCTAACCCTTCGTATGGAGTGTCATGAGCATTGTACCCCTGGGGAACAATTTGCAGAAAATGATGTATATTATAGCATGACGTGAAAGGAATTTGGCCAAAAAACTACACACTTACCTGTATTGACCTCTTTCTCTCATTCATCCTATCCATTTTCTTTCTTTCTTAACTTCTTACCACCTTTTTTGTGTTTTATGTGTATTTCATTCTTTCTTTCCTTCTGTCTATTCTTCTCTCATTCAGTCAATATTTTTTTAACTTTCTATCCTTTCTATCTATTTATTCTTTTCACTCCTGGCATTCTTTCACACACTAGTTGCATCTTTTGTTTTTGTATTACTTCCACTCATTAACTCTTTCTTTTCTTTCCTTCAACTACCCATCCTTTCGTCTCACATTTCTTCATTCTATTTGTCTGCTTTCCTTTTTTCTTTTCTTTTCTTTTGTTTTCTTTTCTTTTTCATTTCTTTGATCTTTCATTTTCTTCTTTCCACTCTTCATTCTTTCTTTTCTTTCTTCCTTTTCTCATTTAAACCTTTTTTCCTTATTTCGTGTGTTCACTTGTACCCTCGTTCCTTCATGCCTCCTTTATCCTTTCTTTGTTGTTTGCATCTCACTTGCTTTCCTTTGTGTTGTCTCACTCCATTGGCCTCCAACGTTTTTCTTTGTCATTTTGGTAGTTTGTTCTTCTCTTTGTCACCGTTTAAGGGTTTAAGGCTGATTTTAAAAGGGTTTTCCTTTGGGCCCCCATCCCACAGCTGTGTTATTATAGTTTAGTCTTGCAGTGTTTATTAGTTGTAACTTGTGCCTTGCGATGACCTGCGAACCAAAGATGAATGTTAAGGTGGGCCATACAACAATGTAATGTGCCTCAGTAGCAAGCCCCCTTAAGCTGGGATAGCTGGTGGTTCACTGTGACCTTGGTCTCACTGTTAGATCTCTGCAAAGTGCACAGGATTTTGGAGTTAATCCTGTACTTAAACGAGGGGCTTTCAGGTCTGGCTAACAATGATCCTGCCTTGCATGGTTAAGGTAAAAACTGGCTGCCTGGCTGAAATGTGTGCTCTTGGTCAATAAGTTTGTTTGAGATACAAACGTTATGCCTAGACTTGGAACAGCCGCAGTTGGAGTTGGGAAAGGACCATTGCACAGCGGGTCCAGGGGTGCATGTAGTGCTAAGCTCTGATGCTGAGCGATGGTGGACCGCACTGTCTTGGAATACTCCCACTCTGCACTGTTGTGTACAGAGGCCTGGGAATACCTGCTTACTGCCACAGAGCGCCTGTGGAGCGCAGTGTGGCTGAGCTGTACTGCCATCTCTTCTACTCTACATAATACGTTCACATTCCCGCTCCAGCTTTTGCTTTTGCACTTCATTCCCCAGCATGTTCACAGATGCATATTGTTTTGCATTTTTGGCTTCTTGGCTTCCTCTTCGTCTCCATCTCGTTTACTCCATCTTCATTCCAGGCTGTGTGTGTGCCTGATTCACTTGTAAAGCGTGAAACTCGATAGGGAGCTGGAGTGCAGGATCTGCATTTGTCCTCTGGACCCGTCTGTAATTCTTTAAATTCACCTCTTCACAGTCCCTGCTTTCCTCCCTTCACATTTTATCTTGTTATACATGATGGTCTTTTCGTCTTGGTAAGAATAACTCTTTCATCTCTCAAATTATGTCTAAGGTGGGTGTTGGTCACTAATCAGAATGAGGAGTATTTTTTGTGTTGTATCTATTTGTTGTACTATTAAATCGTCAGTAAACGTAATCCGCTTCCAATAGTCTGAGATAAAGCGGTTATTTGTTTCTTTGGAGTATGTTGTTTCCATACCACAGTCATACCTCTGGGCACATGGCTGGTTGATAAATGCATTAAGATGAGCTCAGGTGCTGCATTATAATTTACAGCCTTTTTGCCATGGATGTTTCGAGAATTATTTTAATGTAGCAGCTAACGCCCATAAAACCTGTATTGAGGGAATCTCATTCACTCATTTTGCAAAGGAATGCTACCTCGTTCTTCCATTTGAAACTGCCATTTCCAGTTTCCCAAGCTAATCTCGTGGGCCCCTGTCCTTTACTCCTGGTGTATCCATTACCACAATCCACTTTTATTTAAATGACCTCAGAACCTATCTGAAACTGGCCAAGCAGCACGCTGCTGGAAGGAATTGTGAACTGCTGCCCATTTCTCTCACCTGCCCACTACCCCCTCGGACACGCAAAGGGGCACACGGTCACTGCACACAAGACATAGCCTTCCTGGCTCTAATTTTATGTGATTCTGCTCCTGTGTGCATTACAATTGCCCCCCTCTTTATGCTACATCATCTTCTCAGCAGTCAGCCCCAGCTCTCTTACAAAGTAGAGTAGAGCTTACCTTCTGATTCTAATTTAGGACTTTTTTCCAATCTTTCCCCAACCTCTTTTCAGGACTTTCAGCCTACAAATTATTCCAATGTCTCTACAACACTTGAATGTTCAAAATGTGGGTCTTCTGACCTCTACTTCTCCCTCACCTGAGCCTTCAACATTCAGACTTCTCACTTCTCCTTAATTATTTACTAAGGATTCCACTTTTTGAATTAATTTCTCCTATTCCTTTTCCAGACCTTTCCACTTAATCACCTCTTCCATTCCCTCCTCCGTCAATTCAACGTGTGGACTATTATCAGTTTTAACAAACTTGTTTTTAATGTTTTACTGTTTCAGACTCTTCCATCACTGTCCAATCTTAGACGTTTGTCACTTGCCCTAAATTTTCTGACTACTGCCAAATTCTTAGTTCACCTTTCACATGTTACAATTGTTTTGCAGCAGTTAAAGTCCAAGGGCTTCCCTCTTCCACTGCTGATTTATTTTTTATCTTACCTAGTAGTTGTTTTGATTTTGTGTATCTACATGTTGTAAATGCACTTTGTCACAATTGTAATGTTTATCTCCTGTAAACGCCATCATCTGAATGCATATCATTGACAATGTTCACAGTCTTATCCAGTCTATGCGTTGGAAGATTACGTAAGCTTTTGATTGGTAATGTGAGGCTTGATTGGGCAAACTGTCAGTTGCAGGCATTGACACAAAGATGTGCACAGTGTACAGCAACATGGGTTGCCCAGGTCGCTGACCATTGTAACTTAGAAACCATTCCTTGCCCTACTGATTTTGTTTTCTGCCAACTGTTTCATAATTTCCAATGTTATGTGCTTCTGTTTGGCCTAGCTTTATTCTGCTTTTGGTGTCTGTTTCAGAGATTCAGAGATTCTTTACTCATTAAAGATGTGTTTTTTGTCTCTACTTCAAGAGGTTGGCTTTAATATTGTGCAACAGATTCATTGTCATAATGTGATGACCTGTTTTACCAGTTCTGTGGCTAATCATCTGATATCATTTTTCATCCTTATCAATGCCTAAGTAGTAGCTTTTTAAGTTGGGAGCACCTATGGCTATATGCTGTTGGCCATCTATGACTTGACTCCTCTACATTCATAGGAGTGTTCTGGTGGGCATTGCCTAAGGCCTTAATTGCATACCAGTGTATTAGTGGCAAGTGGTTATCTGTTAAACAATGATGCTTGCTTTCCTCTTTTGTCTAATTTGAGGTGTTCATTACAAAATGTGTTGGTCTTGTTTGGTGATTTTGTGTTTTGAATGCTACGCTCTTGCTCTTTCTTGCTCAGTCTGCTTAAGCGCTTCCCCTATACTCACACACTAGTCATTGGGCTTCTAAGTAATCCATATAGCTCTTAGTTGCATAACATTTCCCATTTACACAACCTTATGGAAGTAAATGGAGTTTGACTTCAAGGGTACAATGAGAACAAGGAACATATTTTAGATTTTTTTCATGCAGATATAGAAGTGTAAAAAACAAAACAACAAGGCATGAGGACTCTTCTAGCTGTAGCTAAACATCAGGACCACCCCCAATTCTGCTGCAATCCAGTAAAGAGTTGAGGACTCGCCTCTTTAAAAAACACCACATCACAATGCATTAATCATTCACAACACAGCTATCCCTCCATCACAGCACTCCACTTCTCTTTGGCTAGGTTCACGCTATAGAAATACCATATATATCTTTTGTTTTGAGAAAATGATTCTGCTGCAACCATCTGTAGGGGTGGGATGAATCGAAGGTTCCTGTGAAATGCATTTGGTCTTCTAGTGCAGCACTTGGAATAGCGGGTAGCCGTGACCCACTAAGCTCTCACCAAAGAGGGCACTTTGCCAGTGACTGCTGCTACAGACATCAATTCCCTCACAACGACTTCCAAGAATTGGCTTTTTTTGGCAAAAATCCTAGATTTTTGATCAGAGACAATTGAAGCATTGAAAAAACACCTTTTCAAAACCAAGGTGTTTTGAAAGAGGGGTTGTACCATCAGTGCCACTTGAGTGATTGAAAACGAAATGAAACACAGTTGTTAATGTATGGACATGCTCTATGTCTTACAACGTAAGTTTGTTGTTTAATAACAATTACGTGGTTAATGAAAACAAATACTGACTATTGTCAGCTGCGGTGCGATGAATCACTAGTTGGGTCATTTGTTATTCCAGATCTGACCACAAGTGCCGGACTCGTTATTAAAGAGACAGTGCGGCTACAATTCAGAAGTTTAGAGACCCATCCAGCAACACTGGCTTATTCAAATGAAGGCTTAGAAAACTGCATATCACTCTCGAAACCAGCACTGTTTTTTTACATGGTAAAATATTGACAACAAGACAATGAGGTCAAAGATTTTGAGGTCAAAGTGAGCAAACCACATAATTGCAATCCACACAATACATTTCCGCATCATTGCACATAGCTTCAATCAAAGCCATTCCACATAAATCCATCCCATACAGCATAATTACACTCCGGCGCTATTAATTGTCAATGCTCCAAATAGCAAGGTTGCATACTCATGAATCCACCCCTGGCCTCTTTAATCCACTGCCAGACACTCTGTGCCCCTTTAGCTCTCATTTGTAGGTTCCTGCTTTCATCCTTTGTGAGTTTTCCATCTTTCACTTCCTTGGTCTTTCACCTTTGTGTGTTTTTCCCTCTCTTGTAGAAAATGTCTGCTCACTGGCAACCACCAGATCAAATTAGGCACTGGGTGCTGCTCCTCATTCACCAGGTCTGTGCATCTCCAGTGTCGTAAGGTCTCATTCTGATGAGTTTTTTGGTGTGTGTGTATTTGTGTGTGTGTGTGTATAGATATATATATGTATATATATATATATATATATATATATATATATATATATATATATATATATGTTCGATGGCATGTGTAGCTGCAGATACACATGCTATGCATAGTCTGCCATCTAGTGTTGGGCTCAGAGTGTTACAAGTTGTTTTTCTTCAAGGAAGTGTTTTCAAGTCACAGGATCGAGTGACTCCTCTTCTTCGGCTCCATTGCGCATGGGCATCGACTCCATGTTAGATTGTTTTCTTTCCGCAATCGGGTTCGGACGTGTTTCTTTTCCCTCTGATAGTTTGAGTCGGAAAAGTTTTAAAACTCTCTAATTCTCATCTGTATTGTTTCGATCGAGTACCATCTTCCATTGACACTTCGGTACCGTCAGGTCAAACATCTTTACTCGCCCTTCGGGGCGCCTGCGCCCAGCTCGGGCCTGGTTGGGCCAACCGCGTGGAAGCCTCATTGACCGGACCCCATTCCGCTTTTGTCCTCGGTGCCACGCAAAATTTCCCTACACAGACCAACATCTCGTCTGTAATCTCTGTCTTTCCCCAGACCATCGGGAAGAAAAATTGGAGACCTGCAGATCTTTCAGTTCGAAGAAAATGCTTCGAGACAGAAGAGTAGGGAGACTCGAGGTGGCATCCAAGAGCACTGAACGTCTCGACGTCAAGGAGGAGGAGATCATGCACACTGCTGTCTCCGTTCGAGGATCCGACTCCGAGTAGGAGTCCGAGGAGGACAGACCGGTCACGGCAGGACAGCACATGAGTAGGCCTGCCCCAGCCAAGCCCAAACATTAGGCCTTGGGAACGCCACTGCTGGAAGGCTATGGCTCGACCCGTAAAAAGACCTTCGGTGACCAATCAACAACTTCAGCATCGAAAAAGGCCACGCCACCTATGCCTTCGGACTCGAGCCGAAGCTCTGTCTCCGAGTCCACCAAGCATTGATCCTTCAAGTCGAAACCTCGAAAATCGATTTAGAAGCCGAGGCCATCATCCACTCAGAGCCTTTCGATGCCAAAAAAAAACAGCTTTGGAGCTGAAAAGGCCAATTAATACGGAGGAACATGGACTTTCACAAGCACTCAAAGAAAGCCATAAAATGACTGAGGAACATTCACAAATGGAGTCAATAGATGAAAGGCAAGCCAGGATTCACATCCACAAAGACACTGGCAGAATTATAACAGCACCTCCTCTAAAGCCTAAGAGGAAATGAGCCCTTCAAGAAGAATTGGACACTGCTCAGCCACCAGCTAAAGTTCCAAAAACTAAGGAGAAACTCCACCTCCTCAATTTTCTCCTCCTCACTCTCCTCATTTGCTTATCTCTCACCCTACTAGTCCCACACCTGTGCAATCTCCTGTACATTCAATTGATTCACAGCACGACAATGTGGATCCATGGGATCTCTATGATCCAGATCCCATTACACATAACAACCCAGACTGCTATCCCTCTAAGCCATCACCACCAGAGTATAGTACAGGCTACACTCAGGTCATAGCTAGGGCTGCATCCTATCACAATGTCACCATGCACACTGAGCCGTTAGAGGATGATTTCCTTTTTAACACACTCTCCTCTACACATACCACCTATCAGTCGCGTCCCATGCTCCCAGGCATGTTAAAGCATGCAGACCAAATATTCCAGGAGCCAGTGAAAGCTAGAACAATTACTCCTAGGGTGGAGAAAAAATATAAGCTACCTCCCTCTGACCCTGCCTTTATTACACAACCATTGACTCCGGACTCTGTAGTGGTCAGCGCAGCCAGGAAAAGAGCAAACTCGCAGTCATCAGGGGATGCACCCCCACCAGACAAGGTGAGCAGAACCTTTTATGCTGCGGGCAAAAGGGTGGCATCTCAGGCAGCCAACCAGTGGAAGATAGCCAACTCCCAGGCATTGTTGGCTTGATGTGATAGATCCCATTGGGATGAGATGAAAGATATAATACAACTTCTCCCTAAAGAACAATAGAAAAGGGTGCAACAAATAGTTGAGGAAGGGTAAGCTATCACAAACAATCAGATCAGGTCAGCCCTAGACTCTGCAGACACAGCAGCTAAAACAATCAACACTGCTGTCACCATAACAAGACACGCATGGCTTAGGTCTTGATGATTTAAGCCTGAAATACAACAGGCGGTCCTCAATATGCCGTTTAACCAAAAACAGCTTATTGGCCCTGAGGTAGACACGGCTATTGAAAAAATGAAAAAAGATTCGGACACAGCAATGGGTGCTTTGTATACAATGCAATACAGGGGATCCTTTTGTAAGCCCCAATACAGAGGTGGATTTAGAACCCAAACACCCGAGGCATCCACCTCACAAACAAAGTCAGCCGACCAACCTCAAGATCAAAGAGGTGCTTTCAAAAGCACTTACAGAGGCCAGAACCCCAGAGGCAGGGGAAAATATCAGTCAAGCCTCACAACAGCCAAAGCAGTGACTTAATCCATCCCTCCCCAACTCACATCTCACCTGTGGGGGGAAGACTGCTTAGGTTCCACACCAATTGGCTACCCATCACAACAGACAACTGGGTATTATCAATTATCTGCAATAGCTATTGCATAGAATTGGCACAAAATCCACCAAATATTCCACCAAAACCACACAACCTCTCCACACAACATATCGCCCTGTTGCAAGAGGAAGTAAAATCTCTATTACTCAAACAAGCAATAGAGCCAGTGCCACAAAATCAACTAGGAACAGGAGTTTACTCACTGTATTTCCTCATTCCCAAAAAGGACGGAACCTTAAGGCCAATATTAGATCTAAGAACCCTCAATCTTTACATCCTATCAGAACACTTTCACATGGTAACACTATAGGATGTTGTCCCACTATTTCAACAGCACGATTTCATGGCAACATTAGACCTCAAAGATGCGTATTTTCACATACCCATCCATCCAGCGCACAGAAAATATCTGAGGTTCGTGATTCAAGGAAAGCATTATCAGTTCAAAGTGTTACCCTTCGGAATAACAACCGCTCCCAGAGTATTCACAAAATGCCTGGCGGTAGTTGCAGCCTACCTAAGAAGGCAACACATTCATGTCTTCCCATATCTCGAAGATTGGATAATAAAATCCAACAGCCATACACAGTGTCAAAAACATACGCACTATGTAATACAAACCCTACACAACCTAGGGTTCTCCATAAACTACCAAAATTCATACCTACAACCTGCGCTAATTCAACAGTATTTAGGAGCCACACTAAATACGCAAACAGCGTTTGCAAGCCCAAGTCCACAAAGAATACAAACATTTCGCAATATATTGCCACAAATACAGCCAGCCCAACAGCACACTGTCAAATTCGTCATGAAACTGTTGGGCATGATGGCATCCTGTATTGCCATTGTCCCACATGCAAGACTAAACATACAGCCTTTACAACAGTGCCTTGCACAGCAATGGTCAGTCACAGGGTCAACTTCACGATCTAGTGTTGACAGGCCGCCAAACCTGCATATCACTTCAATGGTGGAATTCCACAAACCTAAACAAAGGGCGGCTATTTCAAGACTCTGTGCCTCAGACTATACTTACAACAGATGCATCAATGATTGGCTGGGGGGAGCACCTCAACAATCACAACATTCAAGGACAATGGGACGCCAAAAACACAAACAGTTACACATAAATCACCTAGAATTGCTAGCTGTATTCCTAGCACTCAAAGCTTTTCAGCCTCTTCTCACTCACAAGAACATCCTTATCAAAATAGACAACATGACAACAATGTATTACCTAAACAAACAAGGAGGGATCCATTCATCCCAGCTCTCCCTCCCAGCCCAAAAGATTTGGCAATGGGCAATCCACAACAAGATTCACCTGGTAGCGCAGTACATTCCAGGGATACACAACCAATTGGCAGATGTTCTCAGCCCATATCATCAACAAACACATGAGTGGGAGATTCATCCTCAAGTGCTTCAGCTATACTTTCACCGTTGAGGAACACCAGACATAGATCTATTAGCTACCAGCGAAAACGCAACATGCCAATACTTCGCATCCAGGTACCCACATCCCCTATCCAAGGGCAATGCTCTATGGATGAATTGGTCAGGGATATTTGCTTACGCTTTTCCCCCTCTCCTGCTCATTCCATTTCTAGTCAACAAACTACATCAAAACAAGCTCAAACGTATATTCATAGCACCCACGTGGGCACGTCAACCCTGGTACACAACACTATTAGATCTGTCAGTAGTACCACATATCAAACTCCCAAACAGACCAGATCTGTTAACACAAAACAAACAACTGATCAGGCATCCAAATCCCAAAATACTCAATCTAGCGATTTGGCTCCTGAAGCCATAGAGTTTGGGTATCTACAACAACCAACTGAATGTATGGAAGTAATTAAACAAGCAAGAAAACCCACTACCAGGCAGTGCTATGCAAACAAATGGAAATGATTTGTGTTTTACTGTCAATCTAAACAAATTACCCCTCTTTCAGCATCAATACAAGACATTGTATGTTATTTGCTTCATTTGCAAAAAGCAAACTTAGCTTTTTCATCCATAAAAATACATCTCACTGCAATCTCTGCGTACTTGCAAAATATACAACACAGCTCTTTAGAGTTCCTGTTATCAAAGCCTTCATGCAAGGATTAAAACGCATCAGTCCACCTAGAACGCCTCCAGTGCCTTCGTGGAACCTAAACATAGTTCTCACACAACTTATGGGTCCACCATTTGAACCTATGCACTCATGCCAAATTCAATACCTAACATGGAAAGTTGCCTTCCTAGTCGCAATAACTTAATTAAGAAGAGTTAGTGAAATCCAAGCTTTCACAGTTCAAGAACCGTTCATACAAGCACACAAACATAAAGTTGTACTTCGAACAAACCCAAAATTTGTCCCAAAAGTTATATCACCATTTCATATCAATCAAACAATGGAACTACCAGTCTTATTCCCACAGACGGACTCTGTAGCAGAAAGAGCCCTGCATACATTAGATATTAAAAGAGCATTAATGTATTACATAGATAGAACAAAATGATTTAGGAAAACCAAACAGTTATTCGTGGCGTTCCAAAAAACACATACTGGCAACCCTATTTCAAAACAAGGTTTAGCCAGATGGATAGTAAAATGCATCCAGGCATGTTACCTTAAAGCTGAAAGGCAGCTCTTAGTTACACCTAAGGCACATTCCATACGGAAAAAAGTGGTTACAATGTATTTCTTAGGAAATATACTAATGGCCGAAATTTGTAAAGCAGTCACTTGGTCAACACCGTATGCATTTACCAAGCATTACTGTGTAGATGTGTTAGCAACACAGCAAGCCACAGTAGGTCAAGCTGTATTAAGAACACTATTTCAAACAACTTCAACTCCTACAGGCTAACCACCACTTTTATGGGAGGTAAAACTGCTTTGTAGTCTATGCATAGCATGTGTATCTGCAGCTACACATGCCATTGAACGGAAAATGTCACTTACCCAGTGTACATCTGTTCGTGGCATGTTCCGCTGCAGATTCACATGCACCCTCCCACCTCCCCGGGAGCCTGTAGCCGTTTAAGTTCAACATTCACTTGTACATATCCATATATATATATATATATATATATATATATATATATCCATTTGCATGGACATCTCTTTTCTATATACTCTATCACTCCTACTTTACCCTCTGCCGGAAAACAATCTAACATGGAGTCGATGCCCATGCGCAATGGAGCCGAAGAGGAGGAGTCACTCGATCCCGTTTCTCGAAAACACTTCTTTGAAGAAAAACAACTTGTAATACTCCGAGCCCAACACTAGATGGCAGACTATGCATCGCATGTGAATCCCAGCGGAACATGCCACGAACATATGTACACTGGGTAAGTGACATTTTCCATGTATCTATCTATATAAATATATATATTTCCAACCAAACAATTGTAAACAATTGTAGCCGTTGCACTCCAGGAGAGTTGTATGCTTAATTTTAATAGTGTCCCACACCAAAAATCCACCACCTACACGTTTTGACCAAACGGTCTTGCTCACAGTTTGTGAATACATTTTCAATGTCTCTATTTTAGACTATTTAGTACACATACCATCTTGATGCATTATGGGTAATGTAGTGAACAATAATAAATTAAACTTTAAAAACAGATCTATTAGACCAAAACTTTTCGTGCAAATTCAACGGTGGGAATCACTAAAGATGACATCATTATTACTGTTATCAATAATTCTGATTGTCAAGCAGACTACTAAGATACACTATAACGAGTACAGATGATTACGAACACACCTATCCGGCACCCTGTGAGTGTATGTTAAAAATAGGATATTCACAGTAGATTTTTTTTGATTCTAAGGAACTGAACAACCATTTAAAGATGCATAGATATGAAAATGAGAGCAGCAAAACGAATACAAAGAGCTGAATGTTTTGTTCAGTAAGGAAAAAAGGGAAGTCATGGAAACAACCAATATTTCAGGAGAAACGTGCAGAAAACAATTTGAAATACTTATACATCAAATTAGAAAGATTATTGAAGAAGGAGATAATGAAGAGTTGGGAAATCCTGACACTGGAATATATATAGAAGTGGGGAGAGTTCCAATAGGCTTAAGGATATTTACATTGCCCAACCATCCAGATACTAAATCAGAAATGTTTTAGTAATGGGGTGCGAATAGTATGGAGTGTTAAAAAAAACGATGTGTATTATTATTAAATATGCTAAAAAAGATATTGAAGAGATTTTGAGGAATATAAATGAAGTAGAAGAAAAAATCACATCATTAAGCAAGCAGGAGGAAAGTAATAAGCTAAGAAACGTAATGGAGGCTAACCTAGAAAAATATGAGAAAATGGTGGAAGAACGTAAACAGAGAAAGTTCAAAAGGGATGAGATCAATTATGAGACTGGGAGAATATTAACATTTGCCAAAAGATTTGATGTACTCAAACAACAAACCAGCATTGATGTTGATAAAAAAATGCAATCTCCTGATAAATGAAACTGATCTATATGGATCAGAGAACACCAAAGGGCAGGGGCAGAGGTCAAATATGAGGATGAGGAAGAAAATTCATATCAGATCAAGGAAACACCGAGAAACAAGAAGGGTGATCTGGAAAGAACAAGAGGATATCCATTGAGGAGCAAACAGAAGAGCAAAGTCAACTAGTAGAAGAAAGAATGAGAATTTGATCGTCAATCTCTCGAACCATCAATTGACGAAACAAGAAATTACTCTTTTATACAAAGGCTTAACTTTCTGTCCAGAGAAACATTTTGATTATGTAGAAACTAGGATTGACTTATACAAGTTTGTGCGGAAATTGAAATTTGCTATATTCTTTTCTAAACATGCCCTCAAGGAATGATCACGAGATTAACATGGCCCCTGGATGATTAATTTGACTATTGAACAAAAATCAGATATCAAAACAGTCTATGATCTGATACATGAGTTGGAAGATCATGAGTTATCTGAAACTCAGGTATTAGATGTATTAGAAATCAACACAGGAGGACATTGCCATACTAATTTTAAGCCAAAATCCAAATTTTGTCGAACATTTTCACCAGGCAATAGGATGGACATATTTCATGATCTTGTAGTACAAGAATTAGAAAGATTGGAAAAGATCAAATCAACGAAAAAAGAAAACCTCACCTCACAATAACGGGAGACTCTAAAGGAATTTATGGGGAATTATAATTTGGAAATTAAACCAGCCGATAAGGGTGGCAATATAGTGATTATGGAAAAAGGAAACCACATGGAGGAAGCATATTGTCAACTCAATGTAAAGAATCACTATTTAAAACTTGACAGTAACCCCATAAATGAGCTAACAATGGAGTTGAATCAATATTTGGATATATGTGTTAACGCGTCCGTCTATGTCAATTTATACACATCAGGACTCGTTTTAGGCCAATGAATCTTTGGGCCCAGTGGTGAGACACCGTAGGACGAGATAACTGATCAAAATATCAATCAATATGTCAATAGCATTGTCAACGTTTAACACCAAAATATCTCTTACTTTAGACATCAATAAACATTCGGCGCAACCATGACCTTTCAGTCATGAATAACCACACCTTAATGGAGTTAATAAGTTTTATTCCCTATTGATTACAATCTAGTAGCAAAGGCATTAATCTCAAAGTCAATAAACATATAAGCACGATTACAAGATGGCAACCACAATAAGCTTTTGATAATGCAAAGATCACTAACATAGACAATCAGATAGATATAAGTAGATTATAACACATCGAACTTTCTAAGATACTAGTTCCGCATAGCACCACGTCAGTCACGTCAGTTTGTCAGTCAGAGTTAATACCTCGTCTAACCTCTAATTAGCATTAGCATGTTGGGCGTCATGCAAAACAATTTTGAACACCAATTTGGAAAACATCTAACTAAGGTCTCTATCAAAACATACAGCAGTTGGTACCTAGAAAGAAAGGCAAAATGAATTCTCATTAGCAATTTTATAATTACCCTCCTCTGATTAAGTCAGCATTCAGGATCAGTCTTCGTCTTCAGGACATCAGTCAGATCGCCGTCAGTCTATCTAAGTTAGAGGCAAAAGACACTCTAAACCTTTTTCTAATCTTTCTTTTAATGCTTTGCGTCTATCATCTGTGTGATCTAAAAAACTTTTCTCTACAGGAGACAGTAAGCATGTTAAGTTATTGCGATGTGCATAAGCAGTTCCAAATGTTAGTGTTGGCTCAAAGAATCCTCTAACTAATTTTATATCATGTTCTTTAGCTAACTTATTTAAGAATTCAATAACAGGCACAAAAGAAAACACAACATCCAAATTTGAATAAAAATATTGCACATGCTCTTGATCATAAAATCTTGTTAGTAGCAGGCTACAACTAATCCCATACGTAAGAGGGAGGCTATGATAAGTAACTCCCTCCTGCACAGATGAAGGAATTTTAGTACACACATAACAGTCTTTCGCATTCATAGTTTCCACATACTCATTTAGTAGGCGATAGAAAACATTAGTAGAAAGCTCCCCGTTTGGATTAGTTCCCTCATGCAGATGTTTTGTGTCTTGCTCGAATTTCTCCCATGGTGATAGTTTATTAGTTGTAGTAGTAGTCTCAGGTTTTGAAGTTGCATTAGTAGTTTCACTCTGTCTCCATGGCATTCCTACACTCACTCCCACAATCATTATTGCACATACAGCACCTATCATAAGTCCTAACCAGCCACACACTTTACTTCCCTTGTTACTATAAGCCATGTTTGTATAGAATCAAACAGTAGATCAAGAATCAACTCTGAGTAGCAAACTCTTTCTGTGTAATTTACAGCGTCTTCACTCAATCCAGGACCCTTTTCGTCAATTCAGGTTAGCAGCTTGTCGTAATCAGGTTTCTATAAGTCAAATCCAGGTTTAATGTCACTTTCCGGTAGTTTTTTTTTTTTTCTTCTCTAAGATTCTTTTTTTTTAGCTTTCACAATTTTCAATGTCTTTCTCGATCAAAACAGAACGCTAAGAATTCTTGTTGCCATTCAGCGGTTGTAGCGTATGCCCATTCAGGACCGGTATATCTTCTGTTTGCTATTCTTTTTCTTTTTATTCTTCGTTCACCTTGCTGTTCTCCTTCACTCAGATCGTCTGCTCGTGAGGTATCGCTTTCCTCTATTATTGTTTCATTTGCTATTTCTCTTATTCTAAAGTGTGAATTGTCTGGCCAATTGTCACCTCTGTTCGTCTTACTTCGGCGTTTTCCTTCAGTACCTTGGACAGCACCCTCCTCTGGTAATATGGTGTTTTCTCCTGATAGGCTTGGAACTCGTTCGGCAGATCTTGATTCGTTCTGATTTAAATTTGACACTTCTTCGTCTCTCTCTCCTTGTTCGACACTGTATTCAGTTTCTGAATTGTATTCGTCTGCTTCTGGGAGAACCTCTCCTTGACTTTGTTCTCCTGCTGCCTCCACTGAGATTGGCACTTCGTCACCTCTCTCGAACTCACTGATAGTTTGAGGGACACGGCTGTTCTCAGCGGGCTCTCCTGTAGTCTCAGATCCTTCTTGACTGATCTCTGATTCTGAGACTTCTCCTCTTGAGGTTGCTGCACCGGAATTTTCAAGTTCCTCTTCAACAGGACACGCTACCCTTTTTGTATGACTGGCATGTATCCAGTTGGGAACCCCAGCACTCTTCACAGCAGTAGTGGTCGTCAATATCACTTGATATGGCCCTTTCCAACGCGGCTCAAGACACGATTTTCTTACGTGCTTCTTGACAACCACCCAATCTCCAGCTTGCAGAGAGTGTCCTGGTTCGCCGATTGGTGGTAACGTGTTAGCTTCCACCTGGTGAGAGAAAGAGCGAATCACGTCAGCCAAACTTTTGCAGTAATCCAACACCATATCATCTGTAATATTCACTAGTGCATTTGCAGGTACCGCCGGTAACCTCATTGCTCTGCCCATGAAGATTTCATGTGGGGACAATCCTGTTTTCTTATCTGGCGTGTTTCTCATAGACATCAGCACTAGAGGTAATGCATCTGGCCACTTCATGTTTGTTGCTGCACACATTTTTGCTATTCTTGATTTCAAAGTACCATTCATCTGTTCGACTAGTCCTGAAGCTTCAGGGCGATAGCTACAATGCAGCTTTTGTTCAATGTTGAGTGCGGCACACAGGAGTTTAATCACCTCATTGTCGAAGTGTCTTCCCCTATCTGATTCTATAGAAACCGGAAACCCGAACCTGGGTATTAATTCTCTGAGTAGTAGTTTTGCAACTGTAAGACTGTCATTCCTACGTGTGGGATATGCCTCAATCCAATGGCTAAAAACACACACAATCACCAGCACGTATCTCAGACCTCCACAAACAGGCATTTCAATGAAATCCATTTGTATCTTATTAAATGGACCACCAGCTCTTCCAATGTGGCTCAAAATTACCACAGTTCCTTTTCCAGCGTTCATTTGTTGACAAATGACGCATCTGTGACAAGTAATTTCTGCGGCATGTCTGAATTTTGGATTGAACCAATCAATTTTAAATGATCTGATCATGACATCTCTTCCCAAGTGGGCCTGCCCATGATACAATCGGGCAAATTGTGACAGAAGACTGTTTGGCAACACTAGTTTTCCCTCTCTTGATACCCAAATATCGTCTTCTCTCTGTACACACTGCATTTTCTGCCAAGAACGTTTTTCTTCCTTACCAACGTGGCTTTGTAGTGTCTTTAATTCGTCTAAGGTATCAACCACTCGTAATGCTAGACTTAAGGTTGTGTCATTCTCAGGTTGTGGTAACAGTTCCCATTGTTCTTTAAAATATATACAGTTTAATGCACAAAATCTGGCAACCTGGTCTGCATAACCATTCCCCATTGACACAAAATCTTGTGATCTGGTGTGAGCACTGCATTTCACTACAGCAATTTCAAGAGGCAACTGAATCGCATGTAACAAATCTCTTATCTGTTCTCCATTTTTCACTGGTGAACCAGAGGATGTCATAAACCCTCTTTGTGACCAGAGTTGACCAAAATCATGCACAATTCCAAATCCGTATCTACTGTCTGTATAGATTGTGACCTTTAAATTTACAGCAGCATGGCAGGCTTTTGTGAGAGCTATCAATTCTGCCACTTGTGCAGAAAACACTTTCTCGAGCCAGGAGGCTTCAACTATACCGGATATGGTACATACTGCATAACCAGCTCTCAAGGTTCCTGATGAATCTCTTAGACAGGACCCATCAACAAACATAATGTAATCGTTTTCCTTTAACTGGGTATCTTTTATATCTGAGCGAGGTTTGGTACTGAGCTCAGTTACCTCCAGACAATCATGCTCAAATTCTTCCCCATCTTTTATTTCTGTATTTTCAATGGGAAGTAGAGTTGCCGGGTTCAGTACAGTACACCTTTTCAATGTGACATTTGGTGACCCCAGAATAATTGTCTCATATTTGGTAAGTCGGGCATTTGTCATGTGTTGTGTTTTAGTACGTGGCAGCTGTATTTCAACAGAATGTGGAACCAATACTGTCAGGGGATATCCCATAACTATGCCCTCGCATTGTGAAAGGCTTTGACCAACTGCTGCGACTGCTCGGAAACAACCCGGTAAGGCTGCTGCGACAGGGTCCAAAGTAGCCGAAAAATATGCTACAGGGCGATTTGCATCTCCATGGACCTGTGTTAAAACAGACAAAGAACAAGCATCACGTTCATGACAGAACAACAAAAATGGTTTCTCATAATCAGGCATTCCTAATGCTGGAGCTCTGCACATGCATTATTTCAGCTCTAGAAATGACTCAAGCTCTTCTTTTGTCAATGTGATTGTGTATGGTTCATCCTTAACTTCCTTTCCTGTCAGTTTTGTTAATGGTTTTGAAATGATCGAGAAGTTGGGTATCCACTGGCGACAGTAGCCCACCATTCCCAAGAACATTCTGACATCTCTCTTTGTTGTTGGGGGATTCATTTGTAAAACAACTGTTATTCTCTCTTTGGATATTCTTCGAGACCCTTTCTCAATCAGATGCCCCAAATATTTTACTTCTTTTTGGCAGTACTGCAGCTTTTTAGGTGACACCTTATGTCCGTTTTTTCCCAAATGATTCAATAAAGCAATGGTATCATATTTGCAGCTGTCTTTGGTTTTGGATGCAATCAACAAATCATCAATGTACTGCACAAGAGTCGAATTGTAAGGTAGCACAAGAGGTTCCAAATCCTTCTTCAATATCTGATTGAAGATGGATGGTGACTCAGAAAACCCCTGAGGAATTCTGCACCAACTGTATACCTTATCCAGGAACTTGAAACTGAACAAAAACTGGCTGTCTTCGTGAAGTGGAATCGAGAAAAACGCTTGTGATAGGTCAACTACGGTAAACCACTCAGCATCACAAGGAACCTGGTACATTATTACTGCTGGGTTGGGAACCACAGGGCAGCATTTTACCACAATTTCATTTATTTTTCTCAAATCCTGCACAATTCGAACTTTCCCACAGGGCTTTCTCAAACCCATAATTGGAGAGTTACACGGACTACTCAGGACTTCTTTCAAAACTCCCTGTCTGAGAAAATCTGCAATTATCTGTGTCACTTCAATAAGGACATCCTGAGTCATGTGATATTGTGACATTTGTGGGAACACTGCATTCGGCTTTATCTGCACCTTGATTGGTTTTACTCCCTTTATTAATCCAACCTCCTTTCCAGTCAAATCCCACACTTTCTCTATCACTGATCCTTGCAGATCAGTAGGTAGATCGATCAAGGTGAACACTGGGAAAAGGGTAATTAGAGGGTAATCTTCATTCATCTCTCCTCCTTCTTCCATAAGCTGACCCTCATCTGCCTCGTCATCACTGTTTGTCTGAACCTCTATTCCACCATCGGAACAGGTAATTGAACATTTGGTTTTGCACAATAAGTCTCTTCCTAACAAGGATACTGGACTTGAATCGCACACAACAAATCTATGCAGGCCCTGGAAATTTCCAATTTCAACCTGCACTGGGTCAGTGATTGGATTAGTCAGGTACTGATTAGCCACACCAACCACTCGTATGGTGCGCCCTGAGAGAGGTAATCTTGGTACCTCTGCACTGCGAACAGTAGAGCGTGTAGCTCCTGTATCAACTAAAAATGAGACTTTGTAGCCCATTACTTTTCCCTCCACATATGGGCCTCTCTGGTCTACCTCTAAGGATGCGGCGAGTCTGAACTCTTCACTGTCTGAGCTATCATCTGACCAGTCCCCATTCACCTCATTTTCACCTCTTAATGGGAATTGTTGTACAGTGTTGTTTTGATTTGTTACTTGACCTGTGACCTGTTGAGGAAGCATCACCTGTTGCTGTCCCATCGGAGCTAGGGGTAACTGCATTTGCTGTCTAGGCACCATAGGGATCTGCTGTTGCATTGGTTGTACTGACACTGTTTGGAAACGCGGCATTTGCATTTGCTGCATAGGTTGCACCCCTGTCATTTGCACCAAATTATTTTGATAGTTCTGATTCGGGTGTCTCATTCTTGAACCTCGTGAATTTTGCAATGTACCGGCATTGATACTCTGCTGAACTGTACCATCCTGCATTATATTTGGACAATCCCGTTTCCAATGTCCCACGCCCCCGCACGCATGGCATGGTGACATCTTTTTCACTCCTTGACCATCACCTTGAACAACAACATTATTCATGTCCGCTCCACGGTTCACAAACCCTCGACCTCTACCTCTCGGCTGTGCCTGAAACACACCATTCAATTGCGGTTGTTGCTGTATCATTTGCTGAACACCATTTCCCTGTATTCCAGCCTGTGCAGCTCTTATCTGCATCACCATCACCTTCTCCTTCAACTTTTTCTGCTTTAACTCAATTTCGTCACTACAGTATTTCGCGTACTGTAATACTTCATCAATCGGTTTAGCTTGCCAACAAATCAAATGATTTTTAATCATTTGGCTGACCTCCGGTCTCAGCCCTTCGACAAATCTGAACACAAGATGATTCATGTCCTTCGGCTCAATCGTTTCAGTACCACTGTAATGTTTGAATGCCTTTAACAATCTTTCATAATATGCATGTATTGACTCTTTAACCTCTTGAGAGGTCCGGTCAATTTTCTGCCAATCAGTCACCTTCGGCGACACCTTTTGTTTCAAAAACTCAATTACTTTATGATAATATTTCATCACCTCTTCAGAAGGTGCTCCAGTCACTTTATCCCTTGCTGGTTCCTTTGTGGGCCAATCTACCCCTCTCTTGCATTCAAGCCATAAGTCTGGCGGAACAATAATCTCAAACAAGGTATTTAAGTCTTCCCAGAGACACTTCGCAAGCTTCACAAATCTATCTGTCTGTTGATACCACTCGATCGGTTTTTCTCTTAACCTGGGATAATCATTCGTAAAGGACAAAATGTCTCCCCTGGACCAAGGCACATGCACCAAAACACCACCAGCTGTTTCTCTCATGGGTAGGATTTTCACTGTCTCTAAGTTTGGTGTGACTGTTGTTTCATTAGATACTGGACTATCTCTTTTTCCCTTATCTCTTTTCTTCATCCATCGGCCTTCCCATTTCTCTAGTGCTCCCCAAATTTGTGCGCTTTGCAGCAGCTCTTTCAAATGTGTCTTCATGCCTGCAGATCTCTTGTGCTCAAAATCTTTTGAGTCAAAATCTAATCTGTAACTCCGTTTCAAATGTTTTGTGTTTCCAATGTCGATATTGTATTTGTCTGCCAAATTCGTTAATTTCTGGTGTACTTTGCCTACCTCTTTGGTGATTTTAGGACATAGGTACCTTAATTCTGCCTCAGTGTAAGACTCCAACCTATTTACTCCCATTGTTCCATCCACCAATTCAGCAGCTTCTGCTCCTAGTCGTACTAGATTTAGGTATTCATCGTGTTTCTCTTTCTCAGGTTCGATTGCAGCTGCTGTAGCCCTTTGTGATGTGCAGGTTTTCTCTAACCACTCATTTAGCTGTTGTACTGTAAAACCCTGCAGTGAAATGTTCCCTGCATGTATCATTGGAGTGTATGAGGTATTTGTACTCATAGTTTGGGGAGTCAAGACTCCCAATCCTGCTTGTCGCATTGCCTCAAGAGGTGCCCCTATTGGACTAAGGTCCATTAAGGGTCTTGATTGTTCACAAGCCTGTCCTCCCTGTGTCATTATTTGTGGAGTTATAATAGGCCCTCCTCTTATCGTTTCATGAGTTAGGACTCCCTGTTTACACATCCTTGTTTTCTCCTGTGCATATAACGGCACTGGGGGACCAACTGTAATGGGTAGTGATATAGCGGCAGGTGTCTGGCCTGCTCCCAAGCTTCTTGGAGCTTCAACACCATAGGTCTGATTTAATAATCCTGGTGCAGGTTCTTTTAAAGGACCCGCTACTGGGTTATACCCAGGTATCAGTTTCGGCGGTTGTGACACTAACTGCGGAGTTGATTCAATCTGTATTAACCTTGGCTTTGTATATATCGGGTCTGGCTGCACCACCAAGTTCGTAGTAGTCTCAAGCACTGGAACATCGGGATAAATTCTTTTTATCTGTGGTGGAGGCTGTAACTGTATCGGCGGGTCTGGAGCAGTGGGTACACTGACACCATTCTGTATCAAAGCTGTATCGCTATTCTGCACTGTATCAGTAACACCCTTCTCTTTCGTCTGGTTCCCAAGATCCAAGCTAGTACTTGGAGTATTGTCGTTCACCGCGTAAGGTGGTGGACGATCATGTAACAGCCTATCCATAAACGCCTCATCATCTGAATCGTCCTCTTCTTCCCAAGATCTTTTATTCTCTTTGTGTTTGACTGGCTCTTTGTCAGTTTTGCAAGAAGCTTTCTTTCCCTGTGTTTCCTCTCCCTGGGTTATTGCCGGAAACAGCTTCAACCCATCCACTATTCCTCGTCTCCACATTTTGTTCTCATTATCCCACCTAGCCTCTGCATAGGATTTTTCAGCTCTTGTCAATCTCCTGTGAAATCTTTCTTGTCTATGTTTAAGAGCCATCAGGTCCCAAATTGCCAAAGCCTCATATTGTGCTGGTCGAGGAGGTGGTTGCTGCGTACTTAACATCCACCTCAGATTTTCTAAAACCTTTTGATTAAACGTTCCATGTTCGGGAAACGCTAGACACCCTTCTTTCTCTGTCAGTTTGCGCCATTGTTTTATCCATAAACACGGTGCAACACCCTTTTCCTCCATAACCGTGTAAGCTGGTGTACCCTCAGGTGGTGTAGGTTCCCCATCAGTCGCAACGATATACACATCTCCTTTCAATGTGCTTTTAAATGCCTTAACAAAATTCATTTTATTTTATTTTTTTACTCAGAAACGGCTTTGTTCCCAGGACACTCTTCACCTACCCTTTGCTCAACCTATTGCCTCTCACGGACGGCAGCCAATCCGTGCGCGACCCCTCTCGACATCTGACCTATCCCAGCGCGGCACCACTGACGTCACACTCACACACACTGCAGCTGACAAAGTCTTGCGGCTTGTCCACACCTCACTAACTCCTTACAACTCATACAAACTAATGCAAATTATTGCTAGCACTTGAATGACAACACAAATCTGCCGGTTTACTACAGGAAGGGTAACACATTCGCTTCAGAACTTTACAGAGATTTCACTTGAAGCTTCGGCCGCTACTCTCTCCTTCTCAGTTCCCTCATACGCAAGCAGAATTCGTCCTGCAAATCCTACTCTCGACTTGTCAATGACTCCTTCTAGTGCACTTTAGAACTTGTCAAATCTCCATCGAAGGTTACACGCATGCATCATAACTCGAAACTCGATCTGTCAACCACGCCCGATTGACCTACTAAACCGCACAGATTACAACATAAACCATTTTAACATCATACTCCGGAGTCTTAGACCTCAATAGGCCCGTATACAACAACCAACCACGTGGATAATTTTGAGCAACAAGCGCTGCATTCACATGAAGTACGCCAACTTCCCTACTCTCATGCTGTGGAGTACGCCCACTCCTTCTAAACAACACTTAATTTGGCCTAATCACACTCAAGTATTCACAATCACCTGCAAAGTGCATAAGATTTAATAAGCGCAAAAACCCTATCCACACATACTATGGCGCCGAGAACATTCCCAACTCATTTAGGCAGGCTCCGAGATCCCGGGAAAGCCCATGGCAGATCTAGCAACTCATCATCTTTCCAATTTGCATTATCACAAGAAAACAATTGAACAGTGAAAACTCCGTCCTAGGGCCCCCAAGGGCCAAACCGTACTCTGCTACCAGAACTGTTAACGCGTCCGTCTATGTCAATTTATACACATCAGGACTCATTTTAGGCCAATGAATCTTTGGGCCCAGTGGTGAGACACCGTAGGACGAGATAACTGATCAAAATATCAATCAATATGTCAATAGCATTGTCAACGTTTAACACCAAAATATCTCTTACTTTAGACATCAATAAACATTCGGCGCAACCATGACCTTTCAGTCATGAATAACCACACCTTAATGGAGTTAATAAGTTTTATTCCCTATTGATTACAATCTAGTAGCAAAGGCATTAATCTCAAAGTCAATAAACATATAAGCACGATTACAAGATGGCAACCACAATAAGCTTTTGATAATGCAAAGATCACTAACATAGACAATCAGATAGATATAAGTAGATTATAACACATCGAACTTTCTAAGATACTAGTTCAGCATAGCACCACGTCAGTCACGTCAGTTTGTCAGTCAGAGTGAATACCTCGTCTAACCTCTAATTAGCATTAGCATGTTGGGCGTCATGCAAAACAATTTTGAACACCAATTTGGAAAACATCTAACTAAGGTCTCTATCAAAACATACAGCAGTTGGTACCTAGAAAGAAAGGCAAAATGAAATCTCATTAACAATTTTATAATTACCCTCCTCTGATTAAGTCAGCATTCAGGATCAGTCTTCGTCTTCAGGACATCAGTCAGATCGCCGTCAGTCTATCTAAGTTAGAGGCAAAAGACACTCTCCTCATAAGGAGAAAAGTGTAAGGGGCAGTAATATGGGCAAGGATGGTTTGTCTAAGTCTCAAGTCACAGAATAGTGTGACAGAGTTTCTGGATGTAATCAATATCATTCCCTACCTAATGCACCGTTATTTCCTGTGTCATGGGTTTTTATCCCTTTCTAGTAATTCATTCCCCCAAAATTCTATTGGTTAGTTAATACACCTCATCATTGTTAACCTATCAAATTATACATTAAGTAATGCATTTGTCATCTCTCGATAATATATTGTCTTCTGATTGGTCTTCATAATCAGCCTTCCGTAGGTGGCATATCCGGGGTTACTTCATCAGCTTGGCACACGTCTCAGGTTAAAAGTTCTCGTTCCCTCGTCTCATTGTCCTTGGAAGTATCTACAAATGTTTCGAAGCACAATCATTTTATACTAAAAGATGCTAGCATGCGGATGGGAAGATGTCCCTATGTTTCGAACTAATACAAAAAGAACAATAGCTGGTTCATGATCGTTTGCAAGTTCTGCACACTGAAGAGACAGGAAAAATACGCTTTAATGAGAGCTACACAGCTTCTGCTTGGCTCATGCTAACTTAAGATATACGAGTTTTAATGAATGCAGTTTTATACGTTTTAATGTGCTCAGTTAGGCAAACTATAAACGATTATTCCTTACAGTTGACATTAATTTATACATATGAACGATTCTCCATTTTTATGAATACGCTTTTAATGAATGTTTTATTAATACAGCATTGTTAGACATAAGCATTTCACGTCTATAATATGTAATATCAAAATACGCTCTCTCATATGGTACAAGGAAGGTCTGCTAAATGACGGTGAAAGATCATTTTTGAGGAATCATAGCCTCATTATACCCACAATATACTTTCTTCCTAAAATTCATAAGTGTTTGAAGAAACCACCTGGGTGCCCGATAATATCAAGCTGTGGATCCCTATATGAAAATCTCTCAACATATGTGGATTATTTTTTAGCCCCCATAGTATTGAATCTTAGTTCTTATATAAAAGACACAAGTGATTTTTTGAGATTATTAGCTGGAATAGGATGGGAAGAAGGGTACAAGTTAATTACCAATGATGTAGTATCTCTGTATACTTCCATAAGCCACGAGTTAGGGCTAACAGCAGTACATTACTTTCTACAACAACGAGATATGAAGGAATTGAAGCACTCACAAATGTTTTTGAAGATGATCGAATTATGTTTGAATAACAATGTTTTTCTCTTCAATCATCAAATGTATGCACAAATTTGTGGGACGGAGATGGGAGTTTCCTTTTCACCGAGCTACGGCACCCTTACTAAGGGTTGGTGGGAAAAACATGTACCTTGGGGAGAGGAAAATTAAGACTATGCAGAGAAACCAATAATTTGGCAGAGATATATACATGACTTATTCATTGTCTGGAATGTAACAGAGACAGAATTCATGCAATACTTTGTGAGGTTGATTAAAAATGAGGTGGGTTTGCAATTCACATATAACATGAGTACTAATAGTGTTCAGTTTTTGGACGTACAAGTATATGTGGAGAATAATAAGATTGAAACCACTCTGTATCGCAAAGTAACATCAACAAACAGCTTTTTGCATGGCCATAGTTTTCATCCCAAATCGCTAAAGAAGAGCATACCATATGGTGAGTTTATCAGGATGAAACATAATTGCTCTACGAAGCAGGAAATGGAGCAGAAGTTTGCTGAAACCAAACAAAGATTCATTCAGAGAAAATATAAATATAAAGATGTAAGATCTGGTGAACAAAAAGCAAGGTCTCCAACAAGAATGGAGATATTAAATAGACCAATGATAAAGACAATGAACAAAAAGTCTAATATAAGAATGGTGATCACATACAGTAAAGAAAATCACTTGATTCTCAATGCTCTCAATAAATACTGGGACATAATAAAGAAAGACCCAGACATTGGTAAATTGGTTGGAGCCAGACCGATGATTACATATAATTCCGTCCATCCACTTACGCTATCCCACAGCGTTTGTGTTTTGCTTTGCTTTTGCCGCCCTAAGTGCGCCGGGTATGCCCAGACGTGGGTCCCGGGCTCACTGTGCCACTGAATTCAAGCTAGCCTGGCTGATGAGGGGTGAAACCCCGAAACCGGTCCCAGGATGCTTGTTTCTGGTCCAGGCAGAACCTGGCCTGGCAGTTCGGGCTGGACTGTTCCCATGAGGAACAGGGTCAAGACTGATTTGCATATGGCTGGGTTCAAACTGGGGTGGCATGGTGAGAAAAATAATGGATGGATTAAACCCAGATCTGTGACTGGGGGTGAATGTTTGATTGGTTCCGCATTCCGTCCATCCACTTACGCTATCCCACAGCGTTTGTGTTTTGCTTTGCTTTTGCCGCCCTAAGTGCGCCGGGTATGCCCAGACGTGGGTCCCGGGCTCACTGTGCCACTGGATTCAAGCTAGCCTGGCTGATGAGGGGTGAAACCCCGAAACCGGTCCCAGGATGCTTGTTTCCGGTCCAGGGAGAACCTGGCCTGGCAGTTCGGGCTGGACTGTTCCCATGAGGAACAGGGTCAAGACTGATTTGCATATGGCTGGGTTCAAACTGGGGTGGCATGGTGAGCAAAATAATGGATGGATTAAACCCAGATCTGTGACTGGGGGTGAATGTTTGATTGGTTCCGCATTCCGTCCATCCACTTACGCTATCCCACAGCGTTTGTGTTTTGCTTTGCTTTTGCCGCCCTAAGTGCGCCGGGTATGCCCAGACGTGGGTCCCGGGCTCAATGTGCCACTGGATTCAAGCTAGCCCGGCTGATGAGGGGTGAAACCCCGAAACCGGTCCCAGGATGCTTGTTTCCGGTCCAGGGAGAACCTGGCCTGGCAGTTCGGGCTGGACTGTTCCCATGAGGAACACGGTCAAGACTGATTTGCATATGGCTGGGTTCAAACTGGGGTGGCATGGTGAGCAAAATAATGGATGGATTAAACCCAGATCTGTGACTGGGGGTGAATGTTTGATTGGTTCCGCATTCCGTCCATCCACTTACGCTATCCCACAGCGTTTGTGTTTTGCTTTGCTTTTGCCGCCCTAAGTGCGCCGGGTATGCCCAGACGTGGGTCCCGGGCTCACTGTGCCACTGGATTCAAGCTAGCCTGGCTGATGAGGGGTGAAACCCCGAAACCGGTCCCAGGATGCTTGTTTCCGGTCCAGGGAGAACCTGGCCTGGCAGTTCGGGCTGGACTGTTCCCATGAGGAACAGGGTCAAGACTGATTTGCATATGGCTGGGTTCAAACTGGGGTGGCATGGTGAGCAAAATAATGGATGGATTAAACCCAGATCTGTGACTGTGGGTGAATGTTTGATTGGTTCCGCATTCCGTCCATCCACTTACGCTATCCCACAGCGTTTGTGTTTTGCTTTGCTTTTGCCGCCCTAAGTGCGCCGGGTATGCCCAGACGTGGGTCCCGGGCTCACTGTGCCACTGGATTCAAGCTGGCCTGGCTGATGAGGGGTGAAACCCCGAAACCGGTCCCAGGATGCTTGTTTCCAGTCCAGGGAGAACCTGGCCTGGCAGTTCGAGCTGGACTGTTCCCATGAGGAACAGGGTCAAGATTGATTTGCATATGGCTGGGTTCAAACTGGGGTGGCATGGTGAGCAAAATAATGGATGGATTAAATCCAGATCTGTGACTGGGGTGAATGTTTGATTGGTTCCGCATTCCGTCCATCCACTTACGCTATCCCACAGTGCTTGTGTTTTGCCTTGCTTTTGCCGCCCTAAGTGCGCCGGGTATGCCCAGACGTGGGTCCCGGGCTCACTGTGCCACTGGATTCAAGCTAGCCTGGCTGATGAGGGGTGAAACCCCGAAACCGGTCCCAGGATGCTTGTTTCCGGTCCAGGGAGAACCTGGCCTGGCAGTTCGGGCTGGACTGTTCCCATGAGGAACAGGGTCAAGACTGATTTGCATATGGCTGGGTTCAAACTGGGGTGGGATGGTGAGCAAAATAATGGATGGATTAAACCCAGATCTGTGACTGGGGGTGAATGTTTGATTGGTTCCGCATTCCGTCCATCCACTTACGCTATCCCACAGCATTTGTGTTTTGCTTTTCATATAAGAAGGTACCATCTCTGCAAGATCTCCTAGTTAGGAGCTATTTCCAAATGAAAAACCACCAGATTGGTTAAGGACTCACGCAAACAGGTTTATATGCTGTGGAAAATGCAAAGCCTGTTGTATAGGGATAAACACAAACGAGTATCAAGATCCTAAAGGTAACAAGATGATGATCAATAAAAGGATCACATGTAATACCACTTATGTGGTGTACATAATTGAGTGTTTTTGTGGATTACGATATGTGGGGAGCAAGATATGTCCCCTAAAGAAACAAATTTTGGAGCATATAAGAGCTGTACAAAACAAAGATTTGAATTGTGCCATAGCGAGACATTTGAAGACACCTGATGGAAAAAATTGGACAAATATGAAGTTCTTTGACATCGCAAGTATTGACAAAGATGAGAGAGGAGGAGATTGTGAACTGAAACTAAGGCGATTGGAATCACAGTTAATAATACAGCTTAAAACTAAGACCCCGAGGGGTCTTAATGGAGATGAAGAACTTTATAGTCATTTATAAAAGGAGAATCAGTACACCAAAACTGATCATATAAGATATTTGAATGATCAAAAACAAAAAGTAGTTGGCTGAGTTATAATATAGAGCAGTGATGGAAGAAGAAAAAATGGCAAACAGTCTACTATAATAGGACTAACATCATATAAAATAATAAGGTTATCTTTGGTTAAACAGATATATGAGTGACATATTAAGCACAAAAATGAGTAATGGAAAAATGTCAATGTAATGAACTCCTTGACCATCAGAATTATTGATAACAGTAATAATGATGTCATCTTTAGTGATTCCCCCACTGCTTATATTAAAAGATATATGATTTTCATATTGAATTTGCACGAAAAGGTGTGGACTAATAGATCTGTTTTTAAAGTTTAATTTATTATTTTTCACTACATTTCCCATAATGCATCAAGATGGTATGTGTAACAAATAGTATAAAAGAGAGACATTGAAAATGCACTCACAAACTGTGAGCAAGACCATTTGGTCGAAACGCATAGGTGATGTTTTTTTTGGTGTGGTACTATATTAAAATTAAGCATACAACTCTCCTGGAGGGCAACGGCTACAATTGTTTACAATTGTTTGGTTGGAAATAATGAAGAAGGGAAGGTCTGTCCCTTACGTGTGGTTATGTATAACTCACTATTCATTGTCTTTTTAAGCTCCCTCATGGCTGGAACTTTTGTTTTACAGCTGAGAGTAGTTTTTGGTTTAAGGGCCTTGTTTGTAATAGTATTGCAGTAGGCCTGCTAGGCCTGAAAATGTGTTAGGCACTACACCCTCTAGGTGTTAAATATATGGTTACACAACATTACTTTCTGCCATTCTATTTTCATGTTGTTACGCTCTCTAGGGGCTAACTATATGGTTACACAACCATGTTTCTTACAAGTGCTATTTTCATTATGGTGTCCATTAGGGGCTGTTCTGAGCATTACAGTCAAGAAACTACAATATTTGCTGCACTCAGAAACTTGCCCCATAATGATTTGCTGGACATTCCTTTTACAAAACATTTTGGTCCATAACTCACAGTGTGGTTGTCCTAGGACAATGGGACTACCATCAACATTTTCAGCACAACACACTCTTTCTAGGGCATCTCTGAGTCCCCACACTAGTTTAGGGGGACCACAAAATAATAACCCCCCACACACACAACAGTCAGTGTCTTTTTATGTTCTCTTATGGCTGGAGCTTTTGTTTTACAGCTGGACTTAATTTGTGTTTTAAGGGCCTTGTTTGTAATATTATTCTAGTAAGCCTGCTAGGCCTGAAAATGTGTAATGCACTACGCCCTCTAGGGGCTAAATATATGGTTACACTACATTCCGTTCTGCCATTCTGTTTTCGTGTGGTTATGCCCTTTAGGGGCTGATTACATGGTTACATGACCATGTTTCTTACACATGTTTTTTTTTTATATAGTGGTGCCCTCTAGTGGCTGTTCTGAGCATTACAGTCAAGATACTACACTATTCGCTGCACTTGGAAACTCGACCCAAAATGCTTTGGGCATTAATTTTACTAAACATTTTTGCCCAAAACATCTCTGGTTCTCCACAATAGATTGGGGGACCCCAAAATAATAATATAAAAAATAGAATTAATAAATAATAGCAATATTTTCATTTTTTGCTGAAGATAGAGGAAGAAGGTAAATAGAAGTGTTTAGTTATATGCAGGACCACTGGTATTATGTGCCAGAGAGGACAAAATTATGCTGCAGGGTTGACCAATTTATGTGGCAAGAAAAGTCAATTTATGCATTTACAGCGCCAATAGCTTTAACTCAAGTGAATGCCAGACCTATTGCATTGCAAATGCTTGTTCAGTATCTGCTGAGGCTGGCTCTAGGCTATCAAATGGGTCAATCTGCACTGGTCAAGGGCGGGCCAGTTAATTTTGGAGAACTAGGCAGTTGTTAAGTGGGGCACACAATTTGAGGAGAAAAGTAATTACAAAAAAAGGAAAAGGAAAAGTGGTGACAGCTCCTAGCTCACCTAGGGTGCAGTTTCATGCAGCTGTTCTAGAACTGCTCTGACATGGTCAAGTACATATTTCTCAGGAATATTTTTAATTGAACTTGCACAAGTGCACGATAAACACACAGGAATAAGGCAATTCTGATGGATACAACTACCTGTGGATTCCTCACCTAATGAATACTCCCATGGCGCCAGCATTCGACGGAAATCTTCTTACTAGTCTCTGCACGTCGACGAGGACGTCACTCTAGCCCACGCGACGCCGTCTGACGTCATACAGGCAATAAGAGGTCCTCGACGACGTGCGGACGTCAGTTCCCTTTTTTCCGTGCATTCGAAACGGTTATCTTCGAGGGAGCAACTGTTACTTTTTTGGTTACAGTGTATTTTTGCTGCGTAGTCTTTCGCTGTGGTAATAATGTCGCAGAGAAAGTCTGGATTTAAGCCTTGTCGTGAGTGTGGAGGCAAGATGTCGGTGACGGATCCTCATTCCGATTGCCTTTGGTGTTTGAGCTCCGACCACGACGTCTCGACTTGTGATTCATGCCAGCACATGAATCCAAAGGCCCTCAAGGAACGTGAGGCGAAGCTGTTTATGGCTAAATAGAAGGAGAAGCATCACAAGAAGTCTTCTTCTCCAAGACATTGGCGTCATCGAGACTCCCGGCGCCGTAGAGAATCTCGGCGTCATTCGAAGGAGACTCGTTCCAGGTCTTCGGATCGGCGCCGAAGGACATGGGAGATCAGTCCCACGGTTACGCCGCATCCTTCGACGCCGTTGCCCTCTCCGGCGTCTCCAACTTCACCTGGACAGGCGTCGGTGATTGAGGTATTGGAGCCTCAGGTGTTTTCTCCGGCGCAGACGCCGAGGCCGGCGTCGGGGTCGCCTCCGAGACAGGCACCTCAGTATCCGGCTTTTCCCACCCCTGGAGCCGATAGTTCCGCATTCTTGAATGCGATGTATGCCATCTTCCAACAGATGGCTCCAGGGGGTGCTCCGGCTGGGCCTTTGGCCTTTTCTTTGGGTGATCCTGCGCCTCTTCGGCCGGCACCCTTTATGCCCTTTCTCCCTTTTGGGAACGTGGGCTCGGCGCCAGTGTCGGCGCCGGTGGCCGCTCCGGTGGCGTCAGAAGGATTGGCCCCGGGGATTTCCATCCCGTCGACGTCGAAGTCGGGATTTCGGCCTGTGACTCCGGTGGGTCCATCTGCTTCAGCTGCTCTTTTGTCGGCGCCGAAGTTACCTGTGGCGCCGGACGCGGCGTCGGTGGCTTCTGAAGATCGGCGCCGATCTTCGACTTCGGCGGAGGCATTGTCGACTCCGCGTATTGAACAGCGACTTCATTCCAGGAGACGTGCTCTCCGTGTATTAGAAGAGCAGGAGTACCAACGAGCCCTGGAGGAAGGAGAGCTAGAGGACTCGGGTGATGGGCTGCGTGGACTGGAGTCGGCCAGTGGGCTGGACACTTCCCCTGAGTGGGATCTTTCGTCCCCGGGGGAATATACTGAGGAGGCTGCTTCCTTACATGCAGTGGTACGGAAGGCAGCTAGTTTTTTGGACCTGCCTTTGCCGGTGGTGGAGGCTAAACAAAACCTTTTAACAGAGGTGCTACATCCGGCCTCAGCTGCGGAGGAGCCTCTGTTGCCATTTAATGACGCTCTGCTGGATCCGGTGTTAGAGGTGTGGAAGAGGCCGGCATCTTCCCCAGCAGTTCACAGAGCCGTGGCCAGGAGGTATCGGGCGGCTCCGACTGACCCTGGGTTTCTATCTAGGCACCCTACGCCGGAGAGCTTGGTGGTGCAGGCCTCCTGTTCATCCAAGTCAGCGCCTGGTTCTTTCCCGACGGTGCCTGGGGACAGAGATTCAAAGAAGCTAGAGGCGCAGTCGAAGAAGATTTTTTCATCCTGCAGTCTGGCGTTAAAAGCCACCAATGCAACCTGTATCCTGGGGAGGTATATTCATGCTCTGATGGATGACATTTCCTCATTGTTTACAGAGCTTCCCCAGGGTCTTTTGGATCTTGTCTCAAATGCCCAGGCTGCTGCGACCCAGATTATCCAGACGGGACTGGATACCACCGACTCGGTAGCCAGAGCAATGGGCACAACTGTGGTGGCAAGGAGACAGGCCTGGCTCCGTAACTCGGGCTTTTCTGCAGATGTACAGTCCACATTGTTGGATCTCCCGTTTGCTGGGGACAAACTGTTTGGAGCCAAGGCTGATTCGGCCTTGGAACGTTTTAAGGAAAGCAGGGCCACGGCTAAGTCGTTAGGGCTCCAAGCTCCTTCTTCCACGGCCTCTTCCAGATTTTTCAGGAGGTTTCGTGGATTTGGGCGTGGCTCTTCCTCCTCTTCCTTTCGGGGAAGATATCAGCAACCTGCCTCTTCCCATCCCTATAGATCTTTCAGGGGGAGAGGTAGGGTCCGCACCAGAGGAGCCTCTCAGCAGCACTCTGCCTCTTCCTCATCCTCTGGCGGGGTGCAGCAGGGGAAGCAGCCTTAGGCTTCCACCATTTCCCACTCACTCCTCTCCTGTAGGGGGAAGATTACAGCATTTTCTCACCAAATGGAAGACTGTTACAACGGACACTTGGGTTCTCAGTATTGTGGGAAAAGGCTACACCCTTCCCTTTCGGGAGTTCCCGCCCCTCATCCCGCCCCGCCCTTCTTATTGTTCAGTAGAACACCTCCTGTTGCTAGAACAGGAGGTACAAGCCCTCCTTTCCAAGGGCGCGGTGGAGTTGGTCCCAGAGCAGGAAAGGGGTCGAGGATGTTACTCAAGGTATTTCCTGATTCCCAAGAAGGATGGTCGTTTGAGACCAATTCAGGAC
This sequence comes from Pleurodeles waltl, assembly GCF_031143425.1. Taxonomy (NCBI): domain Eukaryota; kingdom Metazoa; phylum Chordata; class Amphibia; order Caudata; family Salamandridae; genus Pleurodeles; species Pleurodeles waltl. The sequence continues at coordinate 240,348,828 of NC_090442.1, forward strand.
CTGAGGATCTTGAATTGGTTCCTCAAGCAGGAAAAATTCAAGATGCTGACCCTACCACAGGTGCTTTTGGCGTTGAACAAGGAAGACTGGATGGTGTCTGTCGACTTGCAGGATGCTTACTTTCATATCCCGATACTCAAGTCACACAGGAAGTATCTCCGGTTTGTGGTGGGATCGCAACACTATCAGTTTGCGGTCCTTCCGTTTGGTCTTACTTCAGCACCTCGAGTCTTCACGAAGGTGATGTCGGTGGTTGCGGCAGAACTCAGAAGGAAGGGGATAGCAGTATTCCCTTACTTGGACGACTGATTGATCAAAGCCAAGTCCCCGGAGCTTGTGTCGCATCATCTGCAGTCAACAACCCAGTTGTTGTTCGACCTGGGTTTTTCGGTGAACGAGCCCAAATCTCACCTAGAGCCCTCTCAGCGCCTCCTGTTCATAGGGGCAGTACTGGATACAACATTGGGTCGGGCCTTTCCTCCGCCTCAGCGGATTCAAGATATTCAGGATTTGGTTCCAATGTTTCAAAATGGAGCGGTAGTTCCAGTTCTCAAGGTCCTTCGTCTGCTCGGTCTTTTTGCCTCCTGCATTCTGTTGGTCACGCATGCTCGCTGGCACATGAGGGCTCTTCAGTGGTGCCTCCGAAGGCAGTGGTCTCAACACAAAGGGGATCTAGAGGGTACTGTCAAGATCTCCAGAGATGCTGCTGTGGATTTGAGGTGGTGGATTGCAAGCAACAATCTTTCACAAGGAAAGCCGTTCCAACAGTCGCCACCAGCGGCCACAGTCATAACGGATGCTTCCACTCTAGGGTGGGGAGCTCATCTGGGGGATCTGGAGATCAAAGGTCTTTGGTCTCCAGAGGAACAGATGTTTCACATCAATCTGTAGAGTTACGGGCTGTACGTCTGGCTCTCAAGGCCTTCCTCCCTTCCCTTCGTGGTCAGTCGGTACAGGTCCTAACGGACAATACTACCACGATGTGGTACATAAACAAGCAGGGAGGAGTGGGGTCGTACCTTCTCTGCAGAGAAGCTCTTCGACTATGGTCCTGGGCAAAGGACCATCAGATTTGCTTGATAGCAAACCATCTGGCCGGAGTCTTGAACGTGCGTGCGGACAGTCTCAGTCGCCATTTCTCGGCAGACCACGAGTGGCGTCTCCATCCAGATCAAGTCCGTTTAATCTTCCAGAGGTGGGGGTTTCCTCGGGTAGATCTGTTTGCCACTCGAGAGAACGCGCATTGTCCGTTGTTCTGCAGCCTCCAGTATCCGATGCAGGGAGCGTTGGGGGACGCGTTTCAAATAACCTGGTGCGGCCAGTTGCTTTACGCGTTTCCTCCCATACCCTTGATTCCTCGAGTATTGAGGAAGATTCGCCAGGACCGGGCTCTAGTCATCCTAATAGCTCCGGATTGGCCAAGGAGGGTATGGTACTCCGACCTTCTCCAACTCTCAATGTGCCCTCCGCTCCGTCTCCCTTTCAGGGCAGACCTCCTCTCGCAGTCGCAGGGGCAGGTTCTACACCCCAACCTCCAGAGTCTGCACCTACATGCCTGGAGATTGAACGGGGCAACCTGAGTTCCTTCTCTCTCCCGCCTGAGGTAGTGGATGTTATATTAGCGGCCAGGCGACACTCCACTAAATCTATCTACGCTAATAGGTGGTCTAAATTTGTTGCGTGGTGTGGAGAGAGGCAGATTGATCCTTTGCATTCTCATCTATCGGACGTTTTGTCTTTTGCTCTGTCTCTAGCGCAGAAAGGTTGTGCAGTGGCTACCATTAAGGGTTATTTATCGGCCTTGTCAGCCTTCATATGTCTTCCAGACCAACCATCTTTATTTAAATCCCCTATTGTTATCAGATTCCTGAAAGGTCTTCTAAATAAATATCCTCCAAAGCCATTCGTTATGCCGCAATGGGATTTGTCCTTGGTCCTGACTTTCCTTATGGGGTCCCCTTTTGAACCTATGCATTCTTGCCCCTTAAGGTATTTGGTTTTAAAAACAGTCTTCTTGATAGCTATAACATCAGCAAGGAGAGTGAGTGAGTTGCAGGCCTTATCAGTAAAGCCCCCTTATACAACTTTTTATGGGGATAAGGTGGTGTTGAGGACCAAGGCTGCTTTCCTCCCGAAGGTTGTTTCACCCTTCCATTTGGCTCAGGCAATTACTTTGTCCACGTTCTATCCTCCGCCTCATCCTTCCAAAGAGGAAGAAAGACTGCACCGTCTGGACCCAAAGAGAGCGTTGAGCTTCTTTATTGATAGAACAAAGGATTTCAGGCTGCAGGATCAGCTGTTTATTGGATACGTGGGCAAGAGGAGAGGAAAGGCAGTCCACAAGAGAACACTATCCAGGTGGGTTGTTCTTTGCATTAAAATCTGTTACTCTTTGGCAAAGAAGGATCCTCCTGAGGGCATTAGAGCTCATTCCACCAGAGCTAAGTCGGCCACTTCGGCCTTGGCCAGGGGTGTTCCTGTGGTCAACATCTGCAAGGCCGCAACTTGGTCGTCCCTTCACACTTTTGCAAAACATTACTGTTTGGATTCTGAGGTTAGAAGAGACGGCCATTTTGCACGGTCAGTGCTGCAGGATTTCTTGGTTTGACCATTTAGGCACCCACCGCCGGGCGTGGTACTGCTTTGGGACTCTATTCATTAGGTGAGGAATCCACAGGTAGTTGTATCCATCAGAAGAACGAGTTACTTACCTTCGGTAGCGACTTTTCTGGTGGATACATTAGCTACCTGTGGATTCCTCACGGTCCCACCCGCCTCCCTGTTGCCTTTCTGGTCTTACCAAGTAATCCTTGAGTGCGCTCCTCTTGGTCTTTGAGGGTGCAATAGATGTTGTAAATAATATATTTATATATATGTATATATGTATATATCTTTGTGTATATACTTGATGTGCATATATATTTTAAAAAGAGAGAGTTATATATATATATATATAAAAGATTTACAGTTATTCATGCAATGTTGTGTATTTTTACAATATAATGGGATGTTGCCTTGCTCTTTCATTGCATTGCCTGGTTGTTCTCATGCACGTAAAAAATAATTGGTACTGACGTCCGCACGTCGTCGAGGACCTCTTATTGCCTGTATGACGTCAGACGGCGTCGCGTGGGCTAGAGTGACGTCCTCGTCGACGTGCAGAGACTAGTAAGAAGATTTCCGTCGAATGCTGGCGCCATGGGAGTATTCATTAGGTGAGGAATCCACAGGTAGCTAATGTATCCACCAGAAAAGTCGCTACCGAAGGTAAGTAACTCGTTCCTCTAGTCTTCATTCCCCCATCATGAAGTCATTGTCTTGGAAGAGACAGCTCTTACAACCTTGGAAACAGCAATCACACTTGAGAGAAAAACAGTACATGCAATTAAGAGTTCAGTGAAAACATCCACACTAGATTTCCAATGTGCCACCAGCTGATCACTAGCTGGAGCCCCAGAATGATGAAGGATCATATTGTTTCTAAACAAACTCAATACTTCTCACTGAGATATTGACTTCACAGCGCTGTAACTGGCCTTTAATGGCAGAAGGTGGTGATAGTCTGAGATCTAACCTCATTCGTTATGTGACATACTTGTGTGGCTTAACTAGAGTGTAGCAGAAGTTATTAAAAAAACGTGCACCTTTGAGTCGAAGATCACACTGTTCGATACAGCAATGATAAGCGATTAGATAAATAGTTTTAGTATACAAATGTGAGAACTGTTGTTGACATGCACTTTATTGGAGGTTCCATTTAAAACCTGTAAGGACAATATAGCCTACGCCAGCATCTCTGATAATCCAGTTGAATATTATATGGCACATTTAAAATAAGGAGGGCTAGCTTTAGCTTTGCCTGATTGTGGTTTCGGGGATCTAAAGCTTCCAGTCTCCAAACAGCTAGTATGCCATAGAAATGAAATAGCTTGTGTAGGGTGAAGTCACAATGACGAGTAAACCAACAGTTCTATGTTAAGTAAAATTTTAATATACCATGACTGTGCACATCAAAGTTACCGGTAAAGCACCCACAAGTCTCCTAAAGCAAACAATACAATAAATCTTGTGATATGGATTATCTTCTGCAAAGAATGATTGTATGTGACAAAATTTGATCATTGTGAACTTTTCACGTGTAAAATAGTCCTATAAGGATGCAGTGGTGCCCGCCAGCTTTAGGGGGGGGCGGGCGGGAAGCACAAACACACACACACACACACACACACACACACTCATTCTTTCACACACAGACATGCATGCACGCACGCACATCCATTAACAACACTCATAACATTCAAAATTGCACGCACGCACCAAACATTAATTTTAAAAGTTCACACACACTCATTCTTTCAGACACGCACGCACATCCATTAACACTCATACCATTCAAACATGCAGGCACACACCAAACATTCATTTTAGAACATCACACACTCATAGTTTTACACACGCACGCAGGCACATCCATTAACACTCATAACATTCAAACATGCACGCATGCACCAAACATTCATATTAAAAGATCACACACACTCATTCTTTCACACACACATGCACTCACGCACATCCATTAACAACACTCATAACATTCAAACATGCACGCACGCACCAAACATTAATTTTAAAACATCACAAACACACACACACACACACACACTTACCTTCAGCCTCGAGGTCCCAGGAGGGTTGGGACTGCTGCCTTCCCTCATTGGCTGACCTGAGGGAAGGCAGCAGTCCCAGCCTCGTCACAGAGTGGGATGGAGTCAGTGAGACTGCTGACCCCACCCCACTCTGTGACGAAGTGTCACTGATTGACACTCGCCCTGGGCGCTTCAGGGCTTAAACCTGAAGCGGCCAGTTCGAAGTCAATGGGTGACGCTTTCCTCGTCACCCAGGGGAGGGCCTCGAGGCACCTTTGCTGAGCCAAGAAGGTCACACCCATAGGAGCTGTGACCTCCTCAGCCCAGCAAAGTTCAGCTCAGGCAGCCAGGAGTCTGCGCAAATGGTGCATGTCTCACTCCTGGCTGTCTGAGCTGAAAATTAAGAGTGTCTGTCAGGCTGACCTTTGTTCAGCTTGACAGACACTGTTCATGAGGGGCAAAAGGTGGGAGGACGTGGCCCCTCCGCCCTAAAGGACGGGCAGCGCCTGTAAGGAGGTGAATAAACAACCAGATGATAGGTAAAATTACATGAGGTATATATTGGCCTCGAGCAGACCCACAATGTGAATGAACAAGACTTAAAGCAATGGCTGAAAAGAGCTGACACAAATAAGCCAATGCCTGTAGGGGCTGACGAAAAGCGCACCTTCTGAATATTGGAAGCAATAGTTAACGGGTAGCTGTGCTGTCAAGCCAGATTTAAAAATACTGCTTTATCGCCACTGTGTTCCTCCAAGGGTGACAAACCGGGCCGGAGATATGTCTTGTTGCTCAGAGCCCGATTCATGAAATTCCAAGCCTGGAAGTCAGAAATGTACTTCTGTAGGCTTACGCTTATCTTTTGAGTGAATTCAAGCTTTTCTGGAATTCTCAAAGTTTTATAGACATTCTCTTGGGAAGTGGTAGAGATTTCCAGTGGAACTCAGGTCTATAGCTGTTTTACGCATAAGAAAATGTATGGGTAGCTTTTCAAGTGAAAATGTCATGCTAAAGTCAAAGTGTTCTACCTACATTTTGTTTTGTTACTCAATGGAAAAACATGTTCTCAGTGGGAATTACCTTGGTCTTACCACCCACCATTTCTGTGAAATGTCCTTCCTATTTGCACACTGAAAATAAAATTACTCATGCCCTTCGAAGTAGTAAGTTTTTAGGGTGGGAAACTGGCAGCAAAAATGTGATAGACACCCTTATGTATTCCAGGTTGTGGGTGTCTACAAACACATTTGGAGGACCCAAGATTAACTGTGAGCAGATTTGTTCATACATAAAATAATTCCACCATACTTGGGGAAAATTCCTTATGGAATCTGCATTTAAAAATGTAGGTATATGTGCACCTAAATGTTCTTTAGGTGCCCCAATTTGTTGTGAATCGAAACATTGCATACTTACTCTGCAACCAAAGGACCATAGCTCTAATCTCCAGTGGCAGCTGGCAGCACTACAGAGAGATGGGGCAGGCAAATGGGTGGTGGGTGGCCGATATATACACTTATTAAATAAGTGTAAGTGAACGTCCTCCTCGCTCCGGTTTTCTTCTTCTCGGCTCAGCCTCCAGAGCGATACCCTCAACCACTCCCCTAAACAATCCTGGCGCTGCTCTCATGCTGTTAACCAGCATGAGCAAAACAGCAGCATTGGAGGGAGCGGCCTCTCTCAGTGCTCTCAAGAGCACTGGAGGCCTGTGCTTTCTCTAACCTAGCTGTCTAGGACAGCTGGGTTACAGAGGTTTAAAATCTGTATGTCTGGCTGGCCGTTGCAAGATAGATGGCCAAAGAGACATGCGCACTTTAAACTTAAGTGCACAGCTCCCTGCTGCCACTCAGCAACAATGGCCCGACCTATCCTGACACTCGGTTAGGGATGGGTTGGTAAGAAATAAAATGGTCATAAATTAATTTTATCACCATTTTATTTTTCATCTCTGAGGCTTTTCTTGGGGGATTGGTAATGGGGCGACGCTCCTGCGCTATAATGGAGGAGCTGCTCATGCTAATCTCTGCTTTGGTACTAATTCTTGGGAAATCATATTATCTCTTTGTGCCTCAAACTGTAAAAAGTAGAGTGCAGAAAATGCACACTGTAAGGCCTAGTACTTTCTCTAGTGAATGTTTCACCCCTTCCTATCAGACCCTTGTTTAACCTTGTATTAAATGAATCCCACACATCATGCTAATATATTTTTTGCACTCATGCACTACTGCTGCAATAAAATTTCCATTTTTAAAGCTCTGTATTGCATCTTGATCCTATACTTGTAAAAGTTTTTAAATTTGCCTGGCAGTCCCCTACCACCATGTCCTTTATCCGTTCATGTGGGACTTGGATATTGCATGAGTGTACTTGACTACACAAGAGGAAGATGCATATATGTGGTCCATGTGGCAATGGCCACAGCATCTTGTATTTTGTATATTTGCACACTCCAAGTGGTACCTAAGATGGAAGGTTTGAGAGAGCCCAGGCAACCATATCAATTGGAGGAGTCTTTTGACTTTACAGGGATATTTGTAATGGGCCAAGGAGAGGATAGGAAACGGTGGATCCCTTTGAAGCTACTGAGTTTCCCCCATCCCATTGCTGTCTCTTTTTTCTCTGGGTGGCTACTCCCCACAGGTTAACAAGTAGCTCAGTTGAACAGCCTGAACATCTTTAGTGCCCTTGTTTTGGGTTTCTCCTGACATTAAATGTCAGCTCCACCACATCTTTCCCCCTCACACTCTAGCCAAAGATCATAGCTGGAACAGTCTCCATGGAAATAGCAAAAGTGCAGAACTAAACAGAACTATCTGCAATTGTAGAATAACATTGGGGTAAAAACGTCCTGTCAGTGTGCCAAGATTTCCTGGCTAGAAGCATGGAATTCCACACCAGTGGAGTCTAGAGTCCTTATGTTGACAGAGTTGGGGTAATTGAAACCAACTCTCTTTCCAGGTTACCTGAGGAACTTTAAAGAGTCTGCCTATAGGGGCTGCCTGAACCCTGCTTCAAGGTCAGAGCTGGTCAACTGCTTAGGATGGACTCTGGAGGTGCCCTCTCATGAGGAAGATGCTCCTGTGAAGGCAAGGGATTTGAAGAAGCTTAGGTAAAATGACTCAATGTCTCCACTATGACAAAGGGAGAGAACAGCATTGCTATCCCATGGGGCAAGCTTGGGGTTGTTGCTGGAGAGAAGTGTCTAGTGCCAAGAAGTATCCAGGCACTTGAGGAAGCAGACTTACATTACGGTTGAAGTGCAAGTGCTATGAATATATTTCACCAGCATAAGTACATCACCTCTGCACCCAATAGCTTATTTTGGTGGAGGGTTGAGACTTGGCCTAAGGCAATACTGGAGCAGTAAGACTGCCAGAACCATAAGCACCAGAACTCTGACACAGCCTCCTCTTCAATGGTGCTGCGGCCTCTAACTTCAATGGCATATGGCTGCACTCTGAATGAAAAAACATGAAACCGTTGGTTGGGACAGGGCAAAGACTGCATCATTGCCACTTGGTGGGCTGAGCCATATGCACATCACTGGTAAAGTGATACCCCACTGACAGTGACACCAGCAGGTGTCCCTTGCTCACAATGAACTACTTGAACCTGGTACCTTTATATTGTGGCCAGATAAGTGGCTATGCATTTTACCACCGGAGGCTGTTTAAATTCATGTGTCTCTCACCCCACATTGCCTACCTGAGAAAGCCTTAGACTTTTCTACACTGAGATGCAAGGCCTGAACACTGGGTTCAAAAATTGGGCTAAACTCAGGACACCAAAGATAAATGGCTCAGATTCACATGAACTGAGCCTAGTAGCCCCTGATTGCCATCAGGAGTCCTAAATAAATTCCCAAAGATGTTTTTGGGTGAAACCATTATTGGTCATGAAAAAGCTGTCTTCGTTTTCCCAGGTCAGAGGATTTGCCACTGCATTTTGGTCTCATCTTCACATTTGTATGATGGGGAGCAGAATGTGGTAGAATCCTTATGTGGGCTTGACCAGAAAATATCATGGGCACTTTTGTGAAGTGTTGAGAGGGTTTGGTACCATAATATCATAACCATAATACTTTCTGACAGAAATATTGGATCTTAAGCATTGTTTAGAAAACTCAAGCCCCGCTGGAGTTGATAGACAATCTACAGATAGTGGAAAATATTTTTGTAAACAATAAATTAGAACTTTAAATTTTTGTCTGACAATAATTTTGTAACAATATTCTGGCATGCAACTGTTGAGAGCACTCAAGCAGAGCCACTCGCCTGAAAAAAAGCCAGAAGTGTTTTGGTAAGCACATAGAGGTGAAATCCTGACAATAAATGAAAACATGCCATGCATAAAACAGTATAGTTAGCCTAAGAGTTGTTGGTGGTGGGTGGTAATTGTTAAGTTCTAAGCTAGGTATTTGTTTTTATTTTTTACAAACATGCCACCTTTCGCCAATTTAGAATGTCATGCATTACATTGGGTAGTAGTGGTGGCTATATCTTAGTTTTGATGTAGTCTAGTGAAAGTTAATATATTGAGGGTTGTAAGTTGGTCGTTGATAGTTCCAGTCAGTGGATCAATGACGGTATCATGCTGTTCTGGCTAGAAGTTAGCAGTGGGTTGTGAGGAAGGGATCTAATGTAAGTGTGGCATTTAGTTTATAGAATAATAGCCTGTGTAAGAAATTGGGTCACTGATTGAAGGGGTGAAACCCTACTCAAGCAGGAACCACAATCCTTGTCAGAGTGACATCACAAGCAACGCTCAAATTACCCTGTACTCAACTCTCTGGTAGGTAAAGGCAGTGTGTAAATTATTTGTGCAACCCTTTAAACAGTTATTAAGTGCAAATACAACACAAGAACAATCTGACACCAAATTAAAAACATAGATTAATTTTTATAAATAAAACAAGATTGAAATGACAAAAATCCAATCGGAAGAACTGGAGGTATGCAAGTTCAAATATTTCAGTGAAAATAGTGCTAAAAAGCACGAAGTGCCAACAGTGGTTATCTGTTTGAGCTGGACTGGGACAAAGTATGAAGTTCAGGATGAATGTGTGACCACGGGCCGGCTACAGGAACCCATTTAGGCTCACTGAACAAGAGTACCTTAAATCCTGGTTGTGGAGCTTTGCGAGGTCCCATATCAGAGATGAGTTGTGCAGCATCAATTCTGGGAAGCTGTGAGATAGTGATACAAGGTCCTGCATCGTTGCCGAGGAGGCTGTCAACAAGGGCAGCTTGTGAGGCAAAGTCCTGTGTCAAGGATGCGTCATGCCCGGCTGGTTCTGACGGAACTGTGGGGCTTGAGGTGAAAAGTCCTGCATCGTCGTTGAGGCTTAGATCAAAAAGGGGTTGGTAATTGAAGGGTCTTGGTAGAGGATGTGTCACTCAGTGGTGGTTCCTATGGGGCTGCAAATGTGATGTGAAGTCCTTGGCTGGAAGACTTCTTGCAGCAGAGGCAATGTATCAGTTCTGCTCAGGGTTGCGCCGTGGAGCAGAGGATATGCGTCAGTTCTGCCGGATCCACAGATGGGATGGCAGAGTACCTTCAGGCCCACTTCCAAGGATCCAGGGCTGGTCTGGCACCAGTTGTAGGATAGGACTCACAGTTGCAGAGTTCAGCTTCTGGTTACAAGAGACTAGCTCTTGGAGTCACTCTAGTGATCCCGGGTACAGGTTGCAGGTCAAGTCTTTCTCAAGCAGGCCTCAGGGCAGCAGGGCAGCAGGGTAGCACTACAGGGCAGCAGTTCTTTTAGAGCATCAGTCTAGCAGAGTGGCAGTCCTTTCAGCCGAACTGCTGTCATTTTTCCTGGTAGAGTCCTCCAAAGATCCAAAAGTGTACTTAGGAATTGGTGTCTGAAGTTCAATATTTATACCTGGTTCCTTCCTTGAAGTGGGAGAAGTTTCTAGAGGATTTCCTTTGAAGTGCTCAGGTTTTCTGTCTCTTCTGCCCTGGCCCCAGACTAGCTACAGGGTGTATGCAATCCTTTGTATTAAAGCAGGACACGGCCTATTCAGGTGTAACTGGGGCTGTGCCTAGCTCCGCCCTCCCACCCTGTCAGTGATGGCCCATCCAGGCCCACCTAAGCTCTCCTTTGTGTGTGGCAGTCTAGGTGCAGTTGGTCTTTCCTATCATGTGACCTAGAGACAGGCTGCAAGTACTAAATGGCCACTTGTAGAATTTAATTTACAGGCCCTGGGTACATGAAGTACCACTTCACTAGGGACTTATAAGTAAATTAAACATGCTGACTGGGGGTAAACCAATGGCACCATGTTTCAAGGAGTGAGCGCACGCACTTTAGTGGTAAAGTGCACAGAGTCCTAAGGCCATCAAAAACGACATCAGCCAAATATGGAGGAGTAAAGCTTTTGGTAGAAGACAACCCTATCCCTGATAGGTCTGACAGCCTGAAGTAGTGGTGGTTGGTAGCCGAGCATCATTTATTTCTTAGAGGAAATCAAAAGGAAATGCAAATCCAGTGGGCAGTATGCCAGGGAATTTCCTCTACCTTAGGGATGGTTAGGTGAAGCAAACACAGCTGGTGGGTTTAGTCTTTTCTCCAAAAATAGGAATATTTTACATTAACAGCCGACTCTAAATCGGGCCCAGAGCACAAAATGCGGTATGGAGTTCGCTTTATGGTTCAGTAGTTTATGTGTTTCACATACACTTCACGAATTTTAACAGTCTCACTTTGCAGAAAAGCGCTGCTGAAGGCCCTCAGTACACTGAATGGAACTATTAATCTAATTTTGTCTTAGAAGGATTACAGCACTCATGTTCTCTTTCTAAACAACTATAAAGAAAAGTAATTAAGCCACCTTCACAATGTTTGTCTCTAGAGGAGGTGGTTGTCAAGTTTGAAGGGCAATCGCTGTTTCTAAATTACAATGCCACATTATTTTGATGAAAGTGGACTGAATTAACATTCAATTACTCTGGGCCCCCAGGCAACAATACTGAAAACACATTGAGTTGATTATTGCAGCATTGCATCTTGTAAATAGGTTGCAGAAATGACCTCCGTGATAATGACAAAGTATGAACTTGAAGTGAATACAGATGTGGAACGGTTGTGAATACAGTTTGTAAGTGTCCATGGATCGAGTAGAAAGGATGTTATGGATTATGGTTATATGTTACGTTTTTATATTTGGACTAGTGGCAGCTTTAGCTCTGTGACCAGCCTCATGTATTCAAAAATTGTTATTTAAAATGATATACATTTATAGATACATAGAGGGGCTTTGGTCGGCCTTCTTCTTCCATTGTCTGTTCAATTCACATTTTACTTCCACCCCTCACTGCATCGGGCTGTGGGTCCGTCCACTTCCGCCATTGGCTCTCTTGCACACTGAGTGACTACATTTTCTCCTGCTCACCAGCGCACATCCATTTAGAAAGTAGTGTACTTCAGTGCCAAGGCTGGTAGACAAACCTCTCCTTCCATGTTTTTTAATTTCCTATGGTTTTTACTTTTGACCTTTTGCTTGCAAATAGAAACGAAAAAAGTAATGCATGCTTTATCCCTTTCCACCCAATCCAGATGCTGCTTTCATGCTATTCCAAGCATGAGAGCAGTGCTGGGATTGGCCTGAGTGGGCTGGTCTGATGCTCACTCAGGCAAAGGGAGCCTGTGCCTTTTATCCACCCGACTGTGTAACACCATATAAATGTGCATGTCTTTTGAGCCAGCCTAAGACTGCTGGCCAAACTGACATTCACACTTACAGTGCCCACCACTCCTCCTCCTTGCCATGGGCCGTCAGAGCCCGACCCTAGATTCCTTCGGCTCAGTCAGTGAGTCGAAAATAAAATGAGAAGCATTTGCAAAGCAATGGATCACGCATTTGCTCGAGTTAGAGCTATTAGCGTTGCAAATTCCTAACTCGACTTTGCTTGCCACATAAATTGAAAATGAAAAGTAAAACAGTTGACATAAGCGTTCTGATTCAAAGCACCACAGCTGCCATGAGCACGAAGGAGACACAAAAGGTAAAAAGAAGTTCGCTCGCAGTCAAACGTATCGGCAAAAGTGCAATTATCCATGTAACAGGATCAATGTCCAAGGTGGTAACAAAGCCGCCCAAAGGAGGGACAAACGTAAAGCATTTACCAATGATAACAAAGGATTTTTGAAAGGCAAGCTAATAAACAAGTGATCGTGATGGGCGCGCGCTGGGCGTGGTTAAAAGCCTACAGATAGATTGCAACAGGTCAAAGCACTTGCGCGTTCAACCTAATAATAAAAAATGTTATTATCATTTTATTTTTCACTGGCTGACTGAGCAGGAGGACTATGCTCCTCTGCTATTACAGAGGAGCCACCCGTAGTCACATCTGAATTTCCATTTTCACTGAAGTATTTTTTTCAAACTACTTGTTGAAGTCTTTTGCACTTCTGCTGTATTTTATACCTGAAGCAAACTGGTCCAAAAGATGTGTTGCTAACATTAGGAGAGTGGTGGAAACCTCTTTCTTTCATCCCTTTTCTCTTACTATTTTAGCCTGTTCTCCGTCGCCTCAGGAACTCCCTTCCCATAATGATGCTGTGGGCTTGACAGAATCTCAATCATTTTTGTGTGATTTGACTAAGGTTTTTTCCCATAAATCACGGACTGAACACATCCGCCTTCCTTTAGGAACAGAATATACCTTGTAGGTCGGTTGCAGTCCTTTTACATAATGTCGCATTAAATACAAAGGACAATCAAACACACTACTTCAGCTGGTACCTAAAGGTTGCTATTGGATAGATAGCAGCTAGCCACTCCAGCACACACATTTGGCAGTGGCTACTGATTATATTTGAACCCAATTCAATCATTTCACGAATCTGGGCTCTAATGACCATAAAAGGATGGCACTCTTTCATGTTGAAGTGACTAACCCTTCCAAACCTGGGGACAAAAGGAGTAGTTTACCATTGAGAGGCAAACATTCAAAGTCATCACATGACACTGAAAGACAGTCTTGTCAAGTCTGCAACCCACCGTTTTTGAACTTCACACTTTTTAGTGTGTAATTTACTGTTTTTACATCACCTCCCACCATTTTAGAACAGTAAATTCATAAGAGTTACATGTACCATGATGCACACGTACGCAAGGGGCACCAAGCATGTGTTGCTACGCCTATGCCATGATACGTATGCATATATCTCAACAGCTCACGCATGCTTCATGACCAACAGGCACTAGGGAATCAGGAACATAGCTGCTCACCTGGTCATGAAGAGAAGGCCCCAGGTTTGCATGCCCAAATTAGCTCTGTGTATGTGGTACATACTGTGTGGTTACCTAGCAATAAACCTCTGACACCACTTTTGAAAAAAGCACTTAGATTTAAATGAATTATTGCACAGGTGCGGCCCATCCTTTAGGGCGGAGGGTCCACGCCCCCCACCTTTTGCCCCTCATGAAGAGTGCCGGTCAGGCTGAACAAAGGTCAGCCTGACAGACACTCTTCATGTTCAGCTCAGGCAGCCAGGAGCGAGACATGTGCGATTTGCGCAGACTCCTGGCTGCCTGAGCTGAACTTTGCAGAGGTCACAGCTCCTGTGGGCGTGACCTCCTTGGCTCAGCAAAGGTGCCTCGAGGCCCTCCCCGGGTGACGAGGGAAGCGTCACCTATTGACTTCGACCTGGGCGCTTCAGGTTTAAGCCCTGAAGTGCCCAGGGCGAGTGTCAATCAGCGACACCTCATCATAGAGTGTGATGGGGTCAGAAGTCTTACTGACCCCACCCCACTCTGTGAGGAAATTGGGACTGCTGCCTTCCCTCACTGGCTGAGTGAGGGAAGGCAGCAGTCCCAACCCTCCTGGGACCTCCGAGGCTGAAGGTAAGTGTGTGTGTGTGATATTTTTAAATGAATGTTTGGTGCATGCGTGTATGTTTGATGAGTGTTGTTAATGGATGTGCGTGTGTGTGTGAAAGAATGAGTGTGAGAGTGCTTCCCTCCCGCCCCCCTCCCTCCTAAAACTGCCGGCCGCCACTGTAATTGCATTCACTATCTCTGCATATCATGAAACTTGAGGGGTGACCAAACCTGCTTGTTCAACTAGTAGGCTCAATGGCTGTCTGTCTTCTCGATTCACCAAAGTGTCAGCATTCTGACACCACCACTGGGCATGTGCCACAATTACAAAAGACTAAAAACTCAATAAGTACAACAAGATTGTTTTTTCTTTCCATTGCTTGCTTTTTTATATCACTATGTTGCAGCAGTGACTTACAGTATACACTTGTCATATCTATGAATGTAAGAATTCACAGTAGATGTACCTACATTGATGCCCAGGATTTACTACTTAACTACTTGTATTCAGGGAGCTGAAATTTGCCCTTTTGCAATGCAAAATAACAGGGCTTCAGTGGCACGCATAGGCCAGACAGCTCTGGAATGACCTTTTAACAATTCAAACATCAGAACTGAAAAACCTTGAACATTTTGGTCTCCTTCGGATATTGATATTTTGGCCTATGGAGGGGATTGA
Organism: Pleurodeles waltl; assembly: GCF_031143425.1. Lineage (NCBI taxonomy): Eukaryota > Metazoa > Chordata > Amphibia > Caudata > Salamandridae > Pleurodeles > Pleurodeles waltl. The sequence goes on from NC_090442.1 coordinate 240,363,980, forward strand.
TAGATTAAAACAAAACGAGTAGTTGACTGAATTACCACATGAAATTTGGATATTTCACGTGTACAACTTTTAGGTGCACATCGGTCAATCGGCATTAGGCACCAGCATTCAGATGCTAATAGGAACAGAGAAACAGTAGAGACGGTCACACAAATAGAATGAAGACGTTTAGGCCAGTTGTTGAAAAATATATTCTTCAGGACTTGGAGTAAAAGCAACACCAGAGTCAGAATTATTTCAAAAGGTCTCCAGCTACTAGTTAATTTGTCCATCCTGTGCAACCGTTTCACGCTACCAACACGCCAGCCTGTTGTCTGTATTTTGTAGACTCAATAAAAAAGTTAATTTGTCCGTTTGACAAAACTCTTTTTAAAAAATGTGTTGATGTCAATCGATGTCCTCGAGGAGCAATTGCTGATATGTTTTAATAAACCAACAAGGCTGAGAAATAAAGAATCGAAAAAGACTGAAAATTAAGAAGCAACCCGCTGCAACACGTCAGTTTATTTAGATTTTTACACAGCAATACTTCATCTGCTTCCTGAGATATTGAAGAAACTCTGTGGCTTGAATGTAATTTGGATAAAGTTACTCTAATGAGAACCTACAAACGAAATAGTCTCTCCCTCCAGTGCTACATATGCCCAATGAGGTCGGTAATGGCGCAACAGGCCGGCAATGATCTAATTTTGATGGATCACCACAAAATATACTGCGTATCTATACATCATATACTGCAGAAAACAGGGGTTAACTGAAAGGAACACATAATCAATTAGAGCACAGCTCCATAAAAGCTCTTGTTACGGTTATACGTCAGGATAACATATACAAACATAGTGCCTCACATAAATATTATGTCCTAAATAGTGTTTACAAAAATAACATTCCTTTGATGTTTAAGAAGCTGGTACCACACCCCTGGAACAAGTCATGAATCAAGTTCTTTGTCTGATCCATGATACAAGGTAGGACATTCCCTCCATGACCTCAAACCAGTGTATACACAAGTGCAGGACACCCTCAGTTGAATAAAAGCTGGAATTAGTTCACAAGAGTCTGGAATGGTCTCGTTTTCTGTATTGATGGTGTGGCTACTGGGACATACTTTACATCAGCAGTCAAGTTTGTGTACTCCTAAGTCACTCTTTTGTGACTGCACAAGTTAGAATAGTGTATCTTTCTCCATAATGGCAATCCTCATGAGCTACTGGTAGCTCTCCGGGCACCTGTAGGTAGCTCGACTTTGTGTAACCCAGCCCACTAAATGAGAAGCTTTTGCTTAGCTGATTTGATAATTAGATACCGAAATTGAAAAATGTGTATTCAGTATGAAAACATTTGTATTTCCAGAACTCATAAGCTGATGTTTGGAGAAAAATGGTTGAATTTCCAAAATATTTCAATGGCTGATATTTGGGTGATACATCATAGGACGTTGGGGCGATGTGTTACTAATATTGTTACCTTGGTGCCAGGGATATTACAGCTGTGGCTGTTATGTATTGCCCAAGTAGAGACAATCCACATTGACAAAGCCTTTTTTTAACATTGTTGCTGGTCACTGTGCTTGATGCACTGATGTGATCATTGTTGTAATCATGCATGTGAACGTCACTAATGCAACCTTGTGTGATGTGGTCCCTACTACAACACTAATAATAATAGTAGCTCAGGATGATTTTCATTGAACATAAGTAGATTGCAGGCATTGTGGTAAAGAAAAGCAACAAAAAAGCATCTCAGAAAACATGATTTGCTTTGCAGAAAACTAGTGATACTTAATTCCCTCTACCTTGGTTATTGTATGCAAATCACAATGCTGTACCTCCCGTAGCATAAAACAGAATACAGATAGCCCATATAACACCTATCAATGTCATTCAACATATGGATTACAAACCCTGTCAATGTAGTGTAAATAGATGTATTCCATAGGAAATATGAGAGGAGGAAATGAGGCACATTCAGAGCAGTCAAGGGAATACAACTGGAGGGATCATGTCTCAACAAAAGTGACTTTAGATGCAGAAGTTGTGGTATGGAGTTGATGTGGAGTAGGGTATACTCAAGAGGCAAGGTGTGTCAAAAGGTTTTGTGGGGAAGGAGACAAAACCATTTGTGCACTGAAGTGGCAAGGTGTGTCAAAAGCTTTTGTGGGGCAGGAGACAAACATATTTGTTTCTAAATTAAGTAAATGTGTTCTCAGTGGAAAGATGAAAACATAGCCATTTTGCACCACCCAGCAGATGTGCCACATTAGCTGCATTAACAAAGAACAAGATAGGCCTTCTGTTGTATTATTTAACAAGCTTTGGCAAAGCCAATAGGTTTCGCCAATGTGAGATCTGTTGGCTTTGTCAATGTTTTGTAAACATTTTGCACAGCCGTGTTGGCTTCTGTGCAACATGGCTTAAAGTAAAGAAAAAAAAGTTCTATGAGATGGCCAACATTGACTGCATCATAGTGCTTATTTTCTGTAGAGCATTTTACAATAGGTCTCAAAAACATTAAACAAAGATTAATAGCACTTGCATCCACGCAAGTCATTTGGCTGAACTTAATGTTTTTTGTGGTAAACGAGACGAGGCATGGAGGGGGCAGGGGAACCATGTGGGAGAAGCAACCAAACAGACAGGTGGAAGGCAAAAGGGTAAGCACCACGAGGGAGGTGTGGGGGATGAGGCAGGGAGCAGCAGCACAATGGAGAGCTGGAGAAGGCCATGGTTGGTGGGTGGCAAGAGTATGGACGGTGGGAGGAGGGTGGAAATGGAGACACATGCACAAAAAGTGCATATTAAAGTATCTGCAGGAGACTGCAGCCAGTGGAAGGACACTGTACTTGCTCCATGCTCCACGGCAAGGACACACACTGAATCCCCAGGAGGAAGCAGGAGGTGAGCAGGAGGCTGTGACCAATAAGAAGCAAGGAAACAAGAGCGACAAAAAAGCCAACCAATGGTAAGTAACAGTAAGTAATGTGCGGGCTCTAAGCCCATTTAAAGTTTTTTTTGTTTTTTTTACAAACCTTTTGCCATCAGTGCACGTGCTGTCTGAAACAAACCCTAAAATTTGTGGGGCCTTCTGAACAGATACCTAGGAGATGGAGCCCCTCTTGTGACAACCCTGGACATTCCATTAGAAAGAATGAGCTCTCTAATGAGGCAGTAAATCAACGGGACAAGCACATAGAGTTGGAGGGTCAAAACCAAAGGGAGATTGGGAGCTTAAAAGTTAGGTATAGGGGAGTAGTTACAGCGAAGAAATTTGGAGCCCACATCATTATAGTTGGGCTTTGTTGTGGACAGAAAAGATGTCCGTGGATGTTCTCATCTGCTACCGAATTCTGTATACGGAAACCCTATGACGTACATAACCTGCTAAGCTTTTAAAAGGAAACCAGCCTCTGGTTGTTGTCAGGTACATCGCTGGGCTGTTTGTACCTACTATTAATCTTTGTCTTTTGACGTACTGCAGATATAAAATTTTTAATAACGATTTTTTTCAAACATGCCAAGGCCCACATTAGGATGCAATATCCTGAGACGCCACATCCTCTGATAATGTCACTGGGAACTCTAAAAGGAAGTGATATCACTTCCGTTAACCCTAAGATTTGGTGACAACGAGCTTCCTGAATGTTAACACAACAGAACATGGTCTTGTGTGTTTAATATTTTCCCAGGTCTAACAGCTTCCTTGTATGTTTTGGTTGTTCAGATGATATGAATGACTGCCGTGCTCTAATCGCTTTGTTAATTTAATAGCACAAATGAATCAGCCATAAAACTTTCAGCACGGCATCCTTCACTGTCACAGGGTGGCAGCTCGCAGTCCAATTAGCCCGACTCAGGAGTGCCTGCTTCTAACTGCAATCAGCACTTTCCAGTAGAGAGCAGGCTGTCCCAGATAGTTAACCGCCCACGTTCGCAGCGAGCCCTGCTACGCTGCCCATGCACACAGGACATACAGTAGCCGCCACCTGTCACAAAGTGCTTTTTAAGCAATACTGTGGGGTGGGTGATTTACTGAGCCCTGCAGCAGGGACTTGCATTGTAGACCTGGCTCCTTCCAGGGCGTTGAGTTGATTTATGGTCCCTCTAATTGTTCTGGGAATCGCCCCAGCACGAGCTCTGGCTGTTTACGTCCACTCCCACTGCAGCTCCTTCAAACTTGTTCCTGGAAATGAGAAATGGCACAGCAGCCTCCCCTGACCAAGCACACAGAATTGCATTTCACAAGCAAACATGGCCTCACAAGCAAGTGCCTTTTTCAAGACCAGCAGAACGTGTCAGAGTGACTTGCTATAAAGGTTTGAGTGTATATTCATCTTTTGTTTCCTCCCGTTTTATTTCATGTATTTATTTGAATAGTGCTCACTGCTGTGAAGGGACCTCACACGGAGTGGTAATTATCAAGTTAGTGTACTGGAGCCCTCGTGCTGAACCGCTGCCCTCCGCCCGGTGGTGGTTGCAACCGACCCTTTCAAATAGAAACATTCGACAGAACTTTAATGCCCCAAACAATACCAAGAGAAGAGCGCGAGTCTAGTCACGCTCCCAATATTCTGAATTAAGTACTCAACATAACACATCCTTCCCTTAACAAAATGAAACCCTAATTAACAACAACACAAAATCTATTAAAACATTAAACATAACTCATTATGAAGTTACAAATGCATTCAATTGTGAAGATCTTACAATTACACGACCGAATCAGCTGACAAGTGTGCACTCACCACCACCTGCTTGCTCATCCACATCACACAATTACATTAGAATCAACCAATTCACCATCCACAATTTCTGGTTCTTCCATCTACCACATAATTTCCCTTAATGCGTCATTCTCTTTTTTCAAGTCTCTTTTCCAGATAGCATCAAAAATAGGATTACAAACTGCCAGTCTACTGAAGTGCCGTGGCCTGAAATTGCTCAGTTTGAGAGCATTGGTATACACCCACAACATCTAGCGAATGCAAAAACACATTCTCTCCCTTCCAAACCTTACCTGACTTTTTCTAACCTAATCACATTTTTCTAAACATATTCCTTTACTCCCTTCCTTTCATAAACTCACTTCTCATACTTAATTTGTGCCTTCAAGATGTTATCCGTAACAATTTCAGGACACCATTCGACCAACTTGCTACTCAACATATTCTTGGTAAAAGGTGTTCTTCCACACAGAATTGCTAAATGGCTATATGTATTCAGGGTAGGCGTGATACGATAAGCCCAAACCATTTTCTCCACCTCTCTATTCAAATTGAACCCAGTCTTCCTGTCCAACTGCAATGTCTCATTAACGGCTGTATTGAAGCTCTCAATTTCTCCATTACCCTCCAGGTGAAATATTGAAGTATGTTTATGAAAAACATCATTCCTATCTAAAAATTGCTTGAATTCAACTGAGGTAAACTGAACACCATTCTCAGAGATGATTGTTCTAGAGAGACCCTCGCTTCAGAAAAGCTTATCCAAAAATTTCACAACTGCACTGGAATCAGTCGATTCCATAGACTTTACTTTCGGCCACTTTGAAAATTAATCCAATAGTGTAATCACAAATACAGTCGTACCATGAGATTCCCCCACTGGTCCCATAATATCAACTCCAAGCATCTCCAAAATGCTCTATGGGATGAAGCGGTGGTCCTGAAGTAACTTGTGACTTATCTGCTTCTTCACACTCCACACAAGATCTTACTAAAACCCTTTTTTCTTTGTCCAATCCCGGCCACTGTGTCAGCTGGAGACCAGACTCTAGAGACAAATGTTACAGTCACTTTGCTGCCACAATGGTCTTTCTGACTTAATACAGCTCCCAAGCCTTTACTATTTGTGTTAGGCCTTAGAAAGGTTTGCAAGGTATGATCAAAACCTTGTATAGGTTTAGAGGATTAGCAGTGCATAAGTCATTTTTTAACATTAACAATTCCTGTTGGCATGCCTTCAACCACAGAAACTTGTCTCCATTCTTTAGCAACTGTTTCATGGTATGATTTCTTTTCTGCAGATATTCTTAATAAATTTAAAATAATACTCAAGTAACCCTAACAGAGAATTTATTTCATTTTTGTTCACCTGTTTTAGGTCTTATGCATTCATGACTTTCTTCATGACCTAGATAATTTAACTTCTGTGCAGCAAATTCACACTTTGAATATTCAGCAGTTAATCCCTACTCTCTCAAGGTACACTACACATTTTAAGGCATTTAACATGAATATCTTTGTTTTCTCCCATTACCAATATCCAAGGCCTCAGTGTGTTCTATAAACCCATCATTCAAAAGTTTTTCTTTTTTATGATGCACCTCACCATTCACAATCAAAGTTAAGGCTCTTGCTTTATGCACTGTAGATGTTGCATTGTCCTTCAGAATTATTTTATGGGTGAAACCCTTCAGAACACCAACTATGCAAGAGAAAGCACTAGGAGTCTCTTTGAGAAGTTGTTGGTAACATGCCTCTCCTCTCCTTCCCCCATAACCTGTTCTGGACTATTAGGATATACAATTATATCCACAGATCGTTGGCTAGTCCATCCAAGGACTGATGGACGCTTCTCAGCTACATACAATTTCCCAATAGCTTTCCTGTTTTAAACCCAAAAGAAACTGTACGATAAACAATCATAGGTATAGGGTCTCCATTAAAGCTTCCCGGCCTTACATATGACAGTAGTAAATGTTCACCCAGCACCTTGACAAATTTGTCTTTCCATACATTTTTGTCAATATGGTGTACGGAGAGCTAGGATCTGCCACAATAAGCAACTCTACCTACCCAAATTAATGCTACATACAGGTTAATTATGCAATTTCGTATTAAGCACACACTCCTGTTTTCTCAACGCTATTACCTGTGCCAATACTCAAAATACAAAAAGAACAAGTGATGGACAGAATGCTGAACAATGTCAAACATTCACCCTCAGTACAGAGAGCTGGGCCTAAATCCATTGTTTACTCAAAATACAGTCATTTCTCACATTAGATTTGATACTGTCCTCAGAGTTAGACTCTTCTATAATTTTAACCTTATTTTGATTGTTTTTACAAACTCTTGAAAAGTGAACCTTACTGCCACAAAATACATATTTCAGGTTCACAGCTGAACATGTTTTGCAATAAGCCAAATCTCCTTACGCTCACATCTATAACATCTCTATCCATCCCTTCCTCTACTAACATCCTTCATTTTGTAAGTATCTGCAGCGTTAGTAGTGCCTTTACCTTTACTTGTCTCTGCCTTATATTTTACCTTCCCAGAACATACCTTACCAACACAATCCTTACTATCTTTGCTGTCATTAGTAAAGGCCACCTTAGCACATTTGCTTGAAATCTCTGCTTTCCACACGAGAGCCAACACTTCATTTAATTCTTCAATTATGAATCACCATGTACCCATAACCTCGCTTGAACTGATTCATTATTCACATACATTACAATTTGGTCTTCAATCAGTTCATCATTAAGGTTCCATATTTATAGGTTAAGTGCTAGTTTTTTAAGGGCAGATTCATAGTCTTCGGTGCTTTCATCTGGTTTGTGTTTCCTATAAAAATGTGTACCGATATATAGCAATACAAACAGAGGGTGCAAAATAGCCATTTAATGTTGTTTAAGGCAATGGAGCTTAAACATCACGTTTGTGGGGTTTTTCCTATTCTATTGTAAGTTTGTAACCCTTCAGGATCCAAGGACTGCAGTAAAATCTGTTTTTACTCCGGGGAAATTGCATCTTCATCAATTATTTCAATGTAATTAATAAAGTACTCCTTCCACTCAGGCCACTTAAGAGGTGGCTCACCCTTCACTGTGACAAAAGGAAAAGGAGTAGTTAAAGAAACATCCTAGTTACTATAAGGAGTACTATAAAAAGTCATCTGAGCAGCACATGTCTTGTTATAGTAAACCTCTGGGTTTGTAATGAACAGTACAACAGTGCTGTTAAAAACAAGTTCACCATCTTAAGAAAACAGTCAGTGGACATGATTCCAACTTATCAGCCCAGAAGAACAAACCACAAGATGGGAACAATTAAAAATAAACCTTCTTTCAACAATCCAGTTTAACCACTATACATACATTGCCGATTCTGATTGTTCCTGGTTAAAACTGTACAACAATTGCTAAAACTGTACATAAATGGCCAATTCCAATTGTTCCTGGATAAAACTGTACAACTGCTGATTCCAACATCCAATGCTCCAATTATAAATGGCAGACAGAATGACGATTTCCACCTTCTTCAAAAAGACCACCCTAATCCAAGATGGCCACCAGTGAGATGATTGTGACCTTCCAATGCACCGCCACGTGAACCAAGATGGCCGCTCAGGTCCCCAAGGCAACTCGAGTATCCTTTGTTGGCAACACACCACGCAGGCCACCCGATACAGGTTGGCCGCTAAGATCTCTAAGGCAATGCAAGATCCCTTGCTGATGACACAACAAGCAGGCTGCCTTTCGTGTATTACCACCAGTAAAAATATCGCAAATGTGCCGACAAGTGGAGAGTTCTTCCTAATTAATGCATGCCGGCACTTACAGATAGTAGTTAGAAGAACATTCCATCACCAGCGTCACCTCCTGTAATGCCGGACAATTAATCTTGATCTTGATAAACAGTCCAACTAAGGATACAGGAATCTGCATAAATGGGTCCCAAGGTGTTCCGAGGCTGCTGTAGCTCATTGCCAACTTTGCTGTGAAGTAAACTCACCCAAGGTGTTAAGTAACAAGTAAGTTTATTGCAGCCTTGTTAGTGAACTGCTGTCAGCGCAGCAGTGGTAAAGACTGACCCTTTCAAATATAAATATTCTACAAAACTAATATCCATTAAACAATACAGAGAGGGGAGTGCAAGTCTAGCCACACTCCCAACATTCTAAATTAAATACCCAGCATAACACTTACCTAGCCAGAGAGGCAGCAGAGTGCTACACAGTAACTGAATTAAATAACAGGAAGTAGTGTCTGAGTGATAGTAAACATCTGGCAGAGACCAAGAGTAGCTGAATGGATAGTTAGTGTGAGACGAAGAGCCTCTGGTGAGATTCAAGTCCTTCAGAATACCAGGAGATTCTGTTTCAGCCTGTGTTCCAGCATCATGATGCACCTCTGGGGAGGCAAGCCACAGAGCACTTGATTCATTTAAAAAACAATATTTTTATTTAACTGCGAAACAGCCATTGTACAATAAAGCAAGCAACGATTAGACTTCCCATCAATTAGACCCAACTCTGTAAATAGCAAGATGAAGGGTTCACACAGCGCTCAAGCAACTCCCCAGTCTGATGGTCTGGTGTTGTCCAGTATCCGACCGCACCCCCGCCCACACCTGACCCATTCAAAGTCATCCCATGGTTCTATAGGCCTCCACCCATCCTAGATCTTCTCCCATTTCTTGGGGCAGCCCCTGCTCTCATATATTACTTTTTCAGCGCTGCTGCACCAGTCCAGGCCCCTCTGCTAATCATATATCATGGACGGACGCTATTTTGCGTTTGGCTATTATCGCTGCAATGGCTAGCCATAGTGATTGCTGCCTCGACCAGTGTTCCTCCCCTGTCCCATTCAGCAGGAGAAGCTTAGGGTCCAACGGAAACTCCCTCCCCAACACTTGGGCCGCCACCCCAGTAACCCCTACCCAATAGGTATTTATTACGGGACATGTCCATAGAATATGATAGAAGGTGCCCGCCTGCCCACATCGCCGCCGGAACAGTGTGGTCTGCGTGCTGCCCATCTTGTGCAATGCCACCCTAGAGTAATATGCCCTGTGTAGAATCCTTAGCTGGATCAACCAGAGACGTGCCTTGATTGCCACCCCCCAGTCCTCATAGTTCAGTGCTCCCATGTCCGCCTCCCACATGGCGTGCAGGGCCAACATCAGGTCCGGGGAGTTGTTCAATAGTTTCTTGTACAGCAACAAGATGGCCTTCGCCTCCTGAGGCTCTGTCAGGAGGCGGTCCTCGAGGAGGGCTGCCTCTGGCAGCTGTTCTCCCACCGGGACATAGCGACCCAGCGTATGCCTCAACTGCAAATACTTAAACTGTTCTGTTCCCGCCATGGCGTACTCCTTCTGCAAAACCTCAAACGTCACCATTGCCTGACCCATCCAGACGTCTCCTAAATGGTCAATCCCCAGAAACGACCACTTGCAGAACCCACCCATGGTCTTTAAGTCCTCCAACAGGTCGCTGCACCACAGGGGAGTCCTGGCTGTTAAAGTAGTTCCCCACCCGAGGAATCGGATGGCATCACACCACACCCTTACCACAGACACCCTTACCACAGATGCGGTGTGCGCCGGCAGCACCCGTGCGCTCACTGGAGTGTATTGCACCCACTCACATCCACCTCTGCCCATCGTCTGCCTGTCCACCCAAAACTCCGGGTCCCCTTGGTCAGCGAAGGCCCAGTCATTAACCGTCACCACCTGCGTCACCCAGTAGTACCGGCGAGGATCATGAATCGCCAGACCTCCCTATACACCCTGAGTTCCAATTTTTGGAGGGCCACCCGGGAGCAGCCGCCATCCCAGAGCAATGAACTGATGTCCCGGTCGAGGCGTTGGAACACCTCCACCGGGAATCCTGTATGGGGTATTCTGAAAGACGTATAGTAGACGCGGCAGCGTCATCATTTTAAAAAGGGCTGCTCTACCCATAAGACCAAGGCAGCGCCCTCCACTGCTCCGTGTCCCCTCGAAATCCGTTCAGCAGGGGCTGTAGATACTCACTGAGGAAGCGCTCTTGATCCTTTGTCACGTACATCCCCAGATATTTGAAGCCTCCCGTGGAGATCTTTTCATCGCATTCCGGGGGGAGGGCCACTGGGCCGCCGGTCAGTGGGAACAACAGTGACTTGGCCCAATTGATCTGATAGCTAGAATGATCCCTGAATATATGAAATATCTGCAGGATCCTATCGACTGACCAACGAGGGCGGGTGACATACAGCAGAATATCATCTGCGTAGAGGAAGATACTCTCCTCCCATGATGCTCCTGAGTCAATGCCTGCAATCAAGGGGTCCTGTCTGATCCACTCCGCCAAGGCAAACAGTATTGGAGAGAGCGGGCAGCCCTGCCTCGTGCCCCTGTGTAGGGCAAAGGGGCGTGACAATGTCGCCTTGACCCGCATCCGGGCCACCGGGTCACTGTATAACAGCCTGACCCAGGCCAGGAATCATGGACCCATTCCAAACCATTTGAGGACCTCAAAAATATAAGGCCATTCTACACTGTCGAAGGCCATTTTCACGTCCAGGGACAGAAGCGCCGCCTGTCCCTCCGTCCACTGATCTGTCCTGTGTAAGACCCCTTAGAGTCTCTGCAAATTTAAATGCGTTGACCTGGAAGGCATGAAACCCGATTGGTCCGGATGAATGAGCTTAGTAACAACCGCATGCAATCTATTAGCCAGAACATTTGCCACAACCTTGACCTCTGTATTTAATAGGGAGATGGGGCTGGTGGAGGTGCATTTTTCAGGGGGTTTACCCTTCTTCTGGATCACTACAATAGTGGCCGTCCGCTGATCCATCGGTAACACCCCTACCTCCCTTGCCTCCCGAAACATGGCCAACATGTGGGGTGCTATCTTGCTTCCCAGGCATTTGAACAGCTCCACCGGGAGTCCATTGGGTCCTGCCGCTTTACCCGACTGCAGCCCCGCCACGGTGACCTCCTCTTCTGTCAACTCAGCATCCATTGCTTCCCTCTCCTCAGTGGAGAGTCCCGGAAGCGGTATGTCGCAAAGGAGGTCCTAGCAGTCGTCCTCCATCATCCAAGTCACCGAGGTATACACCTCCTCATAGTATGTTGCGAATGCCTCCGCTATGGACTTGTTCGCCCCACCGAGGTCGCCGCCCTTAGTCTCCACCGCCCGACCCATGTTTAGTCCTTGTCTCTCTTGTCCAACAACACAAGCAGTTTATTGGCATTGTTGCCTACATCGTAAAGCCAGCGCTGGGTTGCCAACGCATTCGCCCGTGCATGCTGTTCGGCCAGGGTGCCAAGGTCATATCGCTTGAGTCTTAACTGCAGAAGGTCACTCTCCGCCCCTCTTTCTGGCTCACCGCAGGCCTCAAGAGCCACAATTTCCTGCTCGAGGTCTGACGTTTGCAGATTGTGCTCCTTTTTATGCCCCCCCGATGAAGTCTTGCGCGTGGCCCCGAAGTACATTTTTAAAGGCTTCCCTCAAGATATCCGCTGAGTCCACTGACCCTAAGTTCTCCTCGAAATATTAGGTGACCCTCTCCCTTATTTTATCTGCAAAAACCTTGTCCCACAGGTACCAAGGGTCAATGTGCGGCAGTAGAGTGTAGGACCCCGAAGGCCCCAGCAGGTCAACCCCCACGGGGGAGTGATCTGAGATCCCTTTTGGATAATGGATTGCCTCTCGGAACTCACCTACATGGCCTCCTGTCATGAGTAAATAGTCAAGCCTAGATGAACTACCATTCGGACAGATGAATACGTGTATTGCCGCTTTCCAGGATTGAGTGCTCTCCACAGATCTGCCAAGCCAAAAGAGTCCATAGAGGACCAGAGAGCTGCTGAGGCAGGTGGCCCCTTAGTATGCGAGAGCTTGTCTAACCCCGGGTCAGAGACCAAGTTCATGCCACCCCCTAAAATCAGAAGTCCCGGCGGGAAATCAAGCTGAAGGGAGCCAAGGTCTGTCAGAGTGGCTCCCTGAAGTCTCGGGGGAACATACACCGAGCACAAGTTGAGAACTTGGCAGCCCAAACACCTGAAACTGCCACGTATTGCCCCAAGGGGTCCGACCAAGTGCGCAACAGTATGAGTGGTGTTGATTTTTTTAAGAGAATCCCCACCCCTTTAGAGTCCAATGTATAACCTGCGTGTGCCACCAAAAGGTACCTAAACCTGTCTAGAGCCCTATAATGGTTCCCCTTCAGGTGTGTTTCCTGCAGAAGGACAAGGTGGGGCCGTGCCTACGCAGGTATTGAAGGACTATGGTGCGCTTAATACGACTACTCAGGCCATTCACATTCCATGTCATGTCCCTAAGGGTGCGTGTCATTGTCCCTGCCATGTGTATTCCTTCCTCCCCACCTGGGTCGCTGCGCGGCTAATCAGATCTACTGCTCCTGCCCTGGCCGCTCCATCCCTGGCAGCATCTCTCGGTGGCCCATTGCTGTACAGTGGCTTGGAAATAGCATACAACAAAAAACAGTGTGGTGGTAACTCCAAACTAAACATTCCCCCTGCCCTGCTACCCCACTTAGCAGGCTCAAAATTGCCCACACTCCCAATTAGTGGAGTGCCTGTCGCCCAAAACAACTTCAACTCTAGCATGGGTGGGCCGGCGCCAGCGTCCCACGTCACTTCTAACAATAATGCCAAGATAAAATACATTTCAAGAACCATCCTCCAATGTCCAGTACAGCTATGTGCCTCCCGAAAAATTATTTGCAGGCGCAGCTCCTGCTCCATCCCCAGTGTACACCAGGGACCACCACCACATGAGCCCAGTAGTCACTGCTATGTGTTATGGCCAACATCACCATGTCTGACGACTACTGTCCAGCTCCCTCCACTCAATGTTCCTGTCTCTGGGAGGGGGGTCCTCCTTCCCCCCATCACGGCTGCCCCTGGAGCCCCGGCGAGCCTCACGGCCCACCGATTGGGACCCCTCGAGCCACTCCCAGGCCTCCTGCGGAGTTTCAAATTGCCAGGCCTTTCCCTCTGCGATGACCCTTAGTCTAGCCGGGAAGAGCATCATGTATTTGAATTCACGGTCCCGCAGTGTTTTTTGACCTCCTGAAAGCTTTGACGCCTCCGTTGGACCCTCAGCGTAAAGTCTGTAAAGAAAAGAACAGTAGTGTTCTCATATTGTAGGTCTTCATGTGATCTGGAGGCCTGTAGGATGGCATCTGTCTCAAAAGTAAAAAATTTGTGCAATGATGGTCCTCAGGGGGGCCCCCGGCCTCGGGGGTGGGACCGGAGCCCTGTGCGCTTGCTCCACCATGAAGAACTTAGAGAGTCTCTTGGGGAGCAAGGAGTCTACACTCAGGGTCTCCAAGAAAATCTCGACACCTGGGCCCTCATCACCCTCTTGGACCCCAACCACTCTAATATTGTTCCTCCGGGCCCTCCCCTCCTGATCCTCCAGACACGCCATTATTTTCTCATGCTCCGCAGTAAGGAACCGCACCTGATCCCCCAGCCTCTTAGATGTGGACTGCAACCGGGCAATATCCGTTTCTGCATTAGTGACCTTCTCCGTGACTTTTTTAGATCTGCACCAAGAAGATTTACATCCACTGTGACCGCGTCCAGCTTGGGTTCCAGCGAGCAACGTAGATCCTGGATTGCCAACATTATTGCTCTCAGAGAGGGCTCGTCCGCTGAGCCCCGGTCCTTCTCCTGACCCCCTTCAGCATCCTCCGGTACCACCGCACCGAAGATTTCGGCACTGCATATTTGTCCATTTTGTTTACCTGGAGCAGAGGGCGCCCCTTATTTCTGACCATGCTAGTATGGCGATCTCACCTGCCAACCTCTATACACTTCTAGGACAGGGCCCACAAGTCAGTCAAGCCCCCGCCGGTGCACCGTGGCTGGGTCCGCTCCGCCTCCGGGCACCAGCGCCACCAAATGGTCTTCACTAGCAAGGAAAAGGGGGTAGGAGCCCCTAGTCCGCTTGCACCACACCCCCCAACACGGCCATGGGTCCGTTATCCAGCAGAGGGCCTCATCCGGCCGTTCCACCAAAAGTTCTGCCCAAGGTGCTGGGAAACGGCGGGCCTCCTCCAACCTGGGTCCCGGATGTCTTTGGAGCCACCACCAGTAGAGAGGGACGGGAAGAGGTGGGTCTGGGGAGCGAAGACCCCACCATGCGCCGGCTGCTGTCCCGCCGGCCGATACCATCCCAGGCCAGGCCACACACAAGCGAGCCCCTGACCTAGGGGCCGCCCACGATCGCTGCCCTCCTCGCTCCACCAGCCGGCGTCGGTCCAATGGCACGGCGCACCACCTCTCTGCGGCCTAGACCGCGAGGCGCGCCACTGCCCACAGGCTGCAGGGCATCCCAGCTTTTCTCTGCCGCGAATCTCGGGCCAGGTTCACCCTCAGCCTGGCCGATCCCAGCCCTTCCGCTCCGTCAGGAGTTCGGATTAGATACGGATATGTGGGGGATTAAAGAGCTGAGAGAGGAGCTCTGCTAAATGGCATCCGTCGCCATTGGCACCTAACCACGCCCGAGCACTTTATTCATGGTGCTAGTTTTATTGACTGAGGATATCTCTGGTATTAAGTGGGTATTACTGCCATTTGATCTCTTTCCTCCTGCTGTTTATATACTAGATAAGATGGAGGCCATCATAAAATCCATCAGTGGAATTTCCCCCATCATAGGGATGCATGATGATGTGATTTCACTAGTAGATTCTCCTACAAATGCAGCACCTTTTAGAAGAGTTATTAGCTGTCCAGAAGAAACCTTGGATTTGTTAACACTAGCAAAGGATATGATATCTAATCTTAACCCTGAGTAGGTGAAGTTACATATCTTTTGCCCTTTAAGTAGTCATAAATATCATCAAATACTAAACCTTCATTTTTATTGCTCTCGAACTCTGGCCAGTTGTTGTAATTCCACTGTTTTCCTTAAGTGACACAAAGCAAAACAGCGAACAGGTTTGATCTGAGATTTTTGTTGTGAAATTTCTAATGTGCCTTTTTGGCAAAGTTAGAAACAGTCATGATCAAAATTGTGAAACGTTTTTACCTTTAAAAATATATAATAGTAAGGCAAATAGCCTTTAACTAGTCAAATGCCTCCAAACATAGATAACCCCAATTTCAGCAAACCAACTAGGTGGGGTCATTTTACAGAAAGGTTAGATGACAAATGTTTTTGTAGTTTTAAAATTTTTGATTGTAGAAAAAACCCTCCAAAAAGTCCCTGTAGGCATTGTTTGTGAGCTTCATCTCTAGCTTTGCTTCCATCTTGAGTCACCCCATGTTTGTGTTCATTTTAGGTTTTTTTAATATCTAGTATAATATCCATGAGCACTTAGTTATATACTAAGGTTTAGATTGACTAAACTGTCAGGCAACCCAATGAGAACTTGCTGTGCTGCTTTGAGTGAAAGGGAGAGAGCAGAAATGCTCCATGTTTTAAATGAAATTAAATACGGTATTTATAAAACACAATGTCATTCTAAAAAGAGCATTCTGGCACTTATTCACATAGTCGACTAGTTGCTAAACCTGCTGGTAAAAGGAATGTTAGAACTCAAAAACCAGGATCAAAACCAACCATGAGGTAATTCGGTCAGCCGTTTGAAAACATCATCAGGTAAAGAGAATAGCCAGGTTTTTTAAGATTTCTTAAACGCTGATTCATTCTCAGTGAATATCAATGATCTCAGAAGCTGGTTCCAGGCTTTAGACCCCAATACAGGGAAAGATTTACCTCCTCTTGTTTGAAGCCTGTGAGGAAGAATAGTTATCAAATTAAAATTAGAGGATCTCAAGGTCCTTTGGGTCCTGTAATGCATGAATCTGTCAGACAGGTATTTGGAAGCTTCAAGAAAAAAACACTCTAAAAACTAAGGTCAAAGCTTTCAAAAGAATTCACTTTTGAACAGGAAGCCAGTGCAATTTGTTGAGTCCCGCGAAAATGAACAGTTCAGAGGAAGCATAAGAAAAAGCCTGACTGCAGCATTCTGGACTACTTGGCGCTTATGTAGAAGATGTTTAGTAATACCGGATTAGAGGCTGTTGCAATAATCAAGCCTTGAAGTAATGAGAGGCAGAGCCACTGTTTTCATTGCTGTCAAAGGGAGCAAATGAAAAACATTCTAATGAGAAACAAGTAACTGATACAGATAAACTTTTAGAACAGACGGAAACAGATCAGTCATATTTGGAACCAAAGTTTGGAGCCACCTTAACAGGTGGAGGAGGAGGGGGAAGATTGTCAGGCCATCACATATGCGTGGAAAACAAATTTTTTGAACCAAATAGAAGTATCTTTGTCTTATCTGTGTTCCACATTAGGGTATTATGCTCCATTCAGCTGATGATACTTGAAAGGCAGCTCCTAATATTAAGCTCAGATCCAATTAATTCTTGTTGATTGACAAGATCAATTAGGTATCATCTGCAAAAATTGTGGCAGAAGTACCCAATAAGGCAATCAGTGAAATAAGAGGGGATATATAGATGTTAAATAAATGTTGGCTAAGTGATGAGCCCTTTGGGTCCCATATAACCCAAGGTGTTTTTCTTTTGAGGAGAACTGGTCTAGAGATACCACCTGCCTCCTGTTGGCAAGAAAGTACTGAAATCAGGTGCAAGCCGGGCCACAGATGTCAATCTCCCTTAGATGCTGAAGGAGTACTGGATGAGACACTGTATTGAACACAGCGGACAAATCTTAAGAGAATTATCACTGTGTTCAATCCTTTATCCATTGTCATTTTTATAGTTTCTGAAACTTCTAAAAGAGCAGATGCTGCGGAGTGTCTGGGCCTGAGGCCTTATTAATAGGAATGAAGAATGCTGGACTCTTCAAGAAAAGCCAATGGTTGTTTGTTGACTAGTTTTTCCAACATCTTGATGGGTCTGGGAGGATGGAGGTAGGCCTGAAATTAGAGAGAATATTAGGGCCCACTGATGGCTTTTTCAATAGCGGTTTTCCCACCGCCATCATCCATGTCTCAGGCACCAATGCTGAGAAAAGAGAGGCATTCAAAATGCCATTACTCACCAGATTCATGACCTCAGAGCTTTCCTCAAGATAACCGGACTACATTGGTCAAGAAGGGAACTGGATTTGCAAAGTGATTAGGCACGTTCAATTTGGGCTTAGGATAAGAAGTATACTGCTGGAGGTGGTGAGTAGTATCAATGCAATGCAATAAAGTTCCTTGGGATAGCAATAATTTTCTCCTCAAGAACATTGAGAAAGATTGTCACATAGAGTTTGTGAAAGAGCAATATTCCTCGCAGAAGCTTTGGGTCAAAGAAATTACTTGGAAATCTGAAAGATCTTCTTTGAGTCATTAATAACCAACTCAATTTACGGAGTTAAAACAAGTTTTTTTTGCCTTTTTTTGACAATTTATGATACTGTCTCAGGGCATATTTATATTTGTGTTTGTCTTCCAGCTTATATTGAGTCCCCCACTTCCTTTCAAGCTGCTTGCAAGAAAGCTTAACTTTGAACAAGGCTGTTGTGAGCCATGGTGCAGATTTAGAAGGTTCTTCCAGCCATGCTTCGCTATAGGGGGCAGCTCATTCATTGCTTGCGAAATCCAATAATGGAAGGAACCAACATCCTTCAATAGATCTCCAGAGAGCAGCGGGGGTGACTGATATGGATTTTTACTAAGATATTGCACACCACTGCTGTCTCCTAGCTCTGAAGCACTTGTGGCAGCCTAGTACCAATGCAGGCACCCTTAGGCCATGGAACAAGGGTGTCTGTGATGTTGTCAGAATAGTTTTTTGCAGGTAGGTGCACCTTCCTACACACAAAACTATTCTTAGAGACGCATTTGTCTTTGTGAGTGTACTTCAGAATGCACATAATGCAAAGAGGAAGTAACAAAGAGAAATAAAGACATTTCTCCTTGTTACTCCAGCCTCGGGTAGGCGCACCATTTTGGAGCAAATCCAGGTACACACACTCCAGTAATTCTGGGTTAAATGGGTGCAAAGGACACCCATGCTCCACCTATGTAACGCCTCCCAGAAGTAAAACAACGCACCACAAAACTATTTGTTACATTACTTTTTTTCTGTACAAAGCCATGCGAATCGGCGATGTGCAGCTATATAAATCCTGGTATAAATTATTTGTCAAGGCTGTGCCAAAAAAGTGGAGCATCTGTGATGCCAATGTTAGTAAATCTGGGCGCATATATATATATATATATATATATATAAAAAACACTTCTTAGGAGGGTACTGCCTGGCTTGTGTAATGCTCTATGACTCATATATATACTATGTATACAATTTAATTCCATAGTTAACAAAAACAAAAAAAACTGCACAGGAAGTATAACTTTGGACCAGCTGTGACACACACTAATATCAAACCTTACTTGCATGATAATGTCAGGGCTTACAAATAGGCTGCAATGTGAACACTGAAGAACGGCACAACCTTAATGCACCTTTGGCTTGCTTGTCACATCCCACTCGAACAATGACTTATCCTTCATGGACAGTACTTTCAAAATAATGGGCCTCATTTGGACCTCGGCGGTCTTCGCCGTGCTGAAGACCGCCATTGCAGGCGGTTTTCCGCACAGCGTATCATGACAGCTGGCAGCCCTCCACCCTTTTCCGGACGGAGAGCCGCCAGCAGCCATACTGACGGCTGGCAGTGAAGTGGAGGCTGCTCCACCTCCACCGCCACGTCATCAGAACACCGTCCACCGAATCACATCCCAGGATTTGATGTGGTGGTGTTCTGGTGACGGGGAGCTGGTGGCAGAGCAGCCCCCATGGATCCCTTTCCCTTTCAGATGATCACCGGACAAGGTAAAGTGATTGTCCGCTAGGGGAGGGGGGTCGGGGTGTTGTGTGCGTGCATGGGGGTAGAGGGGGGGTGTGAGTGCGTGTATGCGTACGGGGGATGTGTTGTGTGTTGTGTGTATGGGAAATGTGTGCGTTTATGTATGTGTGCATGTATGTGTAGTAGGTGTGTGAGTGTGCGTGTAGGGGGTGGGGTGTGTGTGTGTGTAAATGTTTTGGGGGGAAGGGATCCTGTCACCTTTGGGTGGTGGTAGGGGGTCGTGGGTATGGGGGAAGGACTCTGGGGAAGGGGAGGCGGGGTTGTGGAGACCCCTATCAGTGCCAGGGAACAAATTCCCTGGCACTGAAAGTGCCTACCACCATGGATTTTGTGGCGGTACAGAACCCCACGAAATCCATGGTGGTATGCAGGGTCATGATACCGCCGGCGGTGTAGTGACGGCCGCCGGGCTGGAGATCGAAGTCTCCAGCCCAGTGGTCGTTACCACCCTGGCGGTCAGAGTGGAGAAGTGGCGGTTTGGCATGGCGGTAACCACAATGCTTGTAATTTCATTTTTTTTACAGCCGGCCTGTTTGTGGTATTACCACCACTTCTGCACCGACCGCCAGGGTTGTAATGAGGGCAATGTCTGGTTCTGGACTAGAGACTATCCATTGCCAAATGTATGCATCTGTGAACAGCACAATTTAACTGACAGAGCACAATGTTAGAAGGGACTATTTATGATAGGATGTATGATGGAACAACGCATGCACCAACCACGCATGCCTGAACACCCGGTCGGAACAACAACCACGTTGTCTCCACGAACGCCTTTACCATGCATGCCTTTACAACGATTTTGGGCTGTAAAGGCATGTGTGGAATGGCATGCGTGGTTTTCGCATGCCATCCCCCTACCCGCCCTAAAAATAAAACTACCCCGACTCCCCCACCCGCCCCTGAAAACTACCCCGATAACCCACCACCCACCCTGAGCCCTAAAACCTACCCTGACCCCCCACCAACCCTAGAAACAACTGACCCCACCCCAAAAATAAAACTACCCCACCCCTAATAACAAAATTCCCTGACCCCCACCCACAAAATAAAACTACCCCAACCCCACCCGCCCCAAAAATACAACACCCGACCCCCCTCCACCCACCCCTAAAAACTACCCCTATACCCCCCACCCACACTGAGCCCTAAAACCTACCCCAACCCCCCCACCTGCCCTAAAAACAACCGACCCCACCCTAAAAGTAAAACTACCCCACCCCTAAAAACTAAATTACCCCGCTCCCCATCTCTGCCCTAAAAACCATAGTACCCGACCCCCCACCCTGCCCCTTAAAAAATATAACATAACCACCCCACCCCTAAAAACTACCCCAAGCCTCTCCCAGCCCAACTTACCTGAGCGTGTCCTACCCCGACCCCCCACCCGCCTTAAATACAAAATTACCCGACCCCCACCCTGCCCCTTAAAACTCAACCCCTCACCCACCCTAATTACAAAATTACCCCAACCCTGCCCCTAAAAACCTGCCCTAAATACAAAATTACCCCGACCCCCCACCCCGCCCCTAAAAACAAAATTACCCCGACCTCCCACCCCACTCCTAAAAATCCACCCTAAATACTAAATTATCCATACCCCACCCCTAAAAAGTGAACTACCTCGACCCCCCACCCCCACCCCAAAAACAAAACTACCCCCAGCCCCACTTACCTGACTGTGTCCTCTCCTGATGCTGACTCCCTTTTTCTCTGCCTTAACTACGCATGTCTGTTGTTGAGCACATGCATTGTTAAGGCAGGGAAGAAGAGAGTCGTTGTTAACGCAAGCGTGATTCCGCTTGCGTTAACAACGACGTCATGGTTCCAGCATCGTTGTTCAGGATGTTTACCTTTATAATGTGCCCGTGCATGTCTGAATTAAGGTTTCTCTAAAAAGGTACTAGTCTTTTGTCTCCTGCTACACTTATCTATAAATAAATAGGAAAAAAAAGTAAAACTCATCGCTCCAGGGAACCTGTGGGTTTTTGTACTGTCCAAGCAATTAACACTATTTGGAAAGAAGCTAGCAAAGATGACAATTTGCTGATGGCACAGAAAGTATTTTCTTGCTGAAATTGTACATCTTGTACTGGTAAGAAATGTGCAGAATAGCTTATTATACAGAAGGCCATTTCAGCTCTATTTTTCCCTGTGGAAATATGCAGCTTCAAATAACATATATTGTTTTATTTATTATACTGTCCCACACATTACCTTATGACTACATCAGGGTGGTTAGATCCTATCTAGTTTTATGTTTTCATGTTTATTCCAATATTCGTCAGTCACCCTTCTTGAAGCCCCGACCCTTAATTAAAGGCAAACTTGAAAATCTCTATATTGGTGACCAGCAGAAACGTAGAATGGTAGGTTCCGCTTTGGACAAGTGTCCACAGTATTTCAGAATGCTGCTCTCAGACATCTACCCCACCGCTCCCTTTTTTTTAAGACTGTACCACAACTGACTGGGCAGTGTTGGATCTCAGCCACAACATAGTAAACTGTTGCTCAACCAGTGTGAATTATGATAAGGGCATTTGGTGATGTTGGCCACGCAATTTGTTCTCCAAGTGAATAGGGACCATCAGATGCTCCTAGACTGCGTGCCGCGCTTCTCTACTCGTTTTTTTCAGGTTTTGACTCAAAGCTCATCAGGGCTTTCTATACCTGTCTTAACCTACGTGCTCAATACTTTGTTCACCTGCTGCTGCTTGGGCAGCCATACTACTCTCAGGTTTACTAATCTAATAAGATAATTTTCACCTAACCCACTTAGCTGATTGTTACCTACCACTCTGGCCAGCCTTGATGAAGTCACCTGTGTGACGAAACACGTGTTGGCTGTATATCTATGATGGCACATTGATCTCTAATACCCACGAATAAAGGCATCATCTACTAACAAGACTTGAGACTCTTCTTCAACCTCATACTTCCTCCAACCTACAACACACCATCAGAGATATTCATCCTTATCATATTATTGGACAATACATTCTGTGTGCTGTGGCCAAATTGTTCCATTTTTGTCCTTGGGTACTTCGATACCCGATTTTGGTGCCTACTGGGTAGTAGGGCACTGGGACAGGTTGCACCAGTCTTTGCTTTAACTTATATACCTGTTAAAAATTATTGTTTTACTGCCTAGAAGTGCGGCATTCTTCACCTTTACTACCCTTGTGTTTCTTTTTCCAGGTTAGGTACTGAAGTGTCATTGGCTTATTTATAGCAGCACCCTCCATCCTGTGCTGGTCGACTCACAGGCCCCCCTCCCCAGGGCCGATCTCAGCCCCACGGAACTCATCCCTCGGGGCCCAGCCATGTGACCTGGGTGCCCCTAAAGCCAACCAGTCACAATGTTGGGAACCATGGGGGGAGCCTGAAGGCCGAGCGGACCCAACCAGCTCCCCACCTCCTGTGAGAGTCGGCATTGCTGTCACAGTGAGAGCAGTTTCCTTGTCTGCATCTCCGCAGGCAGGAAAATGGAGGAAACCTCCAGTTGCATAAAGTGAGAGTCGTGCACGGTGGGGGTGGCCACAGGGCCTGCTGCCAACCCTCTGTAGCACCCAACCCCGTGCCACGCATTGCCTTTGGTGGGAGCTGTAAGCTCCAGTCATGTCACAGCAAACAGCTATGTCCTGGGGGTGGACACCCCGGGACATAGCAGGAGCCGGGCCTGGGTGGTGGCAGTCCAAAGGGCCATCAGTGGCTCTGCGAGGGGGGCTGCGAGGCCCCACCTAACATTTCAAGTAGCCCCGGGAAGGTGGTGGTCCCCAGGGCAGCAGTCCACAATGGACTGCCTATGTTATTTTAATTCATCCCCAGGGAGGCAGCAGTCCCTGAGCCTTTGGGGGGGCCAGGCGGTGACCCGCATTACACATATTTAAAGCCCCAGGTAGGTGGTGGTCCCTGGGGCTGCGGGGTGGGGGGCAACTATGGTCATCAATTCCCCAAAATGCTAGGGGTAGTGGAAGTGACATCATGCGCCCTTTGACCTCCATTTTCATTCACAGACAGATACTTATACCTACACACAAATTCACACTTACAGGCATACACACTCTCTCACATAAATGCACTCTTACACGCAAGCACGCACACAACATACATGTGAAAGCATTTTTGCTTGCCCCATGGAAAGGCATATTCACATTTTTGTTACCCTAATCGTGAATAGTATTTTATTATTCACTGTTAGTGTAATAAAAAATTGACAGAAAACAAAGAGAGCGGAACCCCAACATACGTCCATAAGGAGGAGTTGCCACTGTGTTCCTGGCACTGAATTTGACACCACTGAGGGGGTCACAAAGGCTGTGCCAGGGGTAGCAAAGGGCAAATCAGGGGTCACAGCTGCGACCCCTGATGACCTCTAAATGACGTCCATGCTGGGTACCCTCCCTCATTCTTTTATTTGAAACCCCGGGGAGGTGGTGGTCCCTGGGACTGGGGGGGGGCGTGCGCCCCCACATTCATTTCATTCAAAGCCCCAGGGAGGTGGAGGTCCCTGGGGCTACAGGGGGAGCAGTCGGCTCCACCGCATTTAATGAGATTTTAACCTTGGGGAAGTGGTGGTCCCCAGGGCTTTGGGAGGGGCCGGGCACCCCTCCGCATTAACAATAGCAATGCCCCCTGGACTTGGCCCACCCAGAGGATTCAAAGTTAACAAGCATGGAGGACCGCACTTGTTTTTTTATTATTTGTTGCCACAAATTTGCAGCAAACCTTTTTTTTTAAAGTGTTTTTCTGGCCTTGGAAGGTCCCTCTGGGACTCCACCCCAGAGCTAAGGGAGCAGAGTGTCCTTACCTTTTCCTATTTTTTAACTGAAGCTGAGTTCCAAGATGACTGCCAACACTTCCTGGTTGAAATGTTGGCAGCCAGTCAGAGCTGTGCATGTCTGTGCACGAGCTAGTTATCATTCACGAATCCTTCACACCTCTAGATATCTATATTTCTTTTTCTTTTAATATCTCAAAAACTACTGAACAGATTTACACGAAACAAGAAAAAGGCCTCTTTCTTGACCAAAAGCTACCTTTCTGCCAAATTTGGTGTAATTTTGTTCAGCAGTTTGGGTTGTAGTCGTGTTCAAAATCTCTATGAGAATTAACATGGGAAACGCAACATTTTTGACACCCCCCAATGAATCACTACAAAACTTCCCATGTACAGCAAGATTCCCTGGAACACTTTTTGGAAAATTTGGTGAAGATTCCTCAAACGGCACCAAAGATATCGGCAAGTCAAAAAAACCTTTTTCTATGGAAACATGGGCCTAACTACCTACTGGTGACCGCCAGTAGGCAATATATATATATATATATATATATATATATATATATATATAAATATATATATATATATAACCTACTGTATTGTACTGTATAGTTATAGTTAGGACCTAGTTTATATAGAAAAAGTTTTTTTGTGCTTGCCTATATCTTTGGCGCAGCTTGATGAATCTTCACAAAATGTTTCAAAAAAATTCAACAGTCACGTACGTGAACTGCTGTCTGGAAAGTTTTGGGGAAATATGTCAAGTGAGGGCCAAGATAAAGGGGGGGGTGAAATTTACACTGTTTCCACTGTTAACTCCCATAGGAAAAATTGAACAGGAATAGCGGAAAAACCACTGGACAGAATTACACCACAATTTGCAGAAAGGTAGCTCTTGGTCCAGAAAGAGCCCTTTTGGTTGTATGGTGTAAATCCATTCAGTAGTTTTATTGACAAAATTTAAGGAAATCCAAATTTGTATATCTAGGGGCACAAATGATTTGCAACCCCTCACGATCTTGTGCTGAGATCAGACTGGCTGCCCACACAGGAAGTGTGGCCAGCCAACTTGGGAGCTGGCTTCAGCAGAGTCACACAAAACAATGCAAAAAAAAAAGAAAAGGAGCCAGGGTAGAGTCACCCTGACCCTTATGTCTGGTTTTGGACACCCCCAAGGCTAAAAAGCATTTTTCATTTTTAATGTTTACCACGGAATTACAACGGGGTCGCAAAGCCATGGTAAAAATAAAAATATAATGAAAAAAAAACAAGCGCAGGCTCCCAGGCTTGTTTTTAAAAAAGCCCCCTGGGTAGGCCAGGTCCCAGGGGCACTGTTTACTTTTTAATGGTGGGGCCTCCCTGCCCCCCTGCACCCCAAGGACCACCACTCCCCTGGGACAAAAATGCTTTTGGTATGTGAAGGAGGCCCAATGGCCTCCACAACAGTTCTGGCGACCACCACCTCCCCGGGGCCTCAGTGAATTACAAGTGGGGGCCTGCACTGCCACCCTGTGCCTCAGGGATCACCAACTCCTCAAGGCACATACTAGATAATGTAAAGGTGGGTAATGGTGTTAGGGTGGCAAGGGCATTTTTAGGGTTTAGAGTAGGTAGGGGTATGTATTTTTAGGTTTTAGGGGAAGTAGTGGTTTTGAGGGGAAGGGTATTTGTAGGTTTTAGGTTGGGTAAGGGTATTTGGGTGGCAAGGGTATTTTTTAGGATTTTTGGTGGATAGGGGTAATTTGAGTACCAAGGTTATTTTTAGGTTTAGGGTGGGTAGCAGTATTTGGATGGCAAGGGTATTTTTAGGTTTTAGTGTGGGTAGGGGTATTTGAGTGGCAAGGGTATTTTTAGGTTTTAGGCCCTGTGGTCTACCCCCTATATGCACCCAACTCTGCGCCACTCACAGCCTTTGGCCACGCACGGCGGAGGTAGCCACAGGACCTACTGCCAACCCCCTGTAGCACCCAACCCCGTGCCACGAACAGCCTTTGGCTATGGCAGACAGTGCGCATTCTAAAGGTACTGGGGGCACCGTCTGCCTGAAGGAGCCGAGGCCAATGCCGTTGCACTGCTTCCGCGGCCATCCCGGCAGAAACATTGTAATACGGTGTAATACGGCTGTGGGGAGGCAAGATATACTATCCCCTTTACCAAACCAGGGATCTGAAAATTGCACAACGAGTGGCTGATGTAATTTGTGATGTAATCTGAATGCAAATTGCCCTTTAGCAGGACTGCCTAATGAATATTGATTAGACAGTTCAGTATTTGCAACGCCCTGTTAATGGCTGATAATGTAGGATTGATGGTTGGCAAAGGACAGCAGACCACCATCTTTGAATTTGCTTTTTCAAACAACAAACGTTTATTTTTAAAAGCATCCATGTCCGTTAAAGGAACAGGTTCTTCTGTAAATTACAATGGTTCCATTTATTTCCTAGAGCCTCTGTTCTGTGGCATTTTGCCAATGCCATCAATGCATTTATAATGCTCCATACTTTAACATCAGTTAGATCTACCAATGGAACTGGGTGCATGACATCACTCAGTATCAGGGGTCAGTGTCCATCAGAACTATCACCTGTCAGTATCAGTGTTTCTAGAACCAGTGGCGGCATCTCCGGGCCAGTGAACGCATAACCAGTGGAAAATATTTGATTTCTGTAGCCTTCGTTAGTTCTTTCCAGAAATCAGTTGTGCATCTCAATCCTAAATAATAATGTCTGGTAATCCTTGGACTTTAAAGACTTGATTAACAAACATGTGACCCAGTTCTACGAAGCTGGTATTCCTTTAAGCGGTATAACACATCTTATTATGGTGAATTAATTCACCAAATCCAACAATGTGTGCATCCTCTGTGACATGGGAAGTTCAGCAATAAAATAAAATCCATAGACTTTATTGG
Source organism: Pleurodeles waltl (assembly GCF_031143425.1). NCBI lineage: Eukaryota > Metazoa > Chordata > Amphibia > Caudata > Salamandridae > Pleurodeles > Pleurodeles waltl. The sequence goes on from NC_090442.1 coordinate 240,391,254, forward strand.
CCAAGATTGTGGAGGTGTAGGAAGAGGTTGCAATAATCCAAAGGGTTTGGCTTTCTCTGCCTTAGCCTGCACCTACACTGTACATTGGTGATATGTTCTTGAACACATTTTGATAAAAAAAATATTATCAACAGAGTTTTCATCATTGTTTGTCCTGGATACCCTACATTAGGTGGATCATGGCTTTGTGTCATGACTTCTTGTTGCATTTCTGGATTAGGCAAATATAGCGTATCTTTTTTGACACAACTGGGGTCCCAGTCTCTTCCTGTCTCTAAAAATCGTTTGTAACCATTGTTCTCTCTTGATCTTTTCTTGTCTAGCTTGTGCTTGCCTTAAAAGTGTGTTAATTATTTCAGATTTTTGTGATGTGGCCAGTAAGATATTAGCTTTGGTATTCTTCTTGAGCGAACATCCACCTTGCAATGTTGAGTCCCCAGTCTATAGGTGAATGTATACTGGAATATTGAGAAAAACAAGGCCCATCTTGCATGTCTTATGATGAGACATTCCATTGATTTTAAATATAGGAATTTATATGGTGCATCTAGGTGGTGACCTCATGTGATGCCCCTTCTAAATAGTATTGCCGTTGTATGTAGGCCTCCTTAATAACTATCATCTCCTTATCACAGGTGGTATAGTTTACTTTCAGAGTGGAAACAGTTCATGAATAATAACCCACTGAATACACTGCCTCTGGATCACTTTCCGACAGTACTACCCCAATATTAAATGCTGATGCCTCAGTTTATGCTGTGAAGGTCTTCTGCACATTCTCATATCATATATAGATGCAGATGTAATGCAATATTTAAGAAGTCAATCTAGGCTTCCTGTTATTGGTCTGCAACAACTCAGATCATTACTGTTGTAGATGTCCTTATGAAGGAAAAGCCTTTATGGCTATAAAAGTTTGCAAAATGTGAATATTGATGAACTTCTTTGACAGACTTTAAAATCAACCACGCTGATACCCTGAGCGTGTCTTGAGTCATAGCGATATCTATTTTGGAAAAGCAAAATCACCAAAAAGGTGACCTAATCTTTAAAAAAAATACATTTCTCGGCTTTTGCATATCATATTAAGAGTGCTTTCCCGGTGCTTATGCGGGGTGCTGCGATGGATAGTTGCAAAACTGGTCATAACTGCCACCTGTGTGGGTGCAATAGGTGCAGGTTATTGAGTCCAGAAGTTTAGCGCATCGGTTGTCTCTGATTAATAATCTCATTGTACCAAGGGGTTCTCCATTCTCCAGCATCTCTCCATGTTGGTGGACAGGTGCTGGTGCTTTTGAGAGCCATCAGCTGTAAGTTATACTGTTTCCAGTTTCATTGCTTTCTCTGTTTCATGGACATACCCTTACTGCATACCTTTCTTTGCTATCTTATTGATGCTCAACATCAGTGTTCTTTGTCCGTATTAGTGGTAATGCCCCCATTCCTCCACATTGATAGTACTCCATTGATCCAGGGCCCACATTTTCCTCCTGCTCCACTTTGTAGGACTGCCACCAGATCTCTTTGTTGCCAGTATCTACTGTGCTCTCAGTGCCTATGTGCAACAAACAACTATCAGTAGTGTTTTTCGGTGTCCCATACCAGTCCATCATTTTTTTTACCCACAGCACCATTTTAGATAGAGAACAGCCATTTGCACATCAGTCTTGGTCCTGCTCCAATAGGAACATTCCAGCTCAAACTGCCAGGCCAGGTCTCCTCCGTGCCAGAACACAAGCACCCCCAGACTGGTTTCAACTTACCCAGGCCTCCTGAGTAAGGTTTAGATTTGTGTTGATGTACATATGGCTAGTCTCTTCCTAAAGTGGTATACTGGGCAAATAAATATAGACTGGAATGCAGCCACTGTAATTACCAGTGCCTGAGAATTAATTCAGGTTTCCCTATGTGTCAGAGTGCCCCAGGTTTCCAAAATGCTATTGGCCAATCATATCTTGAAGATCCATATCTCCGTCTAAGCCTGTACCTTGATTGTTGATGAAGTTCATTGCCCAAGGTGTTCCGCAATATAGTGTCCCTCATGGGCCAATGGTCTCAGATGCCACAATGCTCCTGGTCGGGTATCTCTGAACTTCCAGTGAAACATAATCAAACATGCCAATTTTTTCTACTCTTTCACTAGATTCTGACAACTGTTGCCTATTTTTCTTGAAATTGTCTGTGTTTATGTTAGCAGTGATAGAATTTGCATGCCTTCAATCTAATCCACCTCCCCATGTTTCATCCAAATCTTTCATTGTAGATCTGATAATCTTGAAGGTATCAGACCTAATTAAACACACAGTGCCCACATTTGCCAAATGATATAGACACTTTTTGCATGGTCACCCTTTGAAGAACTTATAGCACACTGTCAATACATGGTGAGCTTGAAATGTATTCACTGAGCTTGTGAGTCAGTTCATGTTTGAAGAATGTGTAGGGTTAAAATCAATTATGCATTTTACAACCTCCCCAGGACACTAAAGGCGACTTGAGAAGACACCAAACAGCACAGCTGTCTGGTTTGCTAATGACATCTTGGAGACTATTAGAAAGTTGACCTAGGAATTATTCTGCCTGTTGATTACCACTGGCTTTGTGGTTTGTAACTCACATTTTCTGTCTTTCTATTTATTGGCTTTATGTGCTCTAGGCTCACCAGGTTCAGTTTATCCCTCCAGTTGCCTAAACCATGTTTACAGTATTCTCCCATGAACTCCCTTTCTGAAAACAAGCCTTTAAATCTTGTTCTTATCTTGTCACATTTGCTGTGCAATCAGAGACTGAGGTCAACTTTCACGCGCTGTCTTCTGAGGGCACTTGTTTACTTTTCTTTCTCTGGCTTCTCAGTGAGAGGATAAATGTGAAACTTTTGCCGGATACTGGGGGTAGGAAAGAGGTTTTTTCTAGTGCACAACAACATTTAAATCAACTGTGTATGTATTTCAGAATAAATCAAAATTATGAACACAAATGAAGCACATATTTTGTTATTTATGAAGTGTGTTGGAAACAACTACTTTTATATGATCAAACCAAGTCATTACACTAGGTGATGCAATTTCCACACATTTTCGTTTGCGCACTGCATAGTTTTATTAGTAAAACTATATGTCTGTGCAAATGTAATGGTCGTTTCAATTGAATATGTGTTGTCTGTAATGGCAGTGTGCTACCATACCATGGATACTCTGCTCTACGCCACTCTACATCACTCTACACCGCTCCACTCCACACCACTACACTCTGCTCTGCACCGCTCCACTTTACACCACTCCACTGCACTCTGCACTACTACACTCTACCCGACTGCACTGTCACTTCACGCTACGCCTCTCTACTCTAACCTGTACCACTCTACTCTATTCCAATGAACTCTTTGCCTCTCTACTTTACACCCCTGCACTCCTTGCCACTGCACTCTACACCACTCCAGTCTATGCCACACCAGTCTACTCTGCACAACTCCACTGTATGCCACTATACTTTACTCCACTCTGCAACAATGCTCTCTACGCCACTGCACTCTATGCTAATACACTCCACACCAATTCACTTTACTCTGTAACACTCAACTCAGTGTCCCTGCACTATAGGTCAATTCACTGTATACCACTCTAATCTAATCTGAACCACTGCACTCTACACCACTTTACTCTGTGCCATTACACTCTATTCCACTGCACTTTATGCCACTCTACTCTTAACCACTGCACTCTACGCAACTGTACTCTATGCCTCTGCACTCTACTCTGCATCTCTGTACTCTACACCACTCTACTCCACTGCACTCTGACATTCTACTCTGCAACACTGCGCTCTCTGTCACTGAACTCTACGCCACTCTGCTCTGAATACCTCCACTCTACTCAATTCCAATCTATGCCACTGCACTCTGTGCCACTGCACTATACGACACTATACTCTACTCTGCACCACTCTATGCTACTCTACTCTGCACTACTTTACACCACCACACTTTATGCCACTCAACTCTACTCTGCACTCTATGGTACCCGACACTACTCTGCACTCTATGCCACTCAACTCTACTCTGTGCCATTGCCCTCTGCATTACTCAACTCTATGCCACGCCACTCTGCACCACTCTATGTCCATCTATTCGGCACCCATCCACTCTGCGCCACTGCACTCTACTATGCACCACTCTAATCTACGCCATCTCATTCTATGATGCTGCATTGTGTGCCGCTAAATTCAGTGCACTATACTCACTGCCACTGCAATCTATGCCAGTATACTATACAACACTCTTCGCTAATGCATGCAACACCAGCCTACTCTACTCAATGACACTCAGGTGTATGCCACTCTACGCAATTTCACACTATGCTACTCCAATTCACAACACTCGCTGCCACTCCACTGTACAACAATCTACTCCACTCTTTGCCATTCCACTCTGTGACACTCCACGCGACTCCCTTCTACACCACTTACTTTTAGCCATGCTAAACAGCAGCCACGCTGGTGTACAATATGGCTAAACCACATTGGCAGAGCCAATAGCTCTTGTGTAAGTGAGTCCTATTGTTTGAGTGTGTGCTCAGGTAGGACCTGGCTTAAAAGTCCACCTTCTCATCTGGACCCGCACCCCCACCTTATCTCTTCAATATCAGTGACAGCTCAGAACACCCCCCGAACAGCTTCCTCGCTCATTGCCACAGCTTCCCCTGCCATGCTGAGAGGTCTCAAGGACGACTCAGTAGCAGATTAAAACCTAAATGCAATCAGGGCAAGGGCAGGTTCAAAACTACCTTCTGCACTATCCTGTCATGGGAGGTCATCTCAGAGGCAGAGCGAACATTTCGGCATTCAGGCCTTGCTACCTCCCATGCAAGCATTCATCCGCTACAATGTCTTGCAATGTTCGAGTAAAACCTATCTGCACTAAATTCGCATCTTGATCCAGCACAATTGGTTGTATGAAAATAATTGTTAACTTACGTGGGAAGAATAATAGCTCTTTGACAAATGTGTCGGCATATAACATGCCCACTAATAAAAACAGGCCACTGCAGGCACGTGTGAAAAGGGCCCAGCTCTCTTTGTGATTTAATACCCAACAACAACCCTGCCCTTCATTCTGGCACAAAGTATTGTAAATAAGCACGTGCAGGTGAGAAAGCCGGACGGTTATCAGGCGGGATAGGTGTTCATTCTTTTCCTTTTCCATTCACTAACAGTCTGAGGCGGGTTGTAAGCTGCTTTCTCTTGGGAGTGCTCTAGCAGGAAGGGAGCAGCACTCCCTAAGGGCACATTATCTGCATTGCCAGGTCCTTTGGTGTACTTTTTCAATCAGCAGAGAAATACATCCAGGCAAGGGAATGCATTGCATTAAAGCTCCCCATGTTGAAAATAGGAAATCGGGTTCCACGTAAAAAACAGGTAACAGGAAACAGGAGCAAATTGCTTTGACTGGCAGCTGTGGGCTGATGGCTTCCTTCGCCCGATAGTTGCCACTGCTAAGGTGCGGTGCACAGTCATGAACTGAGCAACCATAAATGATGGAAGATGTATGATTAGCTAATAAATACACCTATCCACATCTTGCTAAGACAGAAGCTTACCAACAACTAACAAACATGAACGGAAAGAAAGCATCCCCTCTATGGACGCAATGCAACAGGGGCAGACACACGCATATGGACTTGGCGAGACGATAGCACTCGATGCTGCCTTTGTTACTTGTTGCTAAGTAACATGCATGCTGTGAGACTATAGAGCGGTTTATGTGATGCTGTGTGTCCGTTACTATAGGACTTTTTTTCCACTGTAAATTTTCATGCCATACTCACTGTGGTAGCTAGCACCTTGTGGTTTGTAGGTACTTGCAGACTGCAGACAGGATCTAAAATGGACGGTAAGTAGACGCAAATGTCTTAAAATACATGGCATTCTGCAATCCCTGTATTAAAAATCAGTTTCTAATTTCTTTATAATCGACGCCTTGAGACACACGTAAATGCCAATTATAAGGATATAACATAGCCACTCAATTGTAATAACTTATTACAGTTGGTTCTGACATCACAATGCCTGCTACCCGAACGAGTAGCTGAGGGGGAAGGTATGTCAGGTCACGAAGCATAATTAAACAGCTATTTAAATTATTTAAAGAATGAAAATAAAATATTGCTCTTCTTTCTTCTGCTCTGTTTTTCTAGCTGCACAGTGACAAGCAACAATACAACAACTTTTTTGCTGTGCTTAATGTTGCACTAGAAATTCTGTTTTTATTCTTCATGTTTGCAAACAGGCTTTCTCATTCATATAACAGAGGTATACGAAAAGGATTTAAGTGGTTTGTGGGGCAGCTGATCATGTTGCCGTGTATTGTAAGGAATAAATACCTCCTGCTGTACATGACAAGGACGTTGCAAGTTACTTCAGAGTTCCAAAACCCTATGAAGGAACTTAGCCTCTGGCCTCAATCCTCTATATAGTCATGGGACTTATCTGTGACATGCAACATCCTTCAAATGTACGCCATTATGATTACCCTGTTCCATCCAGAGCCATGCCTTTAGAAAACTTTTGCATCAGTCAGAGATAATCGACCATTTTGTTTTGGATTGCATCTTATCGTTGATAACATAACCTCCTGGTCAGCGTCTACTCGCTCTCCTCTGCGCAGCTCCACCTGGTGCTGCTGCTGCTGATCGGAATGAGAGCCTGCCTGACTCTCAGTTCGAGGCCCACCTTCACCCGTAGGCACCTGCATGCGCCTCATCCCTGGTGGCCTAGTGACCATCTGTACCTGTCTGTGTGTGTCTCTTTGCTTTCTCTAATCTTTTTTCCTGTCTCCTTTGCTCCTTTTTTTCCACTTTCTGCACCTTTTTCTCCTCTTTTCCACTTTTTGTTCCTTTTTCTTCCCCTTTCCTGCTGCTGCTACCCCTGCGGCCCCATGCCACTCCCTGTGAAGCGCCTTCCCGCCCTCCCTGCTCCCAGCTTACCAGACCCTCCCTCCTTTTCTTAATGGTGGCCGCTGTGTGGCCATGCCACAGGCAAGCCAAAGGCAAGCCAAAGGCAAGCCAGTCTGTGCCCGTCCACGCCTGGACCTCTCCTGGACCACGCCCAGCGCCACAGACCCTAGTTCCCGCACCATCCACCGGTATAACACCAGCGTTCTGCACACCCTCAAACCTAAAAGAACCTCAGCCTGCTACTAAGTGGATCCAAGGAACACCCAGGGACCTTTCTGCTGCCGCTCCTGCTCCCTCAACTGCAACCACACACCACAGCACACCGCACCACCCACAGACCAGACAGACACCTCAATTGTTTACGCCGCAACACCTGCTCCCTTGACAAACACACAGTAGAAGGCTAAGATCTCCTTGACTCAACCGCCCCGATGTCACCTTCCTCACTGAGACCTGGATCACCCCCATCTCACCCCAGACATCGCAACTGCCATTCCAGATGCCTACAAAATCGTCCACAAAGACAGAATCAATCGACCAGGAAGAGGCATCACCATAGGAACACCCTCTGCTTCTCCACCACCATCCAGACGCCGAACCAACCAACCACCACTGAACACCTACACTTCCAAACCCAGACAACCCCAAACACCTCCCTTTGTGGCACGCTCATGTACAGCCCACCCGGACCATGGCCCCAGTTCTTTGAAACCTTCACAGATCTCATCCCCTCCAGGCACTCACCTCCACCGACTACATCCTACTCGGCGACTTCAACTTTTACCTTGAAATCCACAACGACCCCAACACCTCATCCCTCCTGGAGAACCTCACCACCCTTGGTCTCAAGCAACTTGTCAACCTCCCCAGCCACTCAGCAGGCTACACCCTTGACCCCGTCTTCTCGGCAGGAAACAACATCATCATCTCGCACACCTCCAAACACCATTGGACCGACCACCGATGTATCCACTTCACCTTTACGAAGACCACCACACACCACCACGTTGCTGCCCCCCAGGCAGAAACTGGAGCAAAGTCACTGAAACCCAGCTCACTGATGCCCTCCGACACTCCCCCCACCGGATGCCACAAAAGCGAATGACTCAGCATGCAATCTGCACTGCTGGATTACAAAATGCGCCAACTTCATAGCCCTCCTCATAAAACCTGCCGGAAACCAGCACCGGAGGAAACCAAACTGGTTCACAACAGAACTCCAAGGATTCAAACGCAGCTGCAGATGACTGGAACGAAAATGGAGGAACAGCAAACAACTGCAGATCACACAGCCTACAAAGACACAGTCACCACACACCACCAGCGCATCAGAGCCTCCAAGAAAGCTGCCATTCAAGAACATATCAGCACCAACGCACACAACAGCAAGGAGCCATTCACTGTAGTCAAGGAATTCACAAACCCCGGATCAGACACCACAGACATCCGCCCTCCAAAGACCCCTTCAACAACCTTGCCACCTTTTTTCACTGGAAAATCCAGGACTTATACAAAGGATCCAAGAACCAAAACCCACCAGCATCACTAAGGATCCCACGCCGTAGACCCTGAACCTCTGGACCCCTATCTCCATGGAAGACACCCGGAAACTCATTAACTCCATCCATCCAGGGGCACACTCGGACCTGTGCCCACATCACATCTTCAACCTGGCCAGCGCCACCATTGCACCATAGCTCTGCCAGACTATCAACCACTCCATCAAAACTCCCACCTTCCCATCTCACTGGAAACATGCAGAAATCAACCCACTTCTGAAGAAACCCTCCGCTGACCCAAGGGAGATGAAAAACTTGCAACTGATGGAGTTTCTCAAATCAACCCACATTCTGGACTCCTCATAGTCTGGATTGAGGAGCAACAACAGCACAGAGACAGCCCTCCTCGCAGCCACAGACGACATCCGTGCCATACTGAACCATGGAGACACGGCCACCCTCATCCTCCTCGACCACTCCACTGCGTTCGACACAGTCTCCCACTCCACCCTCTGCACCGTACTCCACGATGCCGGCATCAACAGCAAAGCAATGGAATGAATTCTATCCTTCCTGACTGGAAGAACCCAGAGTGTCAGACTCTCGCTGTACACTTCGGCACCCAAAGAAACATGCTGTGGAGTACCCCAAGGATCCTCACTATGCCCGACCTCTTCAACATCTACATGGCCTCACTTGCTAAAATAGTCAGACAGCACAGACTAAACATAATCTCCTACACCAACAACTCCCAGCTGATCCTCTTCCTAACTGATGACCCATCAACAGCCAAGAGAGGTTTCCCCAACAGTATGAGAGAGTCACCACCTGGATGGAAGCCAGTTGCCTCAGGCTCAACTCAGACAAGACAGATCCTCGTACTCTGCTCCACCCACTCTGCCTGGGATGACTCCTGGTGGCCAGACACCCTAAGAAATGCCCCCACTGACCACACCCGCAACTTAGGCATCATCCTAGACTCAACACTCTCCATGACCTGTCAAGTCAATGCTGTCTCTTCTCCCTGCTTCCACACCTTGTGGCTCCTTTGAAAGATCTTGAAGAGGATCCCCACGGAGACTAGAAGGATGGTCACCCATGCCCTGGTCAGCAGCAAATTGTACTACGGCAATGCATTCTATGCCAGCATCACAAAGAAGCTACAAGCAAGACTACAGAGAATCCAGAACGCAGCAGCCAGACCCTTTCTGGACATCCTCCGCCACAGCCACATCTCCTCCCACCTCAAAGACCTCCACTAGCTCCCGGTTGACAAATGCATCTCCTTCAAGCTATTGGCTTACATCTATAAGGCACTTCACAACATCTGACCAGACTACCGCAACCACTGCCTGACCTTCTACACCCCGCCAGGCAACTACGATCCTCCCACCTCGCCCTCGCCGCCATTCCCAGAATCAAGAAAAGCACAGCTGGAGAAAGATCCTTCTCCTACCTCACAGCCCGGACATAGAATACACTCAACCTCAGACAGGCTTCATCACTGAAGCAATTCAGGAAGGATCTCAAGACCTGGCTCTTCCAATGATCAGCATGCCCACCACAGCGCCTTGAGACCCCATGGGTGATAAGCCGCGCTTTACAAGTAATGATTGATTGTTTGATTGATTGATAGCATATGTATCTGGTGGGGTCTACCCACTGATCACGGTGTCATTCCCACGCATTACTGCTGTCATAAAAAACACTAAGGCTGCCCTATTGATTGCAATGTGACACTGCCATTGTTTATTTCATGCATTTATCATAATTCAGAAGTCAGCAGACTTGTACATAAAATAATCTTCGATTTTAACTCATGTCTGTGTATTAAAACTGTTGAATGAGATTCCGCCTAAGAGGTTTGCAGCAGGTTTTCACTCTTTCTACTAAAAAGGCATAATCCAAGTGCAGGGTACGGCAATTTACAAATCAGCATTTTGCATTTCAGGATTTTCAATCAAAACACGTCGGAAAATTTGAGGTCAATTTGCACAGCGGGTGAAACGTCCAAGAGTTTGTAATGAACTCTAATAGAGCAGCATGTAAGAAATAATTGATAATGCGTTAATCAGTATGACCCACTGATGATAATTTATGCACATTCCGTTCAATCTTTTATAAACTCGTATGTGCTATTAAGGAGCTCAGTGAATAATATAGCATTCAGTGGCGGCTGGTGGCTTTTGAAAGTGGTGAGGCATTAATGGCACGGAGTTTTACTGTTGAGTCTCAATCGTGACTTTTGGCAACACGCGCTTAAACACTAGGGATGTGAGCTATAAAGCTGAGGACAGGACTCAGATTAGGTCCCCAGGTTGCAAAGTCAGAAGGTTAGACCAAATCTGCTTCGAGTGCATTGCCAGACACAGGTTGTTTTAGTAAATAACACTTCTTTTACTAGCCCTGAAACGCAGACATTGGTTTCTCTTGCTTCCTATATCTCTCACATGCTTTCCATCTGCTGCCACCCAACCCTTTCACCAGAATGTACAATCTCTGACTCATATGGAGGTTTTGGTAGTTCAGCCTTTGCACAAGTTATTTCGACCATGGCTAGTGGAGACTCTCTCTCCCCCCTCTCCCATGTCCCTTTTTAATGGCAGTTTCCTTCCATGTGACAACGCGCCCATTTCAGGATCGACACTTCCCACAGAAGATTTTCAGGGGCTCATCACACACTTTTGTTCTCTAGGCAGGCTGCAATGCTGGCACTGTTGAGTCAGCATCATTAGTGTCAATCTATGGAATTGTCTCTAAGGAGTTATGTATCAATGAGACGTGGTGTTAGCCATCTCTGAATGCATTCTTAACACCCTTACCCATAGCTAGCCTTCCTCCAAGCTGTTACAGATACTGCCAGGCAAGCAAGTGGGCAGCATTCGAGTCTCTGTTTCTCTCGCAAGCAAGCATGCGCATTAGTGGGTGGGCACTGGGCAGCTCAGGTGCCAAGGCACCTGGGCGTAGCTCATGTAAGGGAAGAAAAAGTAAGTGATCTGTCACAAGGCATAACAAATGAAACAAAAATGGAGTGCTTCTAATGACTAATGGTGATGCTGAGGTGAAGTAAGAAATTTCAATGCAGTCAGAACAGGAAGAGTGTACAGAGGCAACTGAATTATATCAATGAAACACTCAACCTCGGAAGAACTTGTGCGTATTTAGGAGAAATAAGAAACCCTGCTTAAAACTGAGAATGATTGCAGTACCAATCGGATGTCCCATTTGTGCGGATTACCTTAACTGGTGCTTGAGGTGTCAGCGTGAAGAGACAAATGTCAAAAGCCTCATGCACGTATTAACCATCTCCAAACCAGCAAGGGTGCGCTGGAACAAGAAAGGCGGAGCACATCACCTTTTAAGGCCCGTTCCTGATAATTTTCTGCTAGTTCTAAGCGGGAGCCAGGGTTAGCACACTTGCTTCATCCTGTTTTGATCCATGCTGCAGCCTGCCACAATTAGGAAAGCAGCGGTCCCGCTGGGGTTGGGTCTGTCTGCTCCACAGTATAAAAGTGCAGTTTCAATTGGTCATCTAACCCAATCCCAATGCTGCTTTCATGCAATTTGTATTGGTTAACAGTCTGACAGCAGCACCCAGATTGGTTGGAGCAGGCAGACCCAGCGCTCATGCTGAGACCTGGAGGCGGTGTCTAGGTACCCCTCCTAGCTCACTGACACAATGCTAGTGGTTAGGAGAGCTGAAGTACGCATGTCAGGTTGGCCCTGGCTAAAGGAACAGCCCGACTGACACGTGCACTTCATCACAGTGACAGGCAGGTTGGCTGCCAATCATTATGCCTGGAGCAGCCCACGTCTCCACCCGAGTGGAAGAGAAAGTGTAATTTGGAAGAGAAAGTACAAATGGCTATTTTCGTGTATGTGACAGCTTGCTTGCACTGTGCGTAGGGGGTCATCGCCCCGGCATTCCTTAGGACAAGCCGCCCCTGATAGCATTTTAACAAACACAATTGCTCATACAATGAAGCAGGCATGGTAATCACTGGAAGTTTCTTTAAAAAAAACATATTTACAAATCAAAAACATTTTCAGCACTATTCATGAAATATTGATGGTCTCAAACATAAGATAAAAATCGGCCTTGAATTGCAACAGTAATGTTTCCACTACAGTGCAGGGCAGGTGGCATACCACTCATCATCCATGCACAGACCTTTCAGCTGACACGTTGCCGCCATGATCCACACGATATCGGCTATCACCTAATGGTCACCGGGTGAGGAGCGAATATCTCATAGTCTGCACACAAGTAGCTGGAAAGCCCTGTAGGGAGCAGGTTTCTACTAGCTAATTGGAGATTTGTGCAGTTGATGTCCATTAAGGCATCGTCAGCAGCCTCAAAAGCTTTGTTTTATGGAGTTGAAGGGGGAGGCAGTGAATTTAAAATGCCTCGGACTGTGCTGGGCATTAAACCCTGCCCCTTGTTGTCCTCGCCCTGAAATCACATGTTGAAACGTTTTCGTAAGCAGGCAGGTCGCATTTCCTGTTTTTTCCTGTGGTGTTGCGCCCTGTCTCTTATTGCCACTTCCGAGCATCCCAAGGTGACATTTCCAGTTGCAAGGAAAGGAAATGAGGCCGCCGAGTGGTAGCTATTTTGTTTCTTCATGGCTGAGTGCTTAATTTGAGCCGGTGATGCCACCTACTCATGGGGACTAGCACCTATTTTACCGCATCTTTTAGAGATAGCGAGAGGGGAAAAGCACACAAAGCAGAAGGATGTGGATGAGAAAGGTGGGATAACCGAAACAAATGGAGAAAAAAGAAACCTGCAGTAGGGGGACGGGGTACTCGATTTAAGAGGGCTCCAGTGAATTGAAGACTACATAGCTTTGGCATTCGGTGCGTCGACATCTAATTGTACCAGACCTTGGCTTCTGAGCAGATCTTTGAGCACTGGCACTCATGCTTCTATACATTAGGGTCCGGAGGCCCCCAAAACGGCCCATGCTCCCCCGCCAGGAACACACAGAGCGACAACATTGTTATCGTTGGAAGAGGTTATCTTTATTCACAAAGACATATTAATAAAGCATATAATAAATTCAACACGTCAAGTGTGGAAAAATTAATAATTTCAGCAAACATTTTATTTACATGTTAACGAGAATTTATTGTGACCATAAATCAACCTGACAGGATCCCTTCCTGTCCTGAACCACCATTGGACCACACAGGTGACCTGTATCCGTAGGAGGGGCGGTTACCCTGTCTACACTGTACCTTGTCCTCCTGCTTAGGGTTCCGCCCCCCCTCCAACCACCAATCAGCACTGGGGTGTAATGGGAGGAGCTAAGAGCTGAAGCCCTATGTTATCCCCAGAGATCTGAGGTCTCTTACCCCCTGATCTGGTGTATCTATCCGCTGGTTGGCTCAGAACTTCAGGATCCCATCCCAGATGCCCTCCCGGGGGCCCCACCTTGGGGACCCCCTCCTATTGTTTCTAGTCACATTTATATCTCAATTTCCGCCACAAGGGCGACCAGGGCCCAAAAGGTCCTTCGCCCTCCCCACCCAAAAAGAGGCTGCGGGCAAAACCCCACATGTCGCGGATAAACTGATCCGTTCCTTGATCAGACAGATGCACCCGGTCCTTATGAAACATGTGGGCACCCTTCAACAGTTTGTGGGGAATGTTCCATAGGCTCCCTGGCCCCGGGCAAAGCTTTGCCATCTCGGCATTAAGCCGGCGTACTGACACAGTGATGGTCCTGGATCTAATCCCCGGTCCCCATTTACGACGAGGCACCATGTGGGACCAGGCAAATGCAGCCCCTGGGAAATGCTTTGCTACCCTGGTGATCTCCAGGAATATCGTCTCCCTCAGGGCCTTCCGGCCTAAATGGACCAAATCGTTGCCCCCCAAGTGAATGATGATTAGATCCGGAGACTGCAGTCCCACACATCCTCTCGCCATATCAATCAGATGCTGTAATTGCGTCATGCTCCCTCCACCAACGCCGCACCAGCGAAATGCTATGTTCTGCATGTCTGCCGGCTTCGACCCACGGAGCAGTTGCAACCGGTACGCCGCCCGACGAATAAATGAATGCCCCAAAACCCAGACCACGCGTTGAGACATTGAATTGAAAGAGAAAGATAGGAGCGTGAGACATCACCAACAAGCATCTGAATTACCATTACACCAGTTCTGGCCTGATGTATCGCTTGTAACACTCCGAAGACCAGCGACCTATGCCTTTCACCGCGTTCGCTGAAAGGCCCGCTGCCGCCGCTACCGTGGCTGCCCCTATTCTAAATTAATGTGACGAGTATCCTTCTGGGTCCACCCCACTTGCTTTCATGGCTAACTTAAAAACGTCTGCGAATTGGTAGCGTGAAAGGCATTCCCCCCCGGGGTGGACGACCAAGGCCGAGGAGCCTGCCGTCGCACAGACCGCTAGATACCTGTTTGTAAGTGTCACAGGACAGACAGGGGAGCCCGGAGCCGCATATAGCATAATGCGCGTCCCTTTCCTGTGCTGGTCCGTCTTTGATTTGCGCACTGTTATGGATAATGACCCGGCGCCTACCAGCACGTCGCTCTGCTGCAAACCCCCAAGATGATCCCCCTTGGAAAAACCCACCAACTCGCTAATGCGAAAAAAAAGCCCCGTAGAAAGCCAAAGAGAATGCCGTGGAAAAGAGCGCCGCCTCCGCCGGGGAAGAGCAGATTATTAGGGTTTGATATGTCCCCACGCCAGGCGTGCATTGGATGTCTCCTGGGCCGTTTGCTCCATGGCTATGCGCCACCCAAATGTTGGCCATTTTCAGAAAGAAGAACTCCAAAAAGACAGGTAGGAATGTAAACGCGAGACGTGCCAGTTTTAGGCCTACTTCCGTGTGCATATTGAGCACTCAGCGCATGGTCAGTGGATGCCAGGATGCAAGTTAACTTGCAAACGAGTTGGAAATGTCGGCTCTCTTTTGCAAGCTCCAGAGGGGTGCGATCTCCAGAGTGCTGGGAAGCAGCGCTGCGAGGGGCACTAGCTCCAGAGCGCCATGAAACAACTAGGGGGGCGAGCTCCTTAGCGCTAGGAAGCAGCGCTTCTAGGGGTGCGAATTCCAGACTCTGGCTGGGAGGGGTGTGAGGTGCTGGGTCACACAGACCCAGTATCACCCGCATTAGTGCCACGAGCCAGCATGCGAACTAGCGCAGAACATTAACTTGTGTGGTCGATTGTGTGTCTAGAAAATGTGTGTACTCGTTTAACCAACACAGAGAGGAAACACAACGGATTGAAACTTATTTATATACGATTGTAAAGTTGCGATATGTCCCCACGCCAGGCGTGCATTAGAGGGGAGGAGCCACGCGGCCCCGAGATGGGAGTGTCATGTGCACACTGTGCATTGGCACCTGAGATGTGAGTGCAGCACTACTGGCACACTCCGATGCCCTTCACCCAACCCAGCAATGATAAAGCATGCCCACTGACGGAACTAAGAGATATGTACTTGAAATACATACCTATCACCATAAGGGCAAGCAAATGCAAAGGTATCACGTTAGAATGAATATGCGGGGTTCATCAATTCCTGTTCCCACAAAAATCTCTACACCAACTAGGTGCCTGGTGTGAAGCTTTTCATGGATGGGTAGTAACGAATGTTTGAATAAAGTTGAACATCCCCAGCACTGGGGCAGTGTAAAGCGCTTCAGTTCTGTATCATGGTTAGCAATCAATATTTTAAATACCATTACAATACAATATATGATCCATCAGGACCAATACTATGCCACGCAGAGATCATGCTGTTTCTTTGTGGATCATACACCCTGCACAATAATTACCTCCTACTGCTTGCCACTCTCCTAGGAGAACCACCGTTAGTTGGTGGGACCGAAAAAACTGATTCATGCCATGAGGATTCCGCCTTATCAACATCTGCACTTTAACTTACATTAAGGCTGTACCCTGAAAATGACGTAGGTTTTGTTGAACTATACCAGAGCGTATAACCTCAAGAACAGAGGCTCCTGCCACAGAGTCTTGTGGCCCATGGAGGCTGTTGAGAACCCTAATCAAGGCTCCGCCCCCTATTTCAGCAGTCCTAACGGTTCTAGAGTTGGCGGCTCTTTGAGATGCAACCTTCCAGACCCGAAAAACTGAAAAGAGACGTACCACTGCGTAACAAGGTGCTCAAAATTTCATAAAGTTGGGCCCATGCTTTGGTATTAACTGACATACAGTTTTCACTGCAATCTGACCAGTGGTTGAACAGTATGAGGATACCTGGTACTAGCTAGCATGACTAAAAAAGGTCACTGTATCCATTCAAATGCCTTAGTCGATAATGCCAGGAGATGTGAATATAACAATACTTAACACCAGCAGGACAGGCATGGGCAGTGAGAGCAGACTTTTTTGCAGCCCAGGCCACATCTGGGTGAAGTCAGAACGCAAGCGATTTGAAAAGAGTTGCATGCTGCACAACCAAGGAATAGGGAGAAAACATATGTGGAAAAGACTGCTTTAAGAGCATGCAAGACAAAGTAAAAATGTAATAAAACGCGGACTGTATCGCATCCATGGATTACTTCAACGATTCCTGTGTGTGGCTTAGATCATGAAAGGAAGTGAAACAGACTGTTGCACAGAGGTGCGCTCAGGGCGAGTGAATGCCCTACTGAAAGTCAACAGGAGAGGGTGCCCGCACGTTGATCTACAAGAAAAGAGATGTCATAAAATATAAAGTAAACACAAACAAGCATACTAGAGGCGAGGGCATGCACCACCCAAAGGGAAACAATACGAGCAACAAAACACATGTATGAAAAAAGTGGACACACAGTGAGTGCAAGTATAGCCAAAACCGCACAAGACCAACCCTAAGTGTGCCCCCAAGACAGATGTCACCAACTTTAAGAAGGGTCAAAATCCAAAAAACCTCAATGCCATGAGCCAGATAGGACCCGTACACCATGTGTGATTTGATACACTGCACCCACTAGTGGCAGCCTGTGATCCACACTGAGCACACACAACAAACAGGTCTAGGACTAATCAGCCCCGCATGTGAATCAATAAAGGGCACTGCCCAGATCATGCAAGAGGACCACATAAAGTACAGACAAGAGACAGTGTATGAATGAATGCGCAGCGCACCCCATGCTTGCAAGTGCACACCATGGAATACACACAACGGGCAGCACCTGAATCCATGCACGGCACACCCCTGTGCCAGCAGGTGTACCAACCTAAGTACACACGAACCAGTCAATAACTAAGACCCAACAGCAGGGCGCAAACCTCTTTTCAAGGCACACCCGATTCCCAGCCAGGGTACTATGCTATGTACCCAAGACAAACCGGTTCACGACCAAAGAAAGCAAAGTCCTGAGCTGTGCTAGCTCCAAAATGAAGTACCTGAGTTGAACAAAGGCTCAACACGAGCAGATGAGAGGTCCAAGAGAACGTTCAAACTGAGCACGCCAAATACTTATCTCTGGCAGAAATAACACAAGTAGATGTGCAAAAGAGGTAAATGCTAGATATAAACAGCGACAAATGTGCCTTTGCTGAATTGCCAGACAAAGACATCTCCCTTGTATCTACCCACAGCAAGTTTGCACTACATACGACTCATACACCCCTAGAAAAAGGCCCCCGGGGTGAAAAATACCCACATTTCTGATCAGTTAAGAGAAAATCCACCGCCACAGACCAGGCTATCGAGCAGCTCACACACAGTAAATGCCGACCTAAGGTTGCCAATGTGAAAATTTGAAGCATGCTGCATATTTCCAAACAATCCCAGGCGAAACCGAGAATAAAGGAATGCAGTCTTCAAAACATTATTAAACATCTCTGGAGGCCTAAATTCCCAAATGCTACATGTTACGTCCACCAAAAGAGTTTTATTCAATTTTAACCACCGTTTTTTGTTGTGTTTTTTTTTTAAATTATTTTTGTGGACCTTGCACGATGTAAACGTTAATTTAATTTTAGTTAATGATTTAAAGCTTCTGTGCAGCGTCTCATGCTGTCTTCGCCATGATAATCGTTGCATGACATGTGAGTGCCATCTAATGGTTAATCTAAACAAAACATAACTGAACAATCTCACTCTCCTGCACGGACTCCGAGGTCCACAGAAAAACGCGGCATATTAACCACACAAAACAAATAAAATACATAGGCCCTGATTCTAAGCTTGGCGGGCGGCGGTAGCCGCCCGCCAAGCGTGAACCGCCAGAAGACCGTACCGCGGTCAAAAGACCGCGGCGGTCATTCTGGGTTTCCCACTGGGCTGGCGGGCGACCGCCGAAAGTCCGCCCGCCAGCCCAGCGGGAAACACCCTTCCCACGAGGACGCCGGCTCAGAATGGAGCCTGCGGAGTGGGAAGGTGCGACGGGTACAGTTGCACCCGTCGCGAATTTCAGTGTCTGCAAAGCAGACACTGAAATTCTTTGTGGGGCCCTCTTACGGGGGCCCCTGCAGTGCCCATGCCATTGGCATGGGCACTGCAGGGGCCCCCCAGGGGCCCCACGGCACCCCATACCGCCATCCTGTTCCTGGCGGGCGAACCGCCAGGAACAGGATGGCGGTATGGGGTGTCAGAATCCCCATGGCGGCGCAGCAAGCTGCGCCGCCATGGCGGATTCCCATGGGCAGCGGAAAGTCGGCGGTACACCGCCGGCTTTCCGCTTCTGGCCGCGACTGTACCGCCGCAGTCAGAATGCCCGGCGGAGCACCGCCAGCCTGTTGGCGGTGCTACCGCCAACCTCCGCCCTGGCGGTATTTACCGCCAGGGTCAGAATGACCCCCATAGTTCCCAGTGGATCTTGCCCGCACGAAAAGAGGCACAACCACTTCATTACTCCACCTCGCTACCATTCTAGCCGATCGCTGCATGCCCAGCTTAAGAACAGGGATTTCCCAGAAAAGCACTTTCAAAAGTTCTTATTTCCCCAGTATAGGCTCTACGGAGATAACTGGTAATTAAGGCACTCGTCGAATCCCGAGCAAAACACGGCCAAGAAGGCCGAACAAAACAAGAAACTATCACGAAATCTGGTTCTGAAAGGACAAGCTAGACCCACCGCTTGACCGCAAGCCATGCATTACATCATTAAAGAGGCATGCATATGCGCACTCTGAAAAGGCAGAACTCTACTCTCGGTCAAGCCTCCGTGCGTTCGCTCCTCTTCATGTATTATGCACCTAAAGCCCACGTCCGCGCAGAACCGATCAAACCAACAATCCAAAACAAAGGGTGAGCCAACAAGCAAACATTGCGCCACCTCCCCCAAAAGAAACCGCCGCTCTCCCCCGTCGCCCACCCCAGCGCATACCCCCTTACCTCACACATGCCCCCAGCACCAGCCGCCCCCACGAGGGCCCGAGCCCGGCGACGGATTGCACCTCCAAGCAGAAAGGAGGCAAAAAAGGTCCTTCCCCTATCGCCGCATCGAAGCCCCCGGGAGACAGCCCTGAGGAAAAAGGGGGAGCACTCTGGTGCTTGAAGAGGACAAAAATGTCGACGGCGACCGTCAGGGGGGACCCAGGAGAGGTCTAACCAACACGAAGAAATCTGGCCTGACGAAGGGGGGGGAGCGCGTCGATAATCACCAGGAAAAAACAACCACAAAAGCGGGTCGCCGAGCAGGTCCCGGCTGTCGCACGCGGGTAAAGAAGGATTATCCCTCTTTGGGGGGCTCTTAAATAGCCCCCCACCGGTATGCGGCGGCCGGAACCAGCCCAAGAAACCAACGTCGGCCCCACGACGCGCCACCCCTGCCCACTTCCGCCCTAAACACCTTGCGAGGTGTCAGGGCGGAAACGCGGCCGATTCCGCGTATCCCCGGCGAGAGGTGCCGACCGGACAGGAAAGCGGGGGGGAGTGCCCCAGGGCCTTGGAGGCCCCAACCCCTAACGGGCCTCGCCCCCCCACTTCGGGGTGGGCGCTTTTCCCTAAGCACTGCCATTGCCACTCAAGCGACAGCTGGCAAACGCAGCTGCCTCTTTTCCTACGTCTCGACCATCTGACTGCAGCAGTTAAGGGTGAATGAAGTCACACCACCCTGGCCTCTGGTCAAATTCTGCTGTGTGCTAAATTCCCAGACTCTGCCGGTGTAACACGAATGTATCTCTAATTCCAGGTTCTTACCATGGGTCTTCTAAAAGCACTGTTTTCCAAAAAGAAGAATGTCAGAAAAACCGCATGCAATTCAGGCACTTGCCGTGCAAGTGTCCCCTTGAAATTGTACAACAACTTTTAAGTAACCCAATCTTAAAAGAGAAGCACAGAGTGTGGCTTTGTTTTAAATTCTGAGTGCCTTTTAAAGTTACTGCTGCTTGGCAAACATTAAGATGCACAAATGGTAGCTTCATCAGTTAATCATAACAATGAAAGAGTCGAATAACAGCAACATCAGTACAGTATTTCTAATATGTTGCCTGGTCTTTCGCCTTCAATTCATATTAGCATCTGATAGTAGCAGATTTCAAGAATGAGCAGAAAGTGTAAGGGGTGTCATACAAGAGGAGGTCATTTTATGAGCCCACTTTTCTGGGCTTGATTGTGGGCCTCCAGTTCTGCCAAGGTACTCCAACATACTTACTTCACCTTGTGTAGTCTGACAGTGCTTACTCCATCGCATGGATAGGGCATGGTCAGATTGCGCCAGCTGCTTGCGTTCTACATTGGTTTTGATCAAAAAAATATTTTGAGAAAAAAATTGAGGTGATGTTATCATCTCTATACTTCCACATCCATGCGGGTAAATTTTTTATACACTAAGACTGCTTCTGCGCAAGAAGAGTACTTTCTGACCCTAATGCTATCCATACACAAATCATTCTCATACGTTCATACGCGACTGGTTATCCTTC
Source organism: Pleurodeles waltl (assembly GCF_031143425.1). Taxonomy (NCBI): domain Eukaryota; kingdom Metazoa; phylum Chordata; class Amphibia; order Caudata; family Salamandridae; genus Pleurodeles; species Pleurodeles waltl. The sequence continues at coordinate 240,412,557 of NC_090442.1, forward strand.
CCTTTCAAAAATGTAGCACTGGCTGGGCCATGGCTCTGTTGGTTGGTTGCATCTGCAGAATAACTTATGGAAGGCCTGGATAAACCCACACTGTATTGAGTATAAATGCGTGATACTTGGTCATGGAGTCACCATTAATATTTTGCAAGGCTTTAAAAGAATTGATCGTCCAGTACTTTGTTGCAAATTATGGGATGGACTCGCAAAGCCATTTATGGGTAGGTGAAGTTCTTCTTGATATACCTATAAATGTGTTTGTGAACTGGCCCCATAGTGGGGGAGTATAGACCAGTTTAAAATGGTTCTCATGCCTGCCACAGCAGCGATCATTAAAATAGGAAGCCATCGAAACGTTAATTTAAGGTTAGTTTAAAGATTAGGAGTAGTACTACTTCACCTACTCATAAATGACTTTTTTGAATTGTTCCCATCTTCAAGGCCGGGTGCAAAGGACGACGTATATTGGAACAGTAGTCCACCTTCAAAGTTATTTGTTCTCAGTTTGTTATAATTTAAACTAAAACAATGTTGGAGTTGAGCAGCTATTTTAATGCTGTTGGATATTATCTCATTGTATGTGTTTTTTATGTGTCTTATGTTATCTTAATGAAATGTAGTAGTTAGATGGGATTTGTGTAGTCCCGAATAAAATAATGCATGATGATGATGGTTCCATTCTCAGTCTTCCAGGATATTCAAAAAATAATGTTGCGAGTTTTGCCATCTGCTTGAATTTATCATGGTATGCCGAGTTACATTATTACAAATCCTGATAATGTTTATCATTGTTGCGTTCTCACTGTGAAATGTTTTAACTTGATTGTTCCATCATCACTTCCCATGAAGTCATTGCAACAAGATGGCTTCTGTGCATCTAGTAGTCGGCACTATGTCTAGTCGTTTAGTAGTCAGCACTAGAACTGAGGAACAGCAATGGGACCTTTTTGTGTGTGTCCTTCACGCTACTAACACTATTGCACAGAAAGTAGATTTCACACCATGGTTTCCATATCAACAAGAGCAAAAAGACATTGCGCTCACTAGTTATTACTACTTTTGGTGACACCAAACATCTCTGCTCGTAAGTGCTCTTGGCCAGCGGCAGGGTGCATAACAATGACCCCTCCTTCAAACTATAGTGAAGCACTTCTGAAATTCCCCACCTGAAGTCTAGATGCACATCCCTGGGAGTATCACACGTTCCACCCGCTCTCCAGCAAGAAATACCCCCAGTTCTAAAGATAGAGGGGGTCATTCCGACCCCGGCGGGCGGCAGGCGCCGCCCGCCGGGCGGAAACCGCCCAAACACCACCCCGCGGTCAAATGACCGCGGGGAGCATTCTGACTTTCTCGCTGGGCCAGCGGGCGATCTTCAAAAGATCGCCCGCCGGCCCAGCGGGAAAGCCCCAGCAAAGATGAAGCCGGCTCCGAATGGAGCCGGCGTATTTGCTGGGGTGCGACGGGTGCAGTTGCACCCGTCGCGATTTTCAGTGTCTGCCAAGCAGACACTGAAAATCTTAATGGGGCCCTGTAAGGGGGCCCCTGCAGTGCCCATGCCAGTGGCATGGGCACTGCAGAGGCCCCCAGGGGCCCCACAACACCCGTTCCCGCCAGCCTCTTCCTGGCGGTGTAAACCGCCAGGAACAGGCTGGCGGGAACGGGGTCGGAATCCCCATGGCGGCGCTGCCATGGAGGATTACCCCAGCCGGGGGAAATCCGGTGGGAAACCGCCAGACCCGGCTGGGCGACAGCGGCTTCACAGCCGCGGTCGGAATACTTGATGTAGCACCGCCAGCCTGTTGGCGATGCTACCTCCGGCCTCCACCCTGGCGGTCTATGACCGCCAGGGTCGTAATGAGGCCCAGAGTGATTCTGGCCTGCTGCCAGGGTCTAATGCCCCGAGGGGGAGTGCCAAGCCTGGGTCCTGGTGTGGTGGCCGCTGGCACTGCATTTTCTGCCAGTCATCTGTAACACTTCTCCTACCCGCTTTTTTTCACTGGAATGTCCAACTATACTGAATGCAGTGAGGAGGTCACTCGGCATATAGCTGCTTGAAGTCTGTGCGGTTCATTGCAGCCTGTCCCAGCAATAGCTCCTAATGCTTTTTCTGCCTTCATTTTAAAGCAGGCAATATCAGCCACTGATATGTTCAGCTGGCTTTATGTGACTTGTGGGCACGGATAACTCTACAATACACATCTACATAAACATTTTTATTTTGTGATTATTAGCCAATGACATAAATCTATACGTTCTGTAAGTCGACTTCCATTTAAGACAATATATAGAAGAATATCCTCATCATTGCAATTTGCTGTAGGATCAAAGGAAGACCATTCTGGTTGTGTTCTCTGGTGTACTTCCCGCCTCCCTCCCCCTTGATGTTTAGTGAAATATAGTCTCACCACCCAATGAATTCTAATAATTGTTTTCTGTGCGTCACACAAAGTATTATCTAATTTTCTCTCTCCCCGGGATCATCTCTTTCTTTGTGTTTCCTTGCACACAGAAAAAATACACCGCACAAATACTAATCTAACACCCACGCTCCAGTCTTAAATATGCATCTGGTTTTAACAGGATTTGTGTTACATCCCACCTTCTCTGCCATCTTGGTCTTATTTTAGCGCTGCTTGTTGGCATTACATCATATCTTGTACACTGTTCTCTTACTAATTAAAACAATTAAAGGTCAAACTGCAAGACATTTAAAGATTTTTCTTTCTCGTTTTCAATGAGCTTGTATAGAGCATCTGGATTATTTAGTATTTCAATATTTCATGCGTGATTTTATTTTTTACAGAATCGGATGGGGTGAAGATGTCCCTGGTATCTGAAACTGGACTGCAGTTTCAGCATATCTTAACTAATTGCCAATTTTTAAGTTAAACAGGCAGATACTAATACAGACTCATCCATGACAAACATATTATGTGGGCAGAGTTAAAAATGTGTGTATCAGCATCGATAGATTTCTATGGGGAAATTGACTAATTTGGCCAATATTTGGCAAAGTATAGTTATTGAACATTGCATCATAAAGATGCCTAAATCCTCTTTTTAGTCAGTTGTGGTCAAAGTTTAATCTAGTCCTTAACTGCAATCCTTTTTTTCCAACCAGAGCTAACTTGTTCTTTGAATTATTGTCTCTTTTATTAAAATCCATCATTCTCAGTAAAATCATTTTTGACGCACCAGAGGGTTGTATGTTTACTTTACCCTAGTAACTTGAGTGCTGAATATCTCTTTAAATAAAGGTTGGCTACAAAGAGAGTGAAAAGTGCTTATCTTATTAAAATCCAATCTATCTCACAGGTCTTTTCTATAATCTATCATGAATCATCAGCTTTGCCACTGCTACAAAATGAGCTTGGGATTTAGGACAGCCAAGGTCATGCCTGTATGGCGTTGTCACTTGAAGGTTTGTCACTGGATAAGTTGCACATTAGTTGATGTAAGTTTCCTATCTGCAATGTATTGTAATGCAATGTTGCTACATCCTGAAATTATCTGGATTAATACTGCTCACCACAATGTCTTCCAAAATGAGATTTTGTTTTTAGGCAGTCCAGGTCCCTTTAATGGGCTTGAAATGCTGTCTCGTTATAAAACCTTCTGGTTTTTAAATACAGTTTATCCCATCTTTTTGACTAGGGAGCCATGCCCTTGTGACAATTTTTCCAAACAAAGTACTTGTCACTTTGTTTTATTTTGTTCACTTTACTCAGTTCCTAGGAAAACTTTGATATTGCCAATTTTGCGTAAACTAAATACTCTTTCTTATAAGGAAGGATTGATTGGTATTCAAAGTCTTTCATCTAAACAAATGTGTAGCTCTGTTTTAAGTTTTATCAAATCAGCTATTACCATCAGAAGTCGATATGAATTAGTTGATGTGACTACCTGTTAATGCAATTTTAAATGCTGTTTTTATTGTTGTATATGATTTTATAAGTATTAACCATTATCTACTGACTTAGAAGGGCTCAGGGATATGTTTAGATTTTTAGTTTTGTAATATTGGCAGATAGAAGAAATTGGCCTTCTGAATTAAGTAACAAGTATTGTATTTTTATGGTGCTATGTTTATATGCACGTGCACTTTTATGGCAATATGTTGAATAAAGATTTTTGACTGACTGACTGATTGACTAGGGAGCTAAATTACTTGCAATTCTCCTGGTACAGACCAGGGATATTTAATTTAGCTCGCGTGATGGCATAGTTCAAATGGACCACGTTCCCTATGCATTTATTACATTTTATCGAGCAATATATTTTTTGCCATTGAATAACCAAACACTTCCTTTAGGTCTTTATTTCAAAGTTTACAAATGTTGGAGTAGTACTCAATTTTGTTTCTAGAGAGCACTGATTCTGCGTAAAACTTGGTAATCAAGAACAATGTTTCTGCATCAAACTAGGAGTGAAGTATTGCTGCTTGAATACCCATAAGCCCTTAAATTACAGTATCCTTGCTACTCAAATGTGCAGTTTTGATATTTACAAATGCACATGTAATGTGTTCCATTACATGACTGAGGATATATTTTACATCTCAAAACTACAATGTACTATCATTTAAAGAGTAGTGGCAAAAACTCTGGCAGAGAGGTGTAGCTCTCCAGCCAGACCTAAAAAGCATTACACTATCACATACTGTTGTTGTTTGATGGTCATTAGTTACAAATAGTGCTGCATGTTCTGAAGTCGGTGAAAGGTATTGAGAAGAAACCGAGGGACGCTTAGGTAGATACCTTTATAGTAATATAACATTGGCAATAATAAGGTTCCCACCACAAAATGATATTTGTTTGCATGCAAAGTATATTTTGTTCATTACAACAGAAAAATGTAATCATGCTACTACCAAATCATAAATTTCTTGTTCTCACTTTAAATGAAAGGTTCTGCATCATTTTATTTTGAGTTGATTAGACCGTGTGTTATCACTAATGATGCTTATCCAGCAGCTTTTACTACCTGTTCTCATGTGTTGGCTGGTTACATTTTCAGGCCTTTGGACAGTCGTTCTCCATCCATCGCAAAGTTGCTGAAGATGGTGAGACCAGGGAGGAGACTCTTCTGCAGGAAAATGCGTCGAAAGAAGCCTACTACTTGGGGAGGATTCTGGAGATACAGAATGAAGTGAAGCAAAGCCGGACGGTGGTGGCCAACATCCAGGGAGAGAATGACAGACTCACAACTGTGGTCCGGGACCTGAAGGAGGTAAATGATTGAAACAGTGGCAAGCAGAGGACCCCACATACCCATGTCTTCCTTCTCAAAACTATTGTAATAACATTTGTGAAAATCCTAGCTGTTCCTCCAGTCTTGGGAAAGCATTGTGCTCATGGTCTCTGAGGCTGGTTTTCCTTCGCTCCAGGTACAGCAGCTCAAAACAACTTGAAGGAATGAAAAAACCTAGCAATACAGACAATGTCAAATACAATTATTCTCCAGTCTTTTTTACAGAGTGTCTGTACGTTAGCATTGCTGAAAGCTCAGTACTTGGTTTTATCTATAAATAAATAGAAGCAGTCATGGATGGGGCAGTCATGATCAAAACAGATTTATAGAAATCTTAAAAACGTTTTAGATACGTACAATCTAGGTGGACAATCTGGTAAAATATAGTTCTTGATAGAATTTTTAATAAATATTAACTTACATGTTTGAATGAGTCTATTAGGTGCCTGGCCTTATCCCCTGTGAGAAAGTGTAATTTGTAGCATTTATGTACTGAGAGATGGTAGGTAAACTTCATAGGTAGATAGACAAGGAATTTGCTGAATACAGCTTTTCACTTCCATTTATTAGGGCAATGGGACAAACAACTGTGCAGAAGGTTGGCTTTACCCGAGAGCCCCAAGCCTGTTATTGCACAAAGTGATGACCTAGTACCAGAAAAGTCATGAAAAAGCATATGTCTATTGAAATATCTCTGTATCATGTCCCATATCAAAATGTTTATTACAGGTGTCTAAAGGTAGTGGTTCTCAGCTTATTAATATGTTAAATGAAGAGGCTGGCTATATGATTACCGTGAACAGATATTTTGCTGTCATATCTTATGTTTGGAACTTGCTAGTTCTCTATATCCTTTCCTTGGCTTTGTGGATTTTGCCCTCACCCCTAGTGCTGGCTCTTTTGCCCCATCTGACCTACCTGTGTCCATCTCGTCGTTCTCTCCCTTCCTCTCATCTGTCTCATTTGCCCAATACACACAGTGGTGTTCAACCTCTAACCATTTTAGCCCAGTACCTGGAGGTACCAAGAAAAGCATTTACAGTTGGTATGGGATTATAGTAATGCTTCCACAAGCCTTACGGGGGCCTCCAGAAACTAAAATGAGTGATTTACCTAATGGTATAACAGCAATATTTGTAAACTTATTTTTGGGCGGTACCCATGACCAGACTGGATATGCTGCCACTCTAGCATTTTCTCTGTGGGTGGCAGGCTAGAGGTAGCTTTCAGAGCAGAATGGGTTGTCATCACCCAACTTTCCCCCATAACCCTATTCTAGTCACAGCCTCTTTGAGTGTGTGGATTTTTAGAACATTTTTGCAAGGATTGTTTTTAATTTCGAGTCCAGTCCAGTCCTGGCCATACCTTGGCACCCACCATGCACCCTGAATTGGATGCTATTATAATGTCTACAGCATGAAACCAACTACCCTCCAACAAGTTATCCCAATAGCAAACTAAAGGTTCTCTGTGATGTTGAGAAGTTCTTTGAAAATAAAATATTTGGGCCACACATAGCTTTGAGGAGAGTGGTTTGCTATTTCAGTTTTCGAAAAGTAGTTATTTTTTCCAAGATCCATGACATACCCATGCTTCATCAACTAAGATGCATCCCAATATCATGAGCTATAATGCAGCCTAGTTCAATCACCAATAGAGGTTCCCAAACTAATTAGCCACAATGTGGTCTAGCGCAATTGACCATAATTTGCGAAGTTCCATCAGCATGACATTTCCTAATGATTATATGCCCTGGTCTTGTAAGCCATGCCTCAAGCATCCATATACTTACTATCTGGTTGGATATGTCCTTATCTCATCAGCTATGATGACTTAATCTCACCTTCCATGACATTCACAAATCCCTTCAACCATGAAATTCCTGACTCCTGACACCCACATGCCTTAGTAGTGGAGTGTCCCATTCTCCCAGCCATGCTATTCCTTATTCCCATTAGCTATGACATGCCCTAATCTCACCATATATGCTATGACTTAATCTCACTGGCTGTGTCATTCACTATTACAATCATCCATGATATGCCACAGTCCCATGCACTTCCCTTCCAGACAGTATTCAGCCATTACAATATCTATTCACATCAGCCATACACTTTAAATCCATTGGTAGTCAGTCACATGTCCCTTCCAGCTCTACCCTTGCCTCTTACAGCATTTGTATTTTTGTAGGTTATTTAGAGTATGACTGGTGTTCAGTCAAGCTGCCGGGACCATATCTTCCACTTTGGCAGGTGAAGGCCATCCACCATACTTACTGATTCCCCCAAAGACTGAACAACATACTTAGTGATCCATGTCAATATGACAGGGCTCTTTTTGGCAAAAGAGCTTTCACTGGAGTAGTACAAGTCCGGTCGGCAAACCTAGAATACAGACAGGCTCTCCCAGCATGTGGGGCGTTGTTGTCTGTTGATGATCGTGAGTTTCCTTGGTGGTCCTGAAAAGGAAAAATATACGGTTGGAGAGCTGACCTAAATAGTGGGGTCCTTATCTCATACAAAGGCTTGTGGCAGATGGGTCATTGGTCAAAGGTTTCCATAGGTTCAGCCAGTTGGGGGTGCTGTCAGAAGAAGCCAGGTGCTCCTCTTACCTCTAAATGGGGCATCCATAATTTTTTAGGGAGGCCTCTCATCTGCCACCCATAAAATGACCTCACTACTTCTTATGTGGAGGTCCTCGGGAATCTTGCAACAGGAGAAGCATGCTGATGGGTCTACATCTCCAAGCTGCTATACTTAATACCTTAGGCCATCTGAAAAGCAGGAGTTTGAGAGGGAGGCAACAAAGACGATGAGCTAAGTTTTCAGCCTGAAGAAGTCTAGTGAGTGGAGCATGGTGCACAAGAGATCTCTTTTCCTCTGTTTTCTTGGATGGTAGAAGTTCTGATTCATAAGAAGGCCAGTTAAAATCCTCCGGCCACCCTATGGCTGGTTTTAGTCCTATGAAAAAGGAGTTGATGATGTTGCACACAGATCATAGATATCCTTCTAAAAGGCACCCTCAGATGTTCTTGCAACGAGCCTTGAACCCACTCAGGTTTCTTTTCTCCCTCTCGCATCGAACACTTCAACAGTCTGACAGCCACTCTCCTATTGTCCATCTGTACTTTCAAAATTGCATCACAGCTGCTTTCTTCCAGGTTTAAATCATATTTAGAGTATGTGTGGCATTTAGTCGCTGGTATTAATTTTACAAATGAATCATCACATCTGATCCCCAGCCAGAAAATGAACAAATGCCAGTAGGCACTCAGCAGATGAAATCAGATTAAACTGGATGCTAAAGCAGTGAAATGATCTGTTTTTGTACACAATGAACATTCACCACATATAAAACGATTAGAGCCTCTCTTCCAGCCAGTTAACAGTAGCATTAGGATTACTAACAGGACTAAAGCATCAATTTAAAGTGCGAAGAATCAATGCAGCTGCTTTACTCTGAACTGACACTGAAGAATGGGAAATAACATACGGAGCAAGACACCAGATCTTAATTGAAAATATATTACATTTGATGTTCTAGAGCACAAGCCCAATGCACTGTAGTCAGTGTTTGAAAGCAAAAGGCTTCCCTTTATCTGTAGGAGAAGTAAGAGGAGTTGCTATTGTTCTGCACATCTCTCTTAAAGGGGAATGTGATTGTAAGTAGCTGGACTGCAGCAGCCATCTTGAAATGTACCAGGAAACAACATGTGGAATTTCAGCACTATTGGCCAAAGGAAATACCTGTGCTGCGGATAACCTGAAAGTACAGTATGAGAGAAGGAATTCAAGAAAAACATTATAGCTGACATTTAAAGAAGATGAATATGGCCATTGCATGCAACCACCTGTCCGAACAAAGCCTCGCTAGCCGTACCTGCGCCGCAGAAAACGTCATAAGACAACATAGACATAATATTGGGAAGCGATTGTTCATAAACAGTCTACAATCAGCAACGATCCTAACATTCGAATATTTGCATGGCTGTGTTTTTTTCTCGTCACAGCTCCACCCACTGGTTCTTGGTGCACTTTGGGGCAAATATCCTTGTTTATCACCTTGCACCGTGTATTCACTTTCTTTACACTGAGCACTTTATTCATTTCCATGACTCGTGTAATATTGTCATTTTGAAGAAAGAGGTTTTCTTGAATTAACTGGCTTAAATCTTTGTCTAGTTGGATGATTGTCTTTATTTGTTCGTTGATCGGTTATTGCTAATGTGTGGCTATTAACATATAAATTTGAAACGTTCCCTGAAATGTACCTCTTGGATACACTCTTGTCATACAAAACAAGTTCTACCTGGTCCCACAGGGGGCCGGTGGGCCAGCTCCGGTATGTGTTTACCTGCCTGCAACTGAAAGGACTCTACTAGTTTGCGAAGTAAATACTATGCAAACGATTGGAGTGTTTTTTTTATGGTCACCAGACGTCATTAAGTTGACACAAAGCACACCAGCAAAGCAAAGCAGTCCTGCATCATCGTCATCGTCCATCACTCTGAGAGGAGGAAGGACCTGACAGAATGACAACACTTTGAAAAGTCCTTTAAAATGTGGATCAGCGAGAGGTGTCCCCGAGGGTAGCTCGAGTATAAAGAAGTACTGACTGAGGAAAGGGGATGATAGAAGGGTGTGAGGTGACCTCTGGCAACTTCGAGGTGCACCTGGAAAAATGCCTCAACTAACTGAACATGGTGATGCAACAAGGTTCCAGCAGGGGCTGCTGTTTAGTGGGGTTGAGCCTTTTGGGGGAGAAGCCGTCAAGGGGTTAACGAGCAGTTTGGAAAGAAACAGCAAAAGGGGTCTTCAGTAGGTTGGCAAAAAAATTTAACATCTCTGGGGAACAACATAGGACAACAGTGCCCCCATCCCGCTTAAGAGGGGGCTGCGCCTGAGCCCCCTAGGCCAAAGAACTGGGGCCTACCTGAACCTTAATAAGTTGTTTATGGGCCGCCTCTGTACGCAGGGCTGCAGACACAGTGCTCGTAAACAAAACTGTCGAGGAATACGGGGACAGAGGGGTGAGAGGTGGATTAACATGAAAAGCAAACGGAGAAAGAGAAGTGAGGAACTGATGACAATCAGAGACTTTACAGAGAAAGAGACAAGTATAAAAAGTGAGCAAAAGAAAATGGAAGGAAAAGTAAATTTGAGAGACTAAAAATGGGTAAAGGAAAGAACAGGAGGAGGAAGGGTGGATGGAGGGAAACGTGAAAGAAATAAGGAAGAAAAGGTGAACACTAGCAAAGAAGGGCAAGAGGATGAATAGATGGATTGCTGAAAGGATAGATGAAAGAGTGTCAGGATCGATAGGCAAAGGAGGGAATGGATGTGAAAGGATGGATGGATGAACGGATCGGTGCATGGATATACTGTATTCATGGGTAATTGCATGAAAGGATGTATGCATATGTGAAAGGATGGATTATGAATGGGTGAGTGAAAAGGAGAAAGAATGGACAAATGAATGGATGACTAAGTAAAAGCGAAAGATGGCTGGACGAAGGATCAGCAGGTGAGAGCAACAGGTTTACTTGGTTCTCGAGCTTTGTCTGTTTCGTGTTATAGTTCAAGTGGGGAGTATTTTACATTTCTGGCCACTCCCTTGTGTGACAATACACCAGGCCATCACCAGATTGAACATAAAGTATAGTTAACAGGAAAATAGCCTGCTTCAATAATGCACGAAGAACATGAAAAATACACCCTCCCCCCACTACAATCAGAATTGCCCCATCCCTCTTGCAGTAGATGATACATGTGATATATTTTCACAATCACCAGTTTTGCCTGGGCAGCTAATATTTTTTCACATTCCTGTCCCTTGCTAACTAGACAATCATGAGTTACCTCGTGCACCACTTACAGCATTCTCATGACTCGGGATATACTCCTTTGCTCTCCGCAACGTTTGACAATATAACTATCTGAAAATTCACATACATCATAAAATAAATCCAAAATATACTTAGATGGACCTGTCAACTGACTCTCCTGTGCACTTTGGGAACAAATAACGGAATCATGTCTATAATTCTATGCATGGCCTTGTAAAGGTGCTTATGTGCTCTGCACCACAACATTTCACAATAGTCATGCAGCAAGCAAAGTCAGAAAGCGGATTATTAATTTGCAAGGGTGTGATCCCTGCCATTCAAATAAAGACAGCTCAACACACAATTCTTTGACAATCTCTGCTCCACCTGTGGTAGCTATGGCAACAGCAGCAGGCAATCCCCAGAGAAGTACGTGTTACTGCAAGCAGTACTAACAATTTCAAAGTAAAGAGTACTACAAAATAAAATTCCATAATCAATTTAGGAATATAGAAAAAAATGTTTTGAGCAAAAGGACACCAAGATCATCATGATTTTCGTAAAGTTTTAAGGCAAAAAGCACCTACAAAAACAGATTGCGATTCAATGAGGCCTAGACACAATTTCACACTGACTATGATTTAGCAGAGATCGAATACACAAAGTGGGTCATCCAGACCCAAGTTTTTACTTTCAAATTTAGGCCCATATTTATTATTTTTGCTGCAAAACTGCGCTAATGCAGTTTTGCAGCAAAAAGTTTAGCGACAGCCTGTGTAATTTAACAATGCCAGCCGGGCGCCGTATTTATTGAATGGCGCAAGCCGGTGCTAAACTTGGGCTAGCATCTTAGAAGAAGACTCTAGCCAGGTGGGGTTGGCAGTAGGGAAGAAGGGGGTTGTGTGTCAGAAAATGACGCTAGCTTGGTTACAGGCAAAAAAAATGCCTCTAACCTGACTAGCGCCATTTCCTGGCACACAACCACAAATAGCATGACTCCTGTCTTAGGAAAGTCAGGAGTCATGCCCACCACCGCAATGGCTAGCTAGTGTCCCCTGGGCATGTCCATTGCACCCTGTGCCATGCAGGGGCCCCAAGTTAGGGCCCCCAATGGCACTTTAAAAAAAGAATAAACAAATACTTGCCCATACTTACCCTACTTACCTGGGATGGGGTCTCCCATCCTCTGGTGTCCCTCTGGTGTGGGTGGGGGTGTTCCTGGGGCTTGGGTAGGACATGGGTCCACAGGTCCCCTAATGCCTGGTCTGACCCAGGCATTAAATAATGGTGCAAAGCAAGCTTTGCACCATTATTTAGCCCCTCCTCGCACCCGTGCATCATTTTAGCACGGGGGTAAATATGGGGCTATGGGGATAGCACCATTTTATAGATGAGAACACCCACCTTGCATCTCATTGACACAAGGTAGGTGCACGCATCCAAAAAATGGTGCAAACTCCTATATTTTGACATTAGACATGTCTAATGTCAAAATATAAATATGGAGTTAGGTTTGTGCCGAATTTGCGTAAAAACAATGATGCAAATTCAGCACAAACAGAGTATAAATACGCCCCTTAGTATCTGTAATGGAAGGCAACATCTCCCAGCCAGGCAAGGATGAATGCTTTTGTCGGTGAGGGTCCTTCGAAACTGGTTACGTAGTCATCGCACTCCTGCTGAAGCCATTGGTTTTGGTGTCAACATTTCTGAGTAGAACAAAGCTGGATTTCATGGCCCCCGTTGTCCTTTATTGGTTGGATAGATTTGATGCCTCACCCCGGATCAAAGTTTTACTTTCAAAATTACTCACTTTTTGGGAAGTCAAAATCCTCCAGTGGGGCAAGTTAGAAACTAAAGCTAGGCAGGGCCCCATGCAGATGAATAGCTTTACCAAGAGGTACAGCTGAACCTATTTTTCAGCACTGCAAAAGAGGTCTGAGTTGGGCAAACCTGCTTTTCTTGTCCACCTAAGATGTGACCTCCCTTTAGCTCCTCAAAGCAGGCTCCTAGGGACAAAGTCTCTCCAACGAGGGCTCCTGCAGGGTTCAGTACTCTGTGATAAGCTGGGCCCTCTTGGGGTCAGGGATCCTTCTGCTTGGTGTGTCCGTGAAGCATGCAAACAGGAGGCTTATCACTTGACTCCTAGAAACCAGTTCCAGTCCCTGAATGCTAGCAGGATTCCTTGAGTGAATCCTCTACTTCCTGCGTAAGTCAGGAGACTTCTTCAAACAGGGTCTTCTTCTTCAAGTGGAGATCTTCCCAAGGCTAGAAATGCCTGAGGGAGGCAGTTGTTGAAATGCCAGATTTATCCTGCGCACTAGCCTGGGATTGCTGGGACCTCACAGGGTCCAAACTAGTACTCTCCTCTCACTGTGACTGCAGCCAGGATGTCTAGTGGGGTCATGGGAAGGAATAGGATTACCCCTTCCTGGTGTTTCCAAGTCCAAAGAGGTAGTGCTAATGCTGTCCTCTGTTATGCCAATTGTTCTTGTCCACTCTCAGACAGCCAAACCAACTAAGTGCTGAGCAGTTAATTCCTCCCTGCCCTTCCTGGGCTCAGAGGCAGGCCATTGTCTTCTCATCTAAGGCTGTTAACTCTCCTAGTCAAGAATGTACACTACAGGTCTAAAAGGATGATGAGTGACAGAACTGTTTTTAGCGAGCTCTGGCCCAAGCAGCCCGAAGTACATTTTCCACAGTATCTTTCCACTGAAGTTATACATCTGATTCCATAAGAACATCAGATATTGAAAATTAATAAGTCCAGGGACATTGCACGCACTGTCCCAAGTGAAGATATAAAATTACATATTTTAGTCCCACCTAGACCTGCTTTATGAAAAATGTAGCTGAACCTGTACAGTGCAATAGCTTTTAGAAATTAGGTTACTGTGAGGGCACACTTTTTAAGTATGGAGTGTGCCATTTTATACATTGAGTACTTTACCTTGTGGAATTACTAGTTAAACGTTAGGGGCGACATAATATACCATAAAGGGTTTTCCTGCATTACAAGACGTTTCCTTGCCATGTATTACTACAGCTCTTTAAAATACAGTAGTGCTCCTGGTAGACAGATAGAGCTGTCATGTATTTGGGAGGTGCAAATACACATTGAAGTCCATGCATGACATTTAACCTTCCCTGCCCTGCATTAGAAAACAAAGCCAAACCAAGAACTTCCTCTCCTCACTCCCAACCCCAGATAGTGGCACATCGATTAGCAGTCTGCTAAGGTCTCTCAAACTTCATAGTACTGGTAGGTTCTTGGCTACAGACCCAGTTGTCTCCCATCTCCATAAGCCACGTAAAGCCCACCCCTATGACAGCTCCTCTTCTAGTCCCCTTCATGAGCCCCAAACTTTGGCAAATTTACCGGAGCATTCCCATTCTGACTATATCTGTTCTTTCCCCATCACACACCAGTCCATATTGGCCTCTCATTGGCTCCCTGCCTTTGTTGAGCTTTGAACACTATCTGCAATGGCCTCGTGGGGAACTTAAATAGGCCAAACTGCTCTAATTGTATGTTTTAGCAGAAAGCACAGGCGCTTTCTGACTGCTTAGAAGTGCTAAAGTACTAGAGACAGCAAAACGAGACAGAAAAAATAGGGGACCTCGATAAAAATAAATTAATTCCTCACATGTATTAATTACTGCAATGACCATTCATATTTAACCAGATATGTTCTGGGATCAATAATAATACATTGTTTTTACACCACACAACATAGCACATCTTCCATTTCTAAGCAATGTACATAATAATTTGTAACAGAAAAGCCCAGGACAGGAAACAATGTTTCCCACCGACGTGGTGCGAGTCTATAAGCCCAGGGAGCAAAAGTACCTTCATGGTGGGGGATCACAAACCTGCTAAGCATGTGCGATCCGTTCTGACCACAGAGGGTGATCTGCGGTCAGGCCCGGAGTGACGCGCGTCGGTCAGCACGCAGGACCGGAGCAGACAGTCACTCGAAGTGCAGACACTGCTGTCACTCCTGCATTGTGTTTAACAAATCCGCGTCTAGGCCAGCAGACTGAAATAAATACACTTGTTGGCAGATGCTGTTTTCATTCATAATTACTGGTTTACACGCTGCACCAGTTCGTGTTTAATTACATAAATAAGTAGAAATTTGCGATAATTAGCAATGCGTCCCAGTTTTGGTAGAGCTGCTTAGATCTGCCAATAAACGAGGCTGCCTATTCATATATAATAATAATAATTGCGACTCATCTGCTCAAAACATTCCTGTATGCCTTGAATCCCAGTGTGCTCTCGCCCTGGAAAAGAGAACACGCAGGCGGATTGTCTGCAAAGTGACTGTGAATATAAAGCAGCCCGAGTAGGGGAAGAAATGTATCAAGCACAGACCATGACTTCATGATTGCTGCAGATGTGGCCAATGGAATACTTAACAAAAAGTGAAATACATTTTAAGTGTGAAGCTGACCAGCAAATATTTGTCCGAAAGACCAAATCAAAACTGGAAAATGCTCTGTGAATGTGCAGAGCCATAGAGAGCACATTTCCCATCATGTACCAGTATGAAATGCGGAAATGATGTTTGTAGTGGACATGCTGTGTTGAATCTTAAAGAATGAAAAACGTGGCGCTATTAGTACTGTAATGACGGTATTTTAAAATACAAGCAAGTCGATAAACCGGCAAGCACATAGATTTGACAACCTTACAGCATAGGCCCAAATGTAGAAAAGTAAAATGCCACTAACACCCATCTGTGTCATAAAAGAAAGTTATTATTATTGTGCAGGGCCCCTTAATCTTATGGCCCCTCATGTTACTTGACCTACTGCACTAAAGATGTCCACGCACCTGCTTACTTGCTTTCACGAGAATGAAACAGAAAAAACAGGTTAAACTGATCATCGCAGGCATACCACAAATGCCTCTCCCACTCGTGATGGCGAAGTGGCCCCAAAAATGATCTAGTGCCCCCAAAATCTGATTTTGGCTCACTACCTGCCAGACATACAAATCCTTGGACCAAGTGCGAACCACTGGTGGGGTGTGGTCCCAACTTTATCGTTAGGTGGGAAGGGGCATTTATGTAAAGCTTCTGCTCAGGATGGGAACCTCTACATTTGTTAGTTCCTGATGTTTGACACATGTGTGCTAGCCTCTCACAAAGAAAAGTTACAGTTGAACCTAATTGAGCCATAGAGAACTCAAGACTGGTCACGGTGGGGATTCTCATTCTGCTCCCAACCCGACAGCTGTCCAGTTTCTGTGGGTGATGATGTGGCGCTAGTGAAAAGAATCCGTTAATGACTTTGTGGGCCTTGGAGACCTTTCAGTAATGAGCTATTAGCGAATTAGGAAACTAGGAGTAGGGAGCCGCAGGAGTAGTGGGCTACCATCTGAAGAGGTGAGTTTCACCACCTCCCAGTAGTGCAGGGTATCTCTCACCACTTCTCAGAGACAGTGTAAGGTGTATTGCTGGGGAAAAGGTTGCATCCTGCTAGAATATGCAAGCCTCAAGTTTTGTTTCTTGAATTTAGGCCGATATTCATTTAGGCAGGTCTTTGTTGTAATTAGCTTGCAGACCTGCCGAGCCAGCACTGAAAAGGACAGCCGGCTTGCAGGATTTATGGAGAATTCAGTTGAATCTGTGGACGAGTGATGACAGCACTGAGCATCTCAACTAGCCTTCGCCAACTTTCATTCACCTTTTTTTTACATATATTTTAAAAACAGACTGCTGTGTGATTTAAAAGATTCCATGGCGAACCCATCATGACATGTTCAGCACATAAAAGCTACCCAATAACTACTAACCAAAATGATGATACAGTTAATCGTGTAGAGTGAGTTGTGCATATGAGTTGAATGAACGGACGCCTGATGTCGGTACAATTGATGCATGCCGTTTTGAAGCCCTGGTCCAAATTCTACAAGTCCTCTTTCCTTTGTGAGAAGTAGATATAGAAAGGGGACAAAGGAACCTCCAGAGCACAATATGGATGGGAAAAAGCTTGGAACACTGGCATCCAGCAGTAGAGGTGCCAAAGCTGAGGATATGGATACAGTTTAGGGGCAAGAAGAGGGGTGGAGGGATCAGAGAGGGAGAATTAAGCAAGATCTCCTAACACAGCTGTAAAAAAAGATGCAATCAAAATATAAGATCCGCTCAGTGTGTATTTGCCAAAGGTTATTTCTACACTGCAGAAATATTTCATTTCACCCACATTCTCCCAAAAAAAAAAGAAGAAGTCTAGTGCTTCCTATAACCATATCTACTTAGGTAGGCAACCATGACAACATTTTCACAAAAAGAGGATTTTTCATGAGCGCTGACACAAACCCTTATACTGGTATGAACAATTATACTATACAATGTAACAAACTTAAAAAAAATACAAGTCCATTAATTTGGACATTGTTGAAAATATAAAATATAGGGCAGTATCTTTTGGTACGTTCAAGTCCATCAAAGCAACATATTTTGAAGGATTATTCTTTATCACGCCAAATCAAACATCGACATTAATGTTGGTTATGTCTAAACATTCATCTTGTGAGATATCAGAGGAAACTGGTTCGAGCTGAAAATGACCCTTGGGCGGGGCACTTTCTCTGCTTTCATGTCTCCTGAGGGTATCTCTTTTTCCGTTAGGTGCACACTCAGGCAAAAAATCATGGGAAACTGTGTAATTCGAAAAATCAAGGACTTTTGTAAATTTAATTTAGTGCAAAAATTCAGGAATTTCACTGGTTCGAATAAAATCTCATCCAGACCTGGTATTTAGGTGTTGTAACTTGGAGCACAAACTGTACACTGTCAATTTTCATGAAACCATGAAATTTCATGAATTTAACCCTCACCTCGCTTTTGCACACTCAGGTTTCAAGGGACAAACACAAAACAAGCACAGTTTACAAGTTTCAGCGATTCAATATTGTTTTAGCTGATAAAGGGCACCAAAAACACCTTATAACTTTTCACATCAGTGTGTGTCCCTTCATCAAATAAAAAACTACAAGATAATACCTTTCCTAACACAGTTATTTACAAATTAGCCAGTAGTGTCCACTATGTGAATGTACCTGCCAATTCTGTGTGCTTTATGGGACATGATTTTTGCACCAAATGTGCGAGGGCATTACAGTGGTGCTCGGTCCCTGTAGGCGCAGCAACACTGAATTTTGTATAATGGTGGTGTTCAAAATAAAACATAACAAATCAGGTAGCCTACAGTACAATTATTGTCTAATGCAAACTAAAAAAAGCACAGCAAAAGGTCACAGACAATTATAATTTCAACTAACTAGGGCTCTCACTAGAAAATGTTAATTTTGAATCCTAAAGTTAAAATATATAGGAAATTAGACGAGAATATATATATATATTCTCTCCTAATACAAGTCAATAAAGCTTAATCAAATTAAAGAAACTTGTTACTCTCAGCGATGACTTAATGTGGCAGAATATTCCCTGAATGGTGTTGAGGAGATGTCATTCACATGTAGGATACTAGCCTAATTGTTAACACAGAATCCCGCTTCCACCTATAACTTTGAAATTGAGGCACAACCCAGAAGCCTACATCTCCGGGCCTACTAGAGTAATGCAATTTAGTAAGCATATTCAGTATTACAGGAATTCTTTAACTACTATCAAAAATATTCATATTTGATTTAAACAGCTGATACATTCAGGGCTATATGTTATTTGAGTTTAAAAGCATACTACAGACAAGATTTAAAACATTTGTTCACTGTGTTTACTGTTTTTGAAGACACTTACAATTAAAATACCAATAATTATAAAGGAAGATTTGATGCACAATAGCCCCAAAAAGATACAACAATGTTTTATAATATTGCATCATGTTAATTTCATTCAGTATATAACAACTGTAACCAATTTTGCTGCTCCTTGAGAACATCTGCACACATATGTAACATGACAGTATTACACCTAGCTTGTAAAATGTAAATATTCATGAAGCCCTGTGGGGTAACACATCAGAATGTCTCAAACCAATAAGGCTGTCTTTCTACAATCCTATTTTGTGAGTCCCATTTTTTTGATGTGCCTTTAAGAGTTCCTGTATCCGTGACCTCAGATGTCTCCCTTCGTTTGTTTTCAATAAAATTAGCACTATTGACGATTTCATATTGATGGCCTTCATAGCAGGTTTTTGTTCTCCTACCCTAGTCATTACCCCGACTTTGAGCTGCTATTTAACTTTATTAGCACATAAATCAGAACACAAGGGGATTCAACAGGCATATTCTTATTTAGGATGGTAATCACTCTCTTTAATTTGGGTTCTTGTAGCTATCTGCAAAGATAAGTTGAATTTATAGGTGCAAAAAAAGTATATTCTTGCTTCTTGGAAGTCAAGCATTTTTCAAAGAGAAAATGTGCAATTGCATGTATGGCAGAATTTTAGCTATCATAGGCATTGGATTAGCAGTGGACCTGAAAAAACTCATCCATGGTTTGATACTGTGAAATATTTCAGGTAGTTTCCCACCGTGGAGATACATGGAAAGTACAAACTGAGGGCCTGATTGAGATCTTGGCAGACAAGTTACTCCATCACAACAGTGACGAATATTCCATCCGCCTAAATATAAATCCCATTATATCCTATGGGATTTATTTTTTGGCAGATGGGAAATCCTTCACTGTTGTGATGGAGTAACTGCCAACATTTCAATCAGGCCCTAAATATCTTTTGATGATGAGACAGGGATGGAAACCCCCCATATTCCATTAAGAGGCAGGAGAATGGGTTTCTCCGGACAAAAACTTTTCCGGTTGACGACAAATATAAGGACTGGCACTTATTCACCATGACTACTTTTTGGATTAGAATGCTTGCAGACCCTTTCTAAGATAACAGATGGAAGAAGAAATCCACAACTTGCTTACATTTCTATGGAAATTAAAGAGGATCTCTGTGAATCCCGGAAATTTCAGTTACCTATGTGAATCAGTGGTTCCCAACCTGTGGTCCGGGGATCCCTGGGGCTCCGCGAAGCCTCTTGAGGGGGTCCGCGACTGCTTAGAAAATTCAGTAATATTAACAGATTAAGTCCCCAGCTTTCAGTAATGACTCAGTGGGGGGGGGGGTACTTGAATTCCAATAATGAATAATTGGGGGTCCCTGGTTTCCAGTATTGATAAAAGGGGGGTCCACAGAAGTCAAAAGGTTGGGAACCACTGTAAATAGTGTACATAACTGTACTACTCTTCCACATTTTCAAGTGAAAGTTTGCACACCAAACCTTTTATCTGGCAGGACAAAAGTTCAGTGACACCTTATGTGTGGGAAAACAAGAACTCATTGCCTTTACATTTCTTCTTACTTGTTTCCATTAAATGTAATTTGCATACCCTGATGATATTCAACCAGGAAAACTGATTAACTTTTGTGTTTTTCTAGGGCCCTCATTGTATAAAAACAGACCCACAAAGATGTGCTGTTTAAGCACAAGCTGGCAGGTTGACGTCTTTCACCTGAAATGTGTAAATTGCTTGGGTACCAGAGAGTGGCCTAAGCTAGTCAGAAACAACAACTGAATTACAACCTTTAAATTATTGCTTAGGGGGCATGGTCTAGCCACGATCAGCGATGGCCGCCTAGGAGACGAGCTCCGCAAGGTGGCGGGTCGCGCGGCGGGGGTGGCGGCGCCAGGGGCGCATCGAGGGCCTCCCAACCACTGCTAGACCGGGCACGGAGGATCGGCGGAGCGGGTGAGCTGCAAGCTCCAGAGGGGGATGCGCGCTCTCCCCTGCGCAACCGAGGAGAGCAGAGGACAAAATCGAGACCTGCGTCGAGACGGTAAGCCACGTCCTCGAGTTGGGAGAAGCGCCTCCCCTTGCAACGGACCTCGGGGGCACCGGGCGTCCGGAGGATCTCCCCACCCACCCTCGCCCACTTACCGCCAAGCTACGCGCCGTGGATTGCAGCATGAAGGAACCACGGACCTGGCCAGAGGACGTGCGCTCTCCCCGAGGAGACGGGACAGAGCGAAGGAAGCACCAGAGGCCCGCGGCAAGCTGGCGAGTTGCAGCCTCGATTAGTTGGGAGATTCGGTCCCGGAGGCGGACCTTCTCCTTTTGTGAACCCTCGGGCGGCGGATGCCCGGGAACACCCCCGCCTGCCCTCACAGCCCAGGGGTGAATTTCAAAACTCTCTTACCCACGAGGGCACCGGCTTGAAACGCCGTGGGCCACGGAGCCCCCCCTCCATAAGGACCCCGGACACACGCACGCTCCTCCAACTGGTCGAGTGAGGGCAATCAGAGGTCAGAGTCGTGACCCTTGCTGCATCTACTCCTCTACCCCTACTTTTTCTCAGAGTGGAGGCCTACAGGGAGGAGAAAGGAAGAAGAAAACAAGAAACAAGACAAAAGATAGTAGGAAAAAAATAGTAAAAAAAAACAAAGACGGAAGTAAAAAGAAAACAAAAAAGAGCGTCAGGAAGAGAGAGAGAGTACGGGAAGGGAGGGAAGAGAGGGGGAAGGGTGCAACATTAACAATTGGGCCTTTGAGCACCACGGAGACTCGACTCAGTGGGTGCACCCCACCTACACTCCTACTCCTTCTTCTCCCCTGCGGACTTTTTCGCTGAGGGGGGGACGATGAGCGACAAGTGGCCTCCTCATCAATGTTCGACCGGACGTACTACTACACTGCCCCTCTTCCTCTCTTAAAAAAGTGAGAGATTACCAGGGACTACCTGAGACTGCACCTAAAAACTGGTCCCATCTTCTGAGGCCGCCCTAGGAAACAAAGAAGCATCCACCTGAACTTGCTAACCACCTGGTGCCCCCCCCTCTCTACTTTTCCAACACTTATCACGTTGGCACGTCAAGGACGAGTATCCTTCGGACTCCTGCCAGCGCGGGGGAACCTGCCATGCCCAGGGGTAAAGCGACGGGCAAATCATCGGGTAAACCAGCCCGCCAACTACTCTTTTCTGAAGCCCTGCGTCAACAGAAACATCCCCCGGCGAAGGACCCTCTACTCCACCCCCACAACACCGGCAACATGGCAGAGGGCACACAAGGAGCGTCAATGGACCATATATTGCAGGAGATAACGGCGGTGGGACACAAACTGGAGGGTATGGACAGTGCCATGGTGGCGCTGACGGCAGAGACAAGATCTATGCGCCTGGAGATAGCGGGTTTCCAGTCGCAAATATCTGGGCTGGACCAACGGGTGACAACAGTGGAAACCCAAGTAGCTTCCTGGACCGACAGAGACCAAGAACTCATGCACCTTCGTAGCAAACTGACTGACTTGGAGGATAGAAGCCGCAGGAACAATATCCGCCTTCTTGGATTTCCGGAAGGCATAGAGGGCACGGTCATACTCTCCTACCTCCGGAACATACTTCCCAAGCTAACAGACATAACATTTGATCCTCCTCTTGAATTTGAAAGGGTGCACAGACTTGGCCCAAAGAGGCAAGACGGAAAGGGACGCCCTCGCTCCATCATAGCCTGCCTACTGCGCCATGGACAGGCTCGCCAACTGCTGCAGGCAGCCCGAGCGCAAGGTCCACTTCGGCTGGGCACCCTGGAAATCCGACTCTCAGCTGATTTTTCCAAAGAGACTGCAGATCGAAGGAGAGCTTTCCTTTCCCTCCGCCCTCGCCTCTGCCATCTGGATGTGAAATTTGGTCTGTTCGAACCGGCCAGGATGTGGATATCTAAGAACGGCAAAGCACGGACCTTTTACGACCCGGAGGACCTGAGAATATTCCTAGAGAGACTTCAGGAACAGGCACAACCCATGGAAACAACAACCCAGACCCTCCAGGACATACGGGGCCTATCCTCGGGAGCCAGCCACCCAGAAACCGCTTCTAACCCAGAGGGAGGAGCAACCATGGATCCCCAATCCAGGGGAAGAGACCTAGTGAGACTCACAAAAAGCCACGACGACAGGGGTCAGGTACTTCAGGCGGTGGCGATGTACACTCCGTTGCCGGACAGGGATAAATCCCGATCCCCTCTGAAGCCCACAGTGGCCTCCACCTGAGGTCGACCGGGCACTAGCGCCCCCTTGGAGTCCTGGTCATCATGAACCTTGGGCTATCATGGTCGCGCCAAAGAGATCCTGTGGCAGAGAAGACCAAACGGAGAGATGAGTACTTGATCTTGTGAACTCATAAGGCACCCTAATACTGTGGGTCTTTATCTCTGATCGGCTCCGCTCAGCGTTGCTGTTGTTTATGACCGTTTTTGATTGCATTTGTTTATTGTCACCTGTTTTTTATGTATCCTTTCTTATTCTCTCTTCACCAGAAGACTCGGAACCCACCCCCCCTTCCTTCTTTCAGTGACACATCCCCCGACCAGACTAGTCTGGTAACTGGAAGGTGCACACCCCCCACCCTTGGTACGGTTGGAATTGTTCCAATGTCCCCATCTCCCGTCAACTCGCCTTGACAGGGTTTGTTTTCAGTGAGTGCTGTGGAAGACCCACTGAGGGCAGCAGAGTAGCGTAGAGTAGAGTATAGTCACAACCGCCTAGCGAGCAGAAGCAGCGAAGCAGCGTAGTGCTCTAGATAAACGTAACAAACACCGCCCCCACGGCTATCCTATCATCCACAAACCCTGCGGATCCACACCCTTCATCCCCTCCCCTTACTTCCCCCTCCCCCCCTTGTTTCACCCCCCTTCTTCTAAAGGCACAATAACATTGCACTCCTGGAACTAAGCTACCATGGGAGCCTCACATGCCCTCTACACAATCCCCACACAACCCCCCCTCGTATCCGTGTCTGTCCATCATATCCTCCCCGTGTCGCCCAGACCCACGCGCAGACAAAAAAATAAGTGCAATGGGGGCTCGGGCGCCGCACGTGTGCTGCCTCCCTCGGCGCAGGCCCCGCTGGCCGGGCATTGGAGCTCAACTGACCTGGGTTTTAGACCCGCAGGTTACAGTTCGAAAACACCGGGACAATAGTCCCGATTTTCTGTTCTTTCCCTTTTCGCTTTCCTAGTCTCCCTCTTCTTTTCAGCCTCGCTCACTTGCTCCTCTCTCTGCAGGTATCTTTCCCTTCTCCTTACCTTCTCTTATCACCCCAAATATCTATTGTCCCCTCCTTCCCCCACCTCACCCTCCTTTTACCCCGCTTTTAGAGTCCAAGCCAAGCCCCTATCATTCTCTCCCCTTCTAGCCCTCCCCGTCCCCCCTGCCCTGCCCTTGGCGGCCACACCTCCGGGTAAGCTTCCTTAATGAGCCGGGATGTCTGATTTGAACAAGGCACCGGCAGTGCCTTTACGGATCATATCATGGAATGTAAATGGCCTCACCCACTTCATAAAACGGGAAAAAGTTCTGTCTTATCTTAACAACAAACGGGCTGACATTGCCCTCTTACAATAGACACACCTGGACAGACTAGAATCCGATAAACTATGACGTGACTGGGTTGGTACCATCCTATTTAGCTGCAGCACACCCTCACCCAATACGGAGAACACCCAGAGAAAATGCGGGGTGGTATTATTGCTACGTAAAACCCTCCCTCACATGGTCACCAAATCATGGATTGACCCCGAGGACCGCTACGTATTTGCCAAGCTAAAGATAGGTGACTCCTCACTATGTGTGGGCTCTGTTTACGCACCAATGGGTCCCAAACGCCTCTTCGTCCTACAAATCAACCGGCTTCTGACTGAGATAGGAGCATCTCGCTATGCAATAGGGGGTGACTGCAACATAGCTAGAGACGCGGTACTGGACAGAACAGGACCCCTGGGCGTAAGTAATAATGCAGACAGAGCCTTACAGACCGATGTCCTTTTGGACAATGGCCTAGTGGATCACTGGAGGCTGACCCACCCAACAGAACGAGAATTTAACTTCATCTCGCCGGTACATGGCACCCAATCCCGACTCAACTACTTTCTCCTATCCAACAGCAAATAACTGGACACCGAAACACCTTAAATACCTGGGAGTGCTAATCAACCCGGGCCTGGCGCATATGGTGGCGGACAACATCGACCCCCTCATTGCACGGATGAAACTCGATTTCGCAAAATGGACCCAACTGGGCCTGTCCATGTGGGGTCGAGTACAGGCGGTCACGATGGTCACGGTGCCTCGCTTCACCTATATTCTGGGACTTCTCCCCTTACAGGTGCCCCTCCATACATAACAAAGCATAGATGCCCTCATCAGATCGTTTGAATGAGGCCCTATGCGACCAGGACTATCGCCCGCCAAGCTCCTAGCCCGCCGCTCCCCTGGGGGCATGGTACTTCCGTCGCTGGAGCACTATTCATTAGCACTACAGCTATCACAACTGTCCCACACTTTGTCCAAAGCGCCTGACCCGCCACAGTGGATCACAATGGAAAGGCGGCTACTATCCGCGAATGAGGGACTTGGGGGACCTTACCGCGACGACCTCCCATCTGCTAACCCGGTGAACCCTATCTTGAAAGTGACCAGAGCAGCCTGGCGAAGGGTAAAAATGTAAATTAGCACTTGTATAGCGCACTACTCACCCATTAGGGTCTCAAGGCGCTGTACTCATACCGCTATGGAACCCCTCCTGGCTTTTCCCTGTGAGGCGCCCACTCCTGAGCACCCCCAGGGTGAAGCCAGGCATCCAAGCGCTGTTGGGGCCGTTGTGGAGATTAAGCAAGCTATTGCCCAGAGTTGCAGAGTGGGACCCATGAATTAGATTAGGCACCGAGGCGAGAATTATCTGGTCAAGGGGAATTGAGCCCAAGACCTGCCGAAGCGGGACTTGAACCCTGGTCTTGAGCCAGATCTCTGCTTCAGGGTCTGCCGCTCTAACCATTGAGCCACACTTCCACCGATTGCTTGGGGTCCATCCTCTCATTCACGCCCAGGCGCCTCTGTGGCGTAATAGCGGACTTCGGATAGGTGGTGAAGTGCTCAATTGGTCACAGTGGAGGGAGGCTGGTATCCACACTCTCTCTCAGATTCTGGAAAACGACGTGCTCAAATCCTTCCCAAGGTTAAGGGAGGAATTTGGTCTACAGCCGAGCCAAGAATGGAGATTCTTAGAACTTAAGCACTGTATCTCCCAAGGGATTGATGCTACCCGACGTGGGTCCCAACCCTCACCCATAGTGGCCTACCTACAGCAGTGAGGACAACATAAGGGAGTTATGGCAGGTCTTTACAACCTAATTACCCGACAGCTCTACTCCCAACCTCTCCTAGATAAACTACACCTACAATGGCAAATCCGGTTACAACAGCCCTTAGACCCAGATGACTGGGAAGACGTTCTGGAAGCTCTGGACAGAGGTACCCGTGAGGCACGATCAAAGTTCTGTCTTTTTAAGGTCTCACACGACTGGTACTGGTCCCCGGCAAAATTGCATAGGACAGGGCTCCTTCCGCATGCGCAGTGTTGGAGATGTCCAGAGACATACTGCGACCTAAATCATATCTTAATTGACTGTCCAACGGTCCGACCACTGTGGGATGTGGTGATCTCCACCCTGGCCGAATCTATGTTACTTCCATCACCGCTCCCCCTTCTCTTATACTTCTACAAGGCACGAAATCTCTCCTAGACCTATCTAGACCGCACAAAAGATTGCTGCATATGGCACTAGCCACTGCAAAAATGTGCATACTCCGTCACTGGGGGCCAGAAATCTCTCCAACCCCAGAAGAATGGATCATAGCTATTACCCGCACGGTCACGCATGAAATAATCATCTACAACTTGCAAGATCAAGCTCAAATATTCACCCAGGTGTGGGCCCCCTTCCTGGCTGGGGGATGACTGTAGACTGTAGACCACCCGAAATCATAAGTCTCTTCCCCACCCCCTCCCCTACTTCCCTTCCCCTCCCTTCCCCCATTCCGTTTCCTACTCCTTCCCCCCTTTCCGTTTTTTTTCCTTTCCCCCCCTTTTACTCCCCCTTTCCTCACTAGTTCCCCCTTCTTTCCCTTTCTTCCTTTCTCCTTCTTCCCAATTTTATCAGAGCAATATTGGGCCCTCCTACCTTCTATTCCCTTTAGCAGACTCCTCTTACAGACTCACCTCCTCGAGTCGCCGGTAGGATACTTGTACTAAGTAGAAGCTGGCTGAGTGCAGACAAAAGATATAAGCCCCATTCTTCTGATGGCGCGATTCCTCCGGCAAATACACTACCGTAGGGTATACTATCGTTTGACGCTATGATCCACATGGCACTGATACCAGGCCTGGCACGGACGCCTCACGGTCCATTTGCCTTGTGACCTATCCCCAATCCAGGTGTCGACACAGCACAGAGCTTGCCCTCTAGCTCTAGGGGGGCAGACGATTTGGTCCTCATTCCCATGCCATCTGGCTAGCTCGCCTATTTGTTTAATTGTTTATCCTCCCTACCATCTCTTATCCCTACCCCGAGGGTCTTATAACTTTATAACTTTATAACTTGATATAACTTGACATTTTGTTTATGCCCCATCTCATATCTTTTATCTCTATTTACATCTTTTCCCTTAACACCCTTCCCTCTTTCCATTTGATTTGATCAGTACAATATGTTTTTTTAAAATCACAATTGACAATATCCCATTGTCCCATCCGTTCCCCCACTTCGTTGATTCATTGTATACAATTGTTGACAAAAGCTGGGACTTCGATCCCACTTGGGTTTTGTACGATATTGTGATGTTCACAATAAAACTTAAAAAATATATATAGATATACATTGCTTAATTTGAGCTGGGGTTTGCAGGGGCTCAGCACTGGCACTTTATTCTCAACACCTGCACTTATTATTGCCTACCACATGGTGTGATTTATCTATCTTTGACGTTAGCACCTCAGCAGTGTTTAACAATTGAATATACATTAATAATGAATAATGCCATCACATACAGGCCATTTTGACAATTTTGATTGGCCTAGAAAAATAGTTTACCTGACAGGAGTTTGCTGATTAGTAGTTGTGTTGGTACTGATATTTGGCAGCACTGGCAGAAGCAGTTGATGGTGCAAGTTGCATTGGGGTCCAAAAAATATCTTGGGCCCTTGCACATACTTTTCTTATTTTTTTTTTTTTTTTACAAATCAAGCCATGTTGCCTTAAAACATATCCCAGATTAAGGGAGCTCACTCTGGCACTCAATTTCAGATTTCACAATTCCTCTGCGCTTGAGTTAGCATCCTATCTATTGGCAGTTTGGCTTTTCTATTTTTTACTGGAACTCATTACTGTTTTTCTCCAGCCTTCTACCAACCCATCAGTGTTGAAACTAATCCTGTGAGGGGATAGTGGAGCTGACATCAGCGTTTAGTAATCACATGGGTATTGATTTTGCTTCCTTTCCCATAGCTCCTCTGAAGCCACCGCACAGTTATTGCAAAGGATAAAAACTAAAAAGAAATCAAAGAAGACTGCCTGAGACTCTGTCGCTTTCTGGGAGGGACAGTCACTGGCCCTGATTACGAGTGGGCTGGGATGAGGGCTACGTATGGCACATGGTAAATACCAGCACTATTCCAAGATTTCCACCGGAAAATGTGGAATTACATGTTTTACCACGTGTTTTCTAAGCTGGTAGAGTTCGGCAGATTTGAGTTCCCAGCATTCACCAGAGTAAAGTTGTGGAGGGGAATTACTGCAGAACTAGGAATTTAGATCGCTGAGCAAACAGGGATTGGGATGTATTGCGTTACTCCTAATTAGAAAGATCTCGATCAGATCCCAGGTCAAGGGTTTGGCAGCATCCTGTGCTGGGTTACAGGATTTCAGTGAACGGCATTGCCCTGTGTTGTTTTGAATAGCAGATAATGCGACAAAAGAATGGTCTACCAGTCTGCAGTGCTAAAGTAGCAATTTCTTTTTCTTAAACCTCACAGATTTGAGGTGTTTTCGTTGTCGCTCGAGAATTGCGTTATTTCGAAGTGAAAATCTCATCAGTGAGATCCATATGCTGTGAATTTGCAGCCTAAGTGTTTTTTTTATTTTGCCTATTAGAGCCGTGTTCACTGATGCCTGTCTGCCTTTCTGTAAATGATCGGTCATCATAGAAATGGACAGAAACAGAAAAAGAGAGAGAGAGAGAGAGATTAAATAGGAGTCAGGAGAAAGCAAAACGTTGCCTTTTTGTGACTTCACACATTTTAACTCCGTTTAGGATTAAATAAATAACTCATTCACTTATGAGTACTAGAAATATCAGTATAAGTAAGTCTATTTCAATGATCTAATGGGAAGAATGCAGCACCAAAAACAATAATGTTCGCAGAGTGTAGTATGGCACCATTATTGAGTGTGGGGAAGGGTCATGACTCCTGAGAGATGAGTCCTCAGTGGGTCATGATGCACATTCCCTCCCCTTCCTCCACAGTGGCATTAAATAGCATATTCTACTCTGCATCCCTGTATAGATGGTTTATGGCACAGGATTTCATGAAGTGCATTTTTTTAACCACAATGAAGAAGCGAGGGGTTACATTTGGGCAATAATCTGAAATCACATCGAAGATCCCTCCTGGCTTTTGGGATAGTTGTTTCCCTGCATAAAGGAAGGAGTGCATGTAATATGTGAGGTAATATATAAATAGTATATATATGTAATATATAAAAAGTATATATATATGTATATATATGTAATATATAAATATATATATATATAAATATATATATATTTATATATATATAAGTATATATATGTAATATATAAATAGTATATATATGTAATATATAAAAAGTGTTTTTGTCAAATCAGTTTTACCCCTCTGTGGAAATAAGCTCGAATTTTACCTTTTGCACTCTAGCAATAAATGTGTGAATGTGCTTTTATTAATAGAATTGCTCTAAAGAATGTGTTATTGGTCTACAATAGTTTTCACTGCCATGGCATAAACATGATATAGTATTCAATCAATCATTGGATTTATAAAGAGCGCTACGTATCCGTGAGGGTATCAAGGCACTGGGGTGGGGGGGGGGGAGAGCTGGTGTTACTGGTCGAAGAGCCAGGTCTTGAGGAGTCTTCTGAAGGTGAGTAGGTCTTGAGTCCGTCGCAGGTTGGTGGGGAAGGGGGTTCCAGGTTTTGACGGCGAGGTATGAGAAGGATCTGCTGCCGGAGGTCTTTCTTCGGATGCGGGGGACGATGGTGAGGGCAAGGTTAGTGGAGCGGAGCGGAGCTGACGGTTGTGGGTGTAGAAGCTGAGTCTGTTGTTTAGGTAGGCTGGTCCGGTGTCGTGGAGCGCTTTGTGAGCGTGGGTAAGAAGCTTGAAAGTGATCCTTTTGTCCACGGGGAGCCAGTGAAGGTTTCTCAGGTGGTGGGAGATGTGGCTGTGGCGGGGTACGTTGAGGATCAGCCGGGTGGAGGCGTTTTGGATGCGTTGGAGGCGTAGTAGGTCTTTTGCTGGGATGCCTGTGTAGAGTACGTTGCCGTAGTCCAGCCTTCTGCTGACGAGGGCCTGTGTCACTGTTCTTCTTGTTTCTTTCGGGATCCACTTGTAGATTCTGCAGAGCATGCGGAGTGTGTTGTAGCAGGAGGAGGAAACTGCGTTGACCTGTTTAGACAAGGTGAGGGAGGAGTCGAGGATGAAGCCCAGGTTGCGAGCGTGGTCGGCGGGGTTCCTAGTGCCGTGGGCCACCAGGAGTCGTCCCAGGCGGAGGGGGTGGGTCCAAGGATGAGGACCTCCGTCTTGTCCGAGTTCAATTTCAGACGGCTGTTTCTCATCCATTCGGCGATGGATTTCATTCCCTTGTGGAGGTTGGTTTTGGCGGTGTGCGGGTCTTTGGTGAGTGAGAGGATGACCTGGGTGTCATCGGCGTAGGTGAGAATGTTGAGGTTGTGTTGTCGGGCCACTTGAGCGAGGGGGGCCATGTAGATGTTGAACAGCGTCGGGCTGAGGGATGAGCCTTGGGGGACGCCGCAGATGATGTCGGTGGCTTCGGAACGGAAGGGCGGGAGGCGGACTCTCTGGGTTCTGCCGGAGAGGAATGAGACGATCCAGTCGGGGGCTTTTCCTTGAATTCCGGTTTCGTGGAGGTGTGATTTCAGGGTGCGGTGGCAGACTGTGTCGAAGGCGGCAGATAGGTCCAGGAGGATGAGGGCTGATGTTTTGCCGTTGTCCATTTGCCGTCTGATGTCATCTGTGGCGGCGAGAAGCGCGGTTTCGGTGCTGTGGTTTCATCTGAAGCTGGACTGGGAGGGGTCTAGGATGCCGTTGTCTTCGAGGTGGCTGGTTAGTTGTGTGTTGACGATTTTTTCAATCACCTTTGCTGGGAAAGGGAGCAGGGAGATGGGTCAGAAGTTCTTGAGGTTGTTGGGGTCTGCTTTGGGCTTCTTGAGGAGGGCACGGATTTCGGCACGATTTTTCAGGGAATGTCGCTGTTTCGAAGGAGATGTTGATGACCTTCTGTAGTTGTGGGGGGCGATGGTGGAGTCGGCTTTGTTGTATACGTGGTGGGGGCAGGGGTCTGACGGAGATCCTGAGTGGATGGAGTTCATGATCTTGCGTGTCTCTGTGTCGTTCACGTTGGTCCTGGAGGTCAGGTGGTTTGCACAGGTGGAGTGTTCAGGGGTGGGGTCTGGCGTGGGAGTGGCGTCAAAACTGTCGTGGATGTCAGTGATCTTCCGGTGTAAGAAGGTGGACAGTGCGTTGCAGAGTTCTTGGGATGGAGGGATGTCGTTGATGTTGGCGCTGGGGTTGGAGAGTTCTTTCACAATGCTGAAGAGCTCTTTGCTGTCTTGTGCATTGTTGTCCAGGCGGTCTTTGAAGTGGGATCATTTGGCTTGTCTGATGAGTTGGTAGTGCTTGCGGGTGGCGTCCTTGTGGGCTGTGAGGCTGTCAGGTGTGCGTTTGAGGAACCATTCCTTTTTTAGCGTCGCGTTTGGAATTTAGGAGCTCGTCGGTGAACCAGGTAGCTTTTCTTCTGGCTTGGTTGTCGGTGGTTTTTTTGAGTGCGCAAGGGTGTTGGCGCAGTCGTTGATCCACAGGGTGAGGTTGTTGGCGGCGGTGTCTGGGTCGGTGGAGTCGGGGGGTGGGTTCTGGGCGAGGGCGTTAGTAAGCTGGTCTTCCGTAACTTTGCTCCAGCATCGGCGGGGTGGTTGTTGGGTGCAATGGTGCTCGGTATGTTTCTTGTAGGTGAAGTGGATGCAGTGGTGGTCGGTCCAGTGGAGTACGGTGGTATGGTTGAAGGTGACGTGGGCACTTGAGGAGAAGATGGGATCAAGCGTGTGGCCGGCGATGTGGGTTGGTGTGTTGACAAGTTGTCTGAGGCCGTGGTTGGTGAGGTTGTCGATCAGGGTAGTGGAGTGGAGTAGTATTGATAGCAGAACAGTCAGAGCCATTAATCTTCAATTCTACTGGGCTATGAACATTGTTAAAGAGCTGTTATATGGAGGTTCCAGTTGGATAAACTATTGCAGGCAGCAGAACATGTTACAGGGGGCTGGAAAGAAAAGGGCACAGCTGGAGACATTGGATCTGATTATGACCTCGGCAGATGGGATAATCCGTCACAAACGCAATGGATATCCCGCCCGCCATTTTACAAGTTCCATAGGATATAATGGAACTCGTAATACGGCGATCCCATCCGCCAAGGTCGTAATCGTGCCCAATGTGTCACTCAACACATAATGGGTTTATCTTGCTTAAATGGCAATGAGGGCTTACAGTTTGGCAATGAAAATGAAAGCCTGTGATAACGCTGGTTACCATTACATAACTAACAGCAGCACCCACCCATCCTCGTAATGGAATGGCCTCATTCAAGCTGTGAGAGAAGAGTTCAGTTACTGCCTCTGGGTGACATCCAACCTCTAGTCCACTTGTCATGGCTCATCTGGCAGTATGGGACCAAGTTAAGATGGGCAAAATGGTGGTAGCATCTAAATTCAACTATGCTTTTGGAAAGCTCTCCTTAAGTACTGTGCACAGATCACTGATGCATCTAAAACCTACTTACTTGCTCTAACCCTAGGTTGAACATGTTTAAGCTGCATGCTGCTGCTGCTGCTGCATCATGGGAGCTGCAGATGAAGTCACTGCTTGGCATCTCAGCACTTGCAAGTGGCACCCCAACTCTTGCAATCCTTGTACCTCTTTGCAACTGTGCATGCAAACTGACAAGGCAGCTAACTGAAGAGTACTTGGTGGGTGGGGCTAAAGATCTCCTTCTCCTTTACAGCATGAAAAAGGTGACAGCACTGACATATAATTTGATCATGCAGCAATGAAAACACTGGAAGCATGTGCAGCTTTCTAAATGTGCAAGCACCACAGTAGAGCAATGCAAAGCTGTGGTTTGGTGGAAGGTCCAAAGACCGGCCTAACTGAAAGCCTGATTGAGTAAACAGCATAGGAAATATCATTAAAGATGTTCAAGAACTCATTGTCCTCATTAATCTTGCTAACTCTCAAATGTAGAGATACAGCTACATAATCGTCTTCTTGACAGACTAAAATCAGCACAACTTATTGAGAAGACTCCAGTGATACATGCCTTTGTACTGAAGCAAGGCGACTACAAGTGTGCAGTCACTTCTCTATACGACACTCATTAAGGGACTATTTTCCACACCTGCTAATTGTTTCCACACAGCGTGATTAAGAATTCTGTCCATAGAAATCAAGGATGGAAATCTGAACATGCTCTTACAAGAACATGATAAAAGAGTTAGAGAAGCTCGAAGCTAGTTTGAATCTTGGCTACTTTAAGATCCTACATAAGTAGCACTGGACCCTGTTATGGCTGTTCATTTCAGCACTGAAACCAGACACGAATGGCAGAAGCTATAAACCTGATTAGTATATTCTTTGTTTTCAAGTTTTAATAATGTTATTGCAAATATAACAACAGACAAAGTCATGTAAAGAGAGACCCAATAGTCCTGCCAATCAGAAGACGCACAAGTGCAGAACAGTGGATAGCAAACATAGGCACGGTGTTGAATTGGCATCGGCACAAAGCAATGCAAAAGTAGAAACTACCTGTACATTGGTCAGTAGGACAGCATCGGCAATAATGGCACCTAATGACTAGGTACACCCTAAAATAATGTACGGGAACTATTGAGCAAGGCAATTATTCAGATTCCACCTGTGTCTGGTCCTCCGCGTCATCCGATGTGTTATGGAGGAGATAAGACCGATAAGTCCCCGTGTGTCTTATGACCGAGATGTAGATGGCTGCAGCAAGGTGTACGTGCAAACCACTATATCGTGAAGTCAATCACGATGTCGCTCAGCCAATCAGCGCCAGTGGTGACTCTAACCCACCCCCAGCTCATAGCAAGTCTTCACTTAGCCAAGAGTAGAGCTATTGCGGTGAGGCATCGGCCCCCTGAGGAACTTTTTTTTAACATAGCCTAGTAGACCTATAGTTGAATCAGGTTTTATCATGTTTTGAGTCATGTCAGCTATGACGAGAAGGACTGCCCTCCAGTAACTAAAAATAAAGGGACATTCCCATGCAAGGTGAATAAAACCAGCATTGTCCTGTCTGCGGCAACAACAACTATAGGGGAGGCATCATTTCTGTGTTGCCTCCGGTAGTACTGTAGGCCCAATACATGAATTTATAATGTATTAACTTATGTCTGTGGTTGATGGTGAGGGTGCCTGTTTGCATACAGCAATGTGTCCAGTGGGTCTCACCTACACACAGTTCTAACTCTCAAGCCATTCCAGCCAATCCGGTCCTTCCACGTTGGAATTGTAATATGGAGCTATACAGCTTGAATCTGGTAATATCTGCTGAATTCATGAGGTGCATTAATGGAAGTAAATCAGCCGGCTCCTGCGGAAACCCTGGTAGGTAGGGCTCCTTTCACAATGTTAAGAAGGTGGGCATATATATAAAGATGTCTAGTGTGGTGACATTGCTCCAAAAGTGGAACAGGTCCAAAGAAAAAAAGTACTATTGATATATAGATGATGTATCTCAAGTATAGCCATCTTTGACAAGGTATTCTGAACAGTGCATTCAGTTGTAAGTGGAAGGTTAGAAAACAGTTTATTAGCTGGGAAATATAAAAAGGGTCCACCGATTTTACAACAGAGGGATCTCTAGGCCCAGCAGGTGATGGTGAGAGTTTTAATTTCCTTCTGTGGTTTAGAAAGACCCATAGGTAAAAGAGAGGCCAGTGGGATCCCATTGGTCTGATTATGCTCCGGAACAAGAAAGGTAATACAGGCATCAGGGTTATACCAAATTTTGGCAGAGAGACATTGCGCTACCAAGTAATACATTTCAGGGTCTAGTATCTGAAACCCCCCTCACACGTATGGAAGAACCAACAAGTCCCATGTGATCCGTAATGGTTTAAGCCCAGATCAATATGATCCGTAGGGATCACAGTGCAGCACAAAAAGGATACTAAGAGGCATGGGGATATTTGTAAAGATATATAATAATTTAGGAAGGATTATCCTTTTAATTAAGACTACTTCGCCTGCTAAAGACAGTGGGAATCGAAGCCACAAGTCCATGTGTCATGATAGTCTAGCCATTACTGGGCCATAATTAAGCTGGGCCACTTATTTCAGCAGCTTTTGTAGGTAGCTACCAGGGTATTTGATGGATTCAGTAATCCAGCCAATAGAGTATTCCAGGGTGACCAGTGCAGTTCTATCGGTGAGTGGGAACACGTTCGATTTAGAACAATTTATGGGACCCCATAATATGTGCCGAATCTAAAATCTTCACGGATCAGCAGGACAAGGCTAGCTTCCAGTTCCTTTACAACCCATAGCATATCATCTGCATACATGGGGAGCAAATGGGTACTCATGATGAAAAGTAAGCCACTATGCATCAGTTTTTCTTGAAGTGCCTGGCTTAACGATCCCTGACCATTATAAACCCTAGAGGAGATAAAGGGCAACCCTGACGCGTACCCCATGCCAAAAACAATTTATCCAATGTGAGGTCATTGACAGAAATACAAGTGACCAGGTATGCATACAATAGAAGAAAAGAGCCAAAAGAATTTTAGGTATACCATATCATCGGAGGGTTTCCAACAAGAAGGGTCATTTGAGGGAGTTGTACACCTTTTCAGCATCAAGCAGCTCAACCGCAGCCTTGACCTCAGGTTTGATCTAGTTAAGCACCGCAAAGACCATATGGGGACCTGTGCAGCACACACCAGGACTATGCAGGGTAAATTATATGCTCAAGTAGCAGGGAGAGTCTGGTGGCAAGTATCTTACCTAGGATCCTATTACCACAATTTATTAATGGAAGGAGCAGTGGGAGGCTCATTTAACAGGA
This sequence comes from Pleurodeles waltl, assembly GCF_031143425.1. NCBI lineage: Eukaryota > Metazoa > Chordata > Amphibia > Caudata > Salamandridae > Pleurodeles > Pleurodeles waltl. The sequence continues at coordinate 240,448,868 of NC_090442.1, forward strand.
TTTTTCCCTGGCTTGGGAAGCAGAGAAATGAGTGCCTCACGCATGAAGCAGGGTAATTCTCCCATCTTAAGCGCCTCCTTGTATAATTGAATAAGATGTGGGGCAAGACTATGTTCATACACTTTATAAAAGTCAGTGGTGAGCCTGTCAGTACCCAGTGCTTCTGATCTGGCTAGAGAATCAATGGCAGTTATGACCTTTTCAGAGATCGGTTGGCTCAGAAACTGCCTATGAGAATCCTCAAGCCACACCAACGCAAATGCCCATGTGATATAGATATCTGTAGGCACAATCACGCTATGTGTACCTATGAATGAACCTCACTGGACATTTTAGCATAGTACAGCTCAGTTGCTCTGGTGTAGTTTGGGTTTAAGGGTTGTGGCTCTTATTCTAATATCTGTGCTTGATATTGACAGAGCACAAGAAACTCGGAGATAGAGCTATTTATTTCATGGTGTACTAAAGGCCCGTCTCTATAATGCTAGTAGGAATTAAGTGTACATAGTGCTGTGCTCAATTTGTAAAATAATAACAACAAAACAGGAGTCCAAAGTTGTTTCGAACCACACCATATTGGTGCTAAATGAACAAGTCTCCCTAGTGTTGAATGCGCCTCATGCCTCTTTCTTCCACCACCCTGCACTTCCTGTCTCTTCATCTCACTCTTGCAGGTTTATCCATCCTGCGTTCTCCCTTTGGCACGGTCTTACTTTCTCTCGGTTCTCCCATCTCTGCCTTTCTCGCTCTCTTTGCGGATCACACTTTGATGAAGAAAAAGAAGCCCTGGTCCCAGAAGAAGAGTGCTGGTGTCCACCACATGCCACCACTCGCACACATTAAGCACTGACTGAGCCAAGTACAGGAAGGCCCAGCCTTATCCGTATCTGCCATTGCAGGTTGGGATGGAAGGTGAGAGTGGACTGAGCAGTGCACGTGCAGTCTCTTCTCAGAAGGTATCTCAGGCAGCTGGCCTTCAAGTGCAGCATTGTGGTGTTCTGCCAGTGGGGACCCTGGGGCTTAGCACAACAGATTCATTATCTTATCTTTTCACTTCCAGGGCGGTTTCAGCCTTGTCAGGGTTTGCATTGCAGGGCCTATAGTACAGCCTGCCGTTCTTATCAGAGAACTCGTGGCTGTTCCCTGAACTGGAGGTCCAGGGTGGATATACTTGGCTGTTGCTGTGCTCCTAAGTTCTAGTGTCAGGAGAATGAAATAATATACCCGATTCTATACCTCTTACTGCAGGTTACTCCGAAGGTTGTATTGTTCAAGTGTCAGTGTTTTCATTTTCTGCAGTGTGGTACCTTAAAAGCAACAGCGCAAGACTTGCTGGTAATCATTAAATTAACACTATGTGCAGAAGGAGGCCTTGGGCTACTGGTACCATGGAATATCCTAAGTTCCTGCTGTTGCTTAAGTCTGGCTTGAAATTTCTGGTAAGAAATTAACAATATGTAAGGGATCTACTCGTTTGGGGAACTCGGCAGTCTAGTGACCAACAAAGCTTAGTGGACTAATGCATCCGATGTAGAAGTCTGTGTACACCATAAAGTTTAAAGGTGTAAAACCTGATAGAGACAACCAGACCCTTCAGTCGTTTATTATATCTCTGAGACTGCTAACATGAATTGCATTGCTTTGAATAATAATAGACAAAATGAATTTTATCGAGTTGATTAATAATAATGTATATTATTATTAGTAGTAGCAGTATTAATATTACTGCTACTAAGTAATAATTCATCCGATACTGGCAAACCTGCTCCTTCCGGAGTTTCCTGCTGATGTCCACCCTCAGTGACACTACTGCCCTTTTATGTACAACTGCCCAACCCAATCCATCTCCTTAAACTAGGCTTCTCGCTTCCTTCATAGGCTGCTTAGTCGTGTGCAAGGAGTAGTCAAAGTGAGACCCTAGCACGTGCATGTTGGGAAATAAAGTGATAAATATTTATTATTCAGCATATGCTACTTCCGGTTTCCCACTGTGTCACGCTGCACATTACAGGTGTTACTGTAACTCTTGCTGGGTCACCGGGAGGGTTATACCTCAAATGGTGACGCGGTGGTGCTGACTGTGCATGGAGTCCAATCACAGCCTTCATCAATCTGCATCACTTCACTGATCACCTGCATTACTCTGCTACAGCTGGTCCTCACATTTAATGGTGAGTGATGGCTAAACCCTAGAAAACCAATACGAGGCTTTAGCGTCGGTAGCATTCTGATAACGTTCTGCTCCACTGCAATCTTATTCCAGGACATGTGGAATCCATTGGCCAGCGGGCAGCACGTCAATAATGCATTACAACTGTAAATTGGTAATTTACTCTGATAAAGAATTCCACGAGGTGATCTATCATTCCTTTTATACTGTTGCAGAATATAACGTGTGAAAAATGTCCTTTGACAAGACAATGGTCAGAAACATCTTGTAGGCACAAAAGGTTAATAAAACGAAATATGTCTAAGGGAAGAAAGATTTCTAAGAAACCTAAAGAAGAACTATCGAATAAAATGTCCAAGAAAGATATGTGCTCACGTATCTTCTTCACACTCACTGCTTAGGCTCTCTTGCAAGAGCCATGTGGATCAGTCCGGTAATACCACACCTGTGAATGCTGATAGTGCAGTACTACTCATCTTTTGCTGTCTGCAGGTTAATGCAGCAATACTATATACGTACCCACCCTGCGGTGAAATTTTTTGAATATGTCATATTTTACCAATGTAAATTCCACCAGATTGTAGCTGTCCAAGATTGTGCGGGGGAATTTCTGCTAGGTGCAGCACTTTTCTAAAAATTGGATACCCTGGTTTGTGGGCAAATTCCCATTTATGATCCACATATTACTTATAAGGGCAGCAATTGCGGCCTGAATCGATACGTTTCCTTTGGCCCTCATACCAAGTAACTCAGCCAGATAAACCACTGACCACATGTATGTCCTGACTTTCTTGGTTTACCTTGGAAAATCACAAGATGTGTCTCTAAGCCACCACCTCACTTCTATGTTAGGAGAACTCTGGCTTGCCTCACATTGGCTCATTTGAGCAAGGGAGCCCACAGTCGGCACTCTCTTGCACACTTCTTGCAAAATCATTCAGTTGTGGGTGACCTGATGGCTGGTCTTGAACTGGGGTGGTGACTGTTAGACCTAACAGCCTTAGGGTGGACCCCCCACAACTGTTTGCCTTTCTCCCTCCATTTTCTGACCTTGTTTTGCTGGATTTAGAACACTATGCACTTTACCACTGCTAACCAGTGCTAAAGTGTTTGTGCTCTGTCCCTTAATTCATGGTAACATTGATATAACCACAATTGTCATATTTAATTAATGTACAGTCCTTTGTAAAGGGACGTATATGTGCCCAGGACCTATAAATTAAATGCTACTATTGGGCCTGCAGCACTCATTGTGCCATTCCCTCCAGTAGCCCCTTAACCATGGCTCATGCCTGCCATTGCAGAGCCCGTATGTGCTGTTTTACTGCCATTTTGACTTGGCGTTTAAAACCCTTTGCCAAGCCTTAAACTCCCCTTCTTATTACACCAGGGCGCTGTATAAGCAACTAGTGGGACATGTACTTTTTAAAGTTTTGTATATCCTGGTAGTGAAAAACTTCCACATTCATTTTTCACTACTGTGAGGCCTACCCCTCTCATAGGTAAACATTGGGAATTTCTTATTACACTCTTAAGCTGTAATTCCTGATACCAATGGGACTATAATGATAAATCCTCTTTACTGGTTAAATTGGATTTAACATTACTATTTTAGGAATGTCACTTTTAGAAAGCAGACACTTCTCTTGCTCCTACAGCTCTGTGTGCCTGCAGCATGTCTCCCATACATGACTGGGGTGGGTGACACTACACTTTGTGCATTCCCTCTAGACAGTTACAAACACAGGAAGGTTAGGTTTGTCTGAGCACTCATCTGCATTCCGATGGCTCTACCTGGGCAGGAAAGGATGGTGATGGCTGGCACTTACACCTGAATAGGCATTGCCTGTCCCCCATGGTCTGATTACCCCATACTGATAGTCTGGAGCCAGGGCTGGGAAGAAAGTACCTCTAAGTATTTCAAAGACCCTCTTTGCAGTCTCCCTCACTTCAAAGTACTGGGTATAAGTACTGGGTCTCTGGACCAAATCAGAACACTTCTTGACCTGTGGATACTCTGTCATGAAGAAGAGCTGCTCTGCTGCTACACAGTCTGTCACTCTGCTGGACTTCTGCCTGGCTGAGCTGACCCTCTGCCTGCTGACCTCCTGCCTGGGAGTAGGAAAGGAATGGACCTGCATCTCTCCACACCAGAACCAAAGTGACTTCAGAGGCTTGCTGACTTTCCTCCTGTTTTCTGGAGTCTCAAGGATAGCAAAGATTTCCAGTACTCCCGCTACAGCTCCTGGACCCACCTTTAGCCAGCTCCTGATCTCCAAGAGGCACCACTCTAGTCTTGGGAACTTAAAGCGGTTTTGTGGCTCCTGAAATCCAGTGTTTGGTCTCTTTGAGAATGCAAACGGGCCTGCTCGCACTGAAATCGCACCGCCTGCATGAAGAATCCGCACAAGTCACTGCAAGTTTGTCTCTTTGCACAGCAAGCATTGCTGCTCACGACCGTGAGGCTCCAGTCTGTCCATCTGCATCAATTGGCTGACTCTTTGTGCCTGCGGACCACCACCAGTGATGCTCTCCTTGCTCTCAGCAAACCTCTTCCCTGCGAACTCTTGGCTCAATTCTAAGAAGGTAAAGGTAAAGCTTCATAGGGTTGGCATGAACTTTTGGATTTACCCAGTCTAGGTCAACCAGATATCTCCTGCTGGCACTTTATGCATTAAGCACTATATTGCATTTTATTCTTTAAAAATTCATATCTCAACTTAGTCGTATTGAAGTTTTGTTGTTTTGGTTTTGTTATATGCATAAAATGAATCTCTCTTTTTCTGACCTAGTGTGGTGTCTTTTATGTGTGGTGTCTTCAATGGGGTACTGTTTGAAGTGTTGCACAAATACTTTACACATTTCCTCTTAAGTTAATCTTGACTGCTCAGTGCCAAGCTACCAGAAGGTGAGCACGGTTTAACTTTTTTTTATGTACTGTCTTACACTGACTAGGGTTTTGGTTTCTGCTTGGACAGGGGACATACCTCTACCAACCACAAACCCAATATCTATCAGCCACATTCAGAAATCTTTTTAAAACTAATTGGAAGTGTCCAACTAATCAATCCCATCATGCATTTACACTACATTCTGGTGACTGTAGGTTGCTATTTTGTTATAAGTGTTGGACTACAAATACTAGAACGCAATGGAAAATCGGCATTGGACAAACTATTTATACTAAACATCATACACCTCAGAGTGAATCTATCAATGAATACTGCTGTTTGTTTCAAATAAAGGGCATATTCTAATGTGCATACTGGTATTTCACATCTGTGGCGAAGCGCCGGAACCAGCGCCGAACGAGGAGTACCCCGGGGGCACTCCAGAGAGTACAGACTCTATCTTGGAGGAGGCGGGACCTCATGGGAAGTGTGACCGCCAGGATGACCCGGAACCAGTAGGAAGCAAAGAGAGTTCAGCCGGAGAGGGAAGTCGATGGAGGACGGCGAACAGGATGGACAGAGGAGTGGTGAAGGCGGGAAAAGGAAGAAGACTGCGAGGAGCGGAGGCTCTGACCGCTACAGAAACAGCGATCGCAGAGGATGCCTTGGAGAGAGGAGATGCGGCAGGGCAGGCCACATTCTTGGAAGAACGTGGCCCATCCAGGTACGAGGTACAGCCTGAACGGGATACGGGGACGTGGGAGATTTGAGAGTTAAAAAAGGAAGGGGGAGTGGGGACTGAGAAAAACCACGGGAAGGCACAAAGCTTATTTTGTTTTATTATTTCCCTCACTGAGCACCGGACATGTTAAAAGAAAAGAATAAAACAGTTATTATTAGTAATAAAAAAAGAAAGAGCAAGTCAAGGCAACCAAGATAATACAAGGAGAGAGATAAAGAGAGAGACAAGGGGCTACAGGACAACCCAGAGTAGGAAGAAAGGAAAAAGGAAACCAGAAGGAAAGAGAAGGAAGAGTATTGTTGTAAAACAGGTCATAAAGAAGGAAAAGGGGAAAAACGAGAAGAGACAGCAGAGAGAAATACAAAGGTCAGAAAAAGAAAGGGGAAAGAGAAATTAAACGAAACATACCTTCTAAAGGCCTTTTCTTCTCTCCTTTTGTCCTATAATCCTCCACGGCTGGTCTGTGAGACATCCATCTGAAAGCCAAGAGAGAAGAAAGAAGAAACAGAGTCAAGAACCAGAATAATCCCGGAAGATATACAAACAAGATATAGTAAAAGAAAAAAACATGAGAAAGAAAGAAAGATAACTGTGTAGAAAGAATATATTTCTAAATAAAAGTGTAGTAGCCCATAGCGATACACCTGAAAACCTCCATTATTACTGACCCTGTCACAGAGGTGTCAGAAGTGGGATTTACTAACTCCCATCTCAAGGACAGACGCAGGCAATGGAGGAGAAACCACCCTTAGCAGATATCATTGCTCAGTTAGCAGAGGGTCAGAGACATTTGCAACTTGTCTGGGAGGAACAGTTAAAAGAGGCGAAGGAGGAGCGTGAAGCATTACAAACCTTGAAAAGTCAGGCAACTATAAATGCCAATAACCAGTTAGTGCATGAAACGGCCATCGGGAAACTGACTGAAACAATAGCCATGACGAGGGCACATCCAAATGTACCTAGTAGCGTTCTACAGAAATACCAGAAGAATGAGGATCCTGATGCGTTCTTTACAAACTTTGAACGAGTGGCCAGCTCTGCCAATTGGCCTATGGATAGATGGGGCCAATATACTGCTCCCCTTCTAACGGGAACTCTGCAGGCAGCTTATCAGGCCATGAATCCAGGGGGTGTAACCCCTTATACAGAAATTTAAAAAAGTGATTCTAGAACGGGTAGGTCTAGACCAAGAAAATTACCGTCTTCGCTTTCGCCATGCGAAATGGGTCAGTCATGAAAATCCCCGGACCCTTTATTATAGGGTCCATCATGAAGCCAGTAAATGGTTGAATCCCACCAATACCACCAAGGAAGAAATGTTCAAAACAATAGTATTAGAGCAATATCTAGATGCATTACCCTCCTCTACGAGGAATTGGATTCGCCAGCATCCTGGTCTCATTAATACCACCGCCATGGAACTGGCTTGTGCATATCACCGAGCACTGGATTTTCAGGGCTCCAATTTAAAGCCATCCCTATCGACAACACAAACAATTCCACCAAAACCTTTCCTGTCTAAATCAATATCAGGTTCAAGCACAGAAAAATCTAGTTCTCCTCGTAGCCCTTCCAAAGAATCCACGATGGGGCCCCAATGTTTTCACTGTGCAGAATGGGGACATATTACATGATATTGCCCTCTAAAAAGAGATCAAGATGAACCCATGGAGATTGGCATGACCAAGAGGAGGGTATTATGGTTAGGACAGTCAGTGACTCAGTACTCCGCCTTTCTGCCGGTAAACCAAAAGAAAAAAAAGACATTGATCGATCCTGGTTGCAGTCAGAGTGTAATTAAACAAGTATATGTCCGGCTAGACCAATGGGAAGCAGATGAAAAAGTGCTGATCACCTGTGTTCATGGAGATAGAAAAATCTATCCTGTCGCTAATATACAAATACATTGGCGAGGAAAAGAAGAATCTCTTTTGGTAGGAGTGATCCCAGACGTAGGTGAAGACCTCATTCTCGGAGCTGACTATGAATCGTTTCCTGAACTCTTAGATACGGTGAATCACAATAACCGAATTGATTCCTGGTGGAGTGAGGCCCCGTTCGTATCCTCAGACATAGAGAATCAGATACCAAAGATAAAATTATCCAGATCCCAAAAGCGAGAGCAAAAGAAACTGTTTCTCAGGGACCCTAGTCAAGCACCCAACCCCCAACCAACCTCCACAAAATAGATTCTATCCATTGCAGGACAGTTTCGACAATCACAGAGGGAGGATCCCATGTTGAAAAATGCCTGGCATGTAGCCCTGACCCACAATGGCCCATCAGTAGGTCCGACTTTCCAAATCAGTAACAATCTTTTAAATCGAGTGTGTCCTTCTTCCACTAGTCGAGCACCTCAGTTAGTAGTTCCCCAAGATTATAGAGAACAAGTACTTAATTTAGCACATGGTGATACCGGGGAAGGGCATTTAGGAAGAGAAAAAAACAGAGGAATCCGTAACCAGGGGTATTTGGTGATATACGGAAACATTGTCAGCGCTGTCCCAAATACCAACTGGTCAATCCCTCCACAGATCCTAAAGGTCCCCTCCTTCCCTTACCAATTATAGAGGTCCCCTTCACCCGCGTGGGCATGGATCTGGTGGGACATCTGATACCATCCAGTAGAGGTCATCAATACCTTTTTGTGCTTGTAGACTATGCAACTAGATACTCGGAAGCTATTCCTCTGGCAAGTATGACTACTAAAACAGTAGCTCAGGCCATGATTGAGTTTTTTTCACGAGTTGGATTTCCAAAAGAGCTCCTAACGGATCAGGGGACTCCCTTTATGTCCCGATTAATGTCCGAGGTGTGTCAGATTCTCAAAGTCCAACAAATACGGACCTCGGTTTATCATCCTCAGACCGATGGTCTGGTTGAACGATATAACAACACCATCAAAAATCTCTTACGCAAAATCATTAACAAATCCGGGAAGAACTGGGAAAAAAAATTACCTTTGGTATTATATGCCCTAAGAACTCACATACAATCGTCCACGGGACATGGTCCCTTTGAACTCCTCTTCAGGAGACAACTGTGCACCTTGTTAGAAATGCTAGCAGAACCATGGGAAGAAACAGAAGAGGAAATAAAAGATGTATTGACATATATCAGTGAACTTAAAGAAAGTTTACACACCATTTTGGAGGAGGTACATAAACATTTGGGAGAAGCTCAACAGAGACAGAAAACCTTTATGATGCCCGAAGTAAAACCGGTGAATTAGCAATAGGGCAACAAGTATTGATTCTTTTACCGACTACTGAGAACAAACTACTGGCTCACTGGCAGGGACCCTATACCATAATAGAAAAAAGTAACTCCAGTGAAATACAGAATAGATATACCAGCTGGGTTGAATCGAAGCCAGATATATCACATTAATCTCTTGAAAGTATGTCATGGAAAAGAAGGACAGGCCAGTAACTTGTACATTTCTACCTGTTCTGAGACAGAAATACCCATGTATCCTACTAGTCCGACAGAGGAAAATGGAATTATTATGCCCCATTTTGGTACCAACCTCACACCTATGCAATATTCTCAATGAGAAAACATAGTACATACTAACCCCGACTTCTTTTAAAAAATACAGGGTAAGACCCATCTAATAAAACATTATATTCGTACTTTAGGCGATCGCGTGTCCCGACAAAGACCCTATCGGATACCAGAATCCAGAAAACAGATGGTTGAAAAGGAAGTTACGGAGATGTTAAAAGCAGGTATTATTGATCCCTCATATAGCCCCTGGTGTTCTCCTATAGGCCTGGTCCCGAAACCGGATGGTTCTATCCGGTTTTGCATTGATTTTAGACAGGTAAATGCCCTCTCCCATTTCGATACATATCCCATGCCTAGGATAGATGTCCTCCTAGAACGGTTAGAAAAGACATGCTATATTACTACTTTGGACCTAATTAAGGGTTATTGGCAGATCCCACTAGAGGAAAGTGATAAAGCAAAAACCGCCTTTGCGACACCTTCAGGTTTATATCACTTCACGGTCCTGCCTTTTGGCCTACATGGAGCACCGGCCACTTTCCAAAGATTAATTGATATGGTATTATGACCCTTTCAAGATTATGCTGCTGCATATTTAGACAATATCGTCATATATAGTGAAACATGGGAGGATCATATTTCACACCTGTCCAACATATTAAAAGCTATCAGACAGGCGGGCCTAACAGCACATCCAGAAAAGTGCAAACTAGGACAGGATACCATCAACTATTTAGGATATGTGATAGGACACGGAACCCTGAAACCACAAATAGAAAAGGTGTACGCTATTAAACAAATGCCTTTTCCAAAACGGAAAAAAGATGTCAGAGCTTTCCTGTGTATGGTAGGGTATTATCGGCGTTTTATTCCCCATTTTTCTGGCATCGCGGTTCCTCTGACTGCATTACTTGAAAAGAACAGACCTAATCAAATACCCTGCCTAGTGGAGTTGGAGATAGAATGATTTCTACGGTTGAAACACTTACTGATACCTGAACCTGTTTTACGTTGCCGAGATTTCCACAAACCCTTCCAAGTCCAAACCGATGCATCCGACCAAAGGTTACGAGCTGTTTTGTCTCAGAGAGGCGAGGACGGATAGTATCATCCCATTGTGTATCTTAGCAGAAAACCTTTGCCCCAGGAAAGACATTATCCCACCGTAGAACAGGAATGTCTCGCAATAAAATGGGCCATTGAATCGCGTAGATATTATTTGTCAGGACGATTCTTTACTTTGCTTACGGATCATGCCCCCTTGACCTGGTTATCTCAACACAAAGACACGAATACATGTGTAGTGAGCTGGTTCTTATCCTTGCAATCTTTTTCCTTCCAGATACAACACTCCACTGGATCCCTTCTTTCCAATGCAGATTACTTATCTCGATATCCATCCGATAAGTGGCTCCAACAGCCACTTTCTAGGGGGAGTGGATGTGGCGATGCACCGGAACCGGCGCTGGGCGAGGAGTACCCGGGGGCACTCCGGAGAGTACAGACGCTATCTCGGAGGAGGAGGGACCTCATGGGAAGCGTAACCGCCAGGAGGACCTGGAACCAGTAGTGGTTTTAAACCCCGTATGGGAAGAAAGCAAAGAGAGTTTGGCCGGAGAGGGAGGACGGCGAACGGGACAGATGGAGGAGTGGTAAAGGCGGGAAAAGGAAGAGGACTGCGAGGAGTGGAGACGCCGACTGCTACAGAAAACAGCGACCGCGGAGGAGGCCTTGGAGAGAGGAGAAGCTGAAGGGCCGGTCACGTTCTGGGAAGAACGTGGCCCATCCAGGTACGGGCTACAGCCTGAACGGGATACGGGGAGGCGGGAGATTTGAGAGTTAAAAAAGGAAGGGGGAGTGGGGACGGAGAAAAACCACAGGAAGGCACAAAGCTTATTTTTTTTTTTTTTTTTTTTCCCTCACTGAGCACCTAACATGTTAAAAGAAAAGAACAAAACAGTTATTATTAGTAATAAAAAAAGAAAGAGCAAGTCAAGGCAACCAAGATAATACAAGGAGAGAGAGAGAGAGAGACAAGGGGCTACAGGACAACCCAGAGTAGGAAGAAAGGAAAGAAGAAAACACGAATCAAAGAAAAGGAAAGAGAATGAAGAGTATTGTAAAACAGGTCAAAAAGAAGGAAAAGGGAAAAACGAGAAGAGACAGCAGAGAGGAATACAAAGGTCAGAAAAAGAAAGGGGAAAGCAAAATTAAACGAAACATACCTTCTAAAGGCCTTTTCTTCTCTCCTTTTGTCCTATAAACCTCCACGGCTGGTCTGTGAGACGTCCATCTGAAAGCCAAGAGAGAAGAAACAGAGTCAAGAACCAGAATAATCCCGGAAGATTTACAAACAAGATATAGTAAAAGAAAAAAACGTGAGAAAGAAAGAAAGACAACTGTGTAGAAAGAATATATTTCTAAATAAAAGTGTAATAGTCCATAGCGATACGCCTGAAAACCTCCATTATTACTGACCCTGTCATAACACCGCTTCACCAATAGCTCATTATGGGAGCACTGTACGTTGCAATGGCGTTGACATAGAAGCTGTGTTTGAGAAAGCATCATAAAATAGTGTGGTATTATTGCTGGCAGAGGGCAGCAATCTACGTTTTATGCCCTGGCCCTTGTTTTCTTTAACACAGATTAAATAGTTGTCTGTAGTTTAAAAGGGACGTTCCACATCGTCCTTCCCAAGCACATATCTCTCTAGCTCAGCTACCTTACAGCGCCTGTAAATGTGCAAGTAAATCCTTCCTTGGTTTGCACAAACCCTAACCTCAAAAGCATGATACGTGCACTTTTCTTGTTTGCGTGAGTGCTCTCCCCTTGCTGTTGATTGAATGGTAGATGAGGTGCCATTTGGGTGTACGCAGATTAGCCCGAGGTAAGTAAGACATTTTACCATAGTTTTTATTTACAAACCATGTTTACATTGGTGGAATTGAGCTGGAACTCTTCCAAGGCAGCTTGGAACTCCTGCCTGCTTAGTTCACACTGCCCCCTCCCCCCCTCCAGCTCTTCCTGTTTCTCATCTCCAATGGTCAGCAGCCCTGGCATCTCTGGAGCCTGCCTCATAACTGCTGAATGTGCCCGTTGCACAGCGAGAGCTAAATTTAAAATGTACCATATAAGCGCTAAGAATCACATGATTCTGCTGCTAGACAGACTTTTTGGGGATTTAAGCACAACACTCAACACATACAAAACAAGCATTGGCAAAGCCAGTAGGTTTTGCCTAGACAAACTCTATTAGCTTTGTCAATGTTTTTTCCTTTTACATGTTGCGCAGCAGTTGAGCTTCTGTTCAACATGGCTTAAAGCACAAAATGTGCAATAAAATGGCCAGCATTGACTGTGCACAGTAGATGTGTATAAATGTATTCCAGTCATTCGCCCTTGTATGCTGCAGTGAGGCTGAAATAACCTGGATTCAACAACATACACGAGTGGGAGGGGGACCAGTGAAACAGCGGAAATGGGAGGATGGTGGGAGGTTAGGAGACAACGAATAGTGCAGGGGATGGGCAAACAAAAACACAACTGAGAGTGGGAGGAGCACAGGGTGCATATCTAGAAGAGATGGCCAACATATTGATCAGACCGTACTGTCATCCAATTTACTGCTTTCTAAATGACAATTGATAGGTGCAAATGATTAAACTTAGTCAAATGCCAGACTTCTCTAATATGTAACTCCTGAATCACACTGGACATAGCATGCTCTCAGAGACACCGACGAGTTGTATGCTGCAAAGGGCGGCCATGACAGTGCCTCTTGTCCCACCAAAGTCCCCAACATGTTCTAACGCTGTAGCCAAATCTCCTAAATAAAAATTCTCATTAACAGCTTATTGCCAAGTTTCCAATATATTTTCAAATCCAAAGGGCTTTTCAGTACCAAACCTTTGTTTTTAAGAGTCTTAGTTTTTATTCAAGCAAATTAATAAAGTTCAACAGAACATTATAACACTCAAAAGCCGTATCACTGTTAAAATGTTTTAGAGAAATCTAAATAGTCTACAGCATAGGTTAACTAATCGAGCCCTTATAAAAGTCCAATAGAATCCGTTATAGAAAAAAACATTCCCACCCTTAGCCAACATTAGTTTTAACAGTAACGTACTGTAATTATACAAAGCATAACAAAAGTATGCACTAAAACTCTGAAGTGAATTTACAGCTTTAGCATCTTAATCCTATATTTATACTCTTCTAATTACCCTCACCAAGAGAGAATTTGAGTCCCATTGGATGAACTGAAGTGCACCAGGACTGCATCTCCCAGAGTGCATTAGGATGTTAACATTCCAGACTTAGATCACAGTGTCCTTAGTGACAGGCTCATCTTGTCACCTTAACTTACAGGCAGTGTTTGGAGAATGGACAGTTGGCGCACAGTACTGAAAGGCCTCATTTACAGCTGGAACGTTCAGCAGTGGTTACGCATGGCTAGACGCTGTGCAGAGGCCATTTTAAATTTAAAAAGTATGTCGAATTGTGAAATAGTTATATCTGTGATTCCAACACCTAACAGGTTTTACATCAGAGCAAAGATGTAGCAAGCATGGTAACATTTACTCAACAGCAATCCACGCTCACAAAAGGACAAAGCAGCTGAAGCACAAGTTCACAGGCCTGCCACCACTCACGTATAAACACCTCTGCAGCAGTACTATCACTGGGAGGCCTTTCTTGGCTTAGTTTTTTGCCAACGTATTTATGTAGGATGTTTTAAACAAAGCTAAACTGCATATTCAGTAAAGCAGTAACAGATATCTGAGCCCAACAACGACTGAAGAGAATACTGAAGGGTCTCAGGAAACCATTACATTTCCAACTCGACAACCTACTCTCAGGCTGTTTTGTTTTTATTTGGTTCTCAACTGCGAAAAATCCAAGCATCATACCCAACAACAATCAGAGGGGGAGGTGATAGGCAACACAAAAGCACAAACAATGTGCAGCGGAAAGACAAACTCATCCATTTGTATGGAGTGCGGTGATAAAATGAAAAAAAAAGTACCTCAAGAGGCGTGCAGCCAGGGGAAAGACACTGGCGGCCATCCACTGACCGTCAGCTGGAAACGGTTCTTGGTCCAGGCTCCAGGGAACAGCAGCCAAAGCCGGGGAAAGAGAGAATGTGCAGCCTAATGACATTAGAAGCAGCTGCTGACCAGTGAGAAGCAAGAAAAGAGTGGCAAAGTCTACCAATGGTAAGTAACATGTGGTCTGTGGGCAGGCTGGAAGCCCCCTTTAAGATTAGTTTTTAACTCAAAAGACTTTGCAAGCACAGCGCAAGCACTGTGCAGGCAAAATCTAGCAAGGGCCACACATGCATCCCGGCAGATGCAACATTCTGTCACCATGTACAGGTATAGCTGTAAACTAGCACCTTTCTCGTGGGAAAATAAGACTGCTGAAAAGCAAATCGACGTGCATCTGTTGTGACTCATTATTTTAAGATCATCAATAACTGTTGTTTATGTACGCTTCATCACACAGTAATTGTGCTTCATAGCAGCGTAGATACATCTTTGTACTGTTACAACCTTCAATATGTTAGCCATGGATAGGTGCAAGGCTAAGGGGTTCACAGACTGATTTCATGTATCCCTCAGCAACTTGCACACTGAACTCTGCAGCACTTGCATTAAAATGCTGGGCTCTAACGTCAAGACAGAGTGATAATAAATGTTATTATATATTAGCTACTTGAATTCCGTGCGCCTTAAAATAAAGTGTTTCACTTGTGCTTTCAATATGGCTAATATTATTACGAAAGTCAATGCTACACAATTTATCGTCACTTAAGTTCAGAGAAGCAATCACGCACTTCAGGATTTCAGCCTGTGAGTCACAGACTACACATGGCAACTGGGCTCGAAGGCACCCTATGTCTTATCGAATTCACAGTTAAATACTGCTCATCGATTCTTATGGCTGGCTGCCTATGAGGTGAAACAGGCGCGTGCATTTTGAGCAGTTTATTCTGGTAGAAATACTCTTTCATTATCCGTACGTGAAGACTGGTGCACCTTTTACCTTTAACCCTGTCCTTGCTCGGCTCGTCGCAGGGCAGGGTTAAATGGGCCTAGCAGCATGGCTTGTTGATCTATCCGGATGCTAGCTATCTAGGTGAGGGAGGTCCCTCAACAAGAAAGCCAAGGGCTCCGCCGAGCGGATGATGTCACAAACCGCAGGGCTGTGAGGTTGTCAGCCCGGCTAATGTTAGGTTGCTGGCGCATGCTCAGTGTGAGAGAAATATGCCTGCTGGAAGCCTGAAGTCTGAGCACCGCCTGAAGTCAAGGTCTGCATGACAGACAGCCTGAGGCAGTTTATCTGTAGCATATTTTGCTGCAGCCTATTTTCTGGTAGTAGCAGTATCAACTAAACAATCAGGGGGCAGAAAAAAGAAGGAGGGTGGGCCGCCCTCAAAGAACTGCTACTGGAGCAACCTACAACATGCTATGTTCATGCAAAGAGGGATACAATGCATCCCAGCTACTAAAAACGAATCTAAACCTTTGGGCAGTTATTTTTGCAATATCCTGTCCAGGGATATCTTAAAGATTTTGAATTTATTAGCCATTTTCAACTCATTCAAGCCCTCACTAACAATGGTCCGATCATTGACAACCCTCTATGTTGGCTCCCAAACTTTCAAAGTGACCCCAGTCCTCAAGGGGCCCCTATTCAGTGCAGAGCCTTTTTGGTATATTTATAAGATATTGGAGACCTGGGAGCCCCTTTTCATATTGTACGGGGGAGGGACATCATTTTTGCATTAAGCCACTGTCTGGGGCTGTCCTGAAAGCCTAATGAAGGGGCCCCTAGAAAGGTGTGGGCCCTGGGCTAGAGCCCACTGTGTCCATGCCTTGAAGCTTCTCTGATCCTGTCTGTTCAGTCTATCATTGCTAACCTCATCCACATTATCAGTTCATCGTTGCGGCTACTGAAGATTTCAGCACTGTGCACAGGTCTGGGCAGCCTGGGACTGAACCTTCAAATCTAATCAACTACCATAGGTGGACGTTACAGTACTATGGATGAAATACTCATTTTCCATAATATTGTATCCACAATATCACCTACCACTATATAGTTAAAGTAAGCAGATGTGGATATGATAATAGTAAATCTCTACGTCCCTATGTATGCTTGCCTTGACAAAATAATGGTAGTCAATTGTGTGGATGGTTTAATTTTGCACGGCGATATTTTGACCACGATATTGAAAGATAGAACCCTACATGCTCACTATCTTCCTGAGAGGAATGGTGTTAAGCACATTCAATAAATAAATGTTTGGCAATAAATAACACAAGACAGCCTGGCCTTCTTTGTTCACAGCAATGAGACTGCCTTGTTAGAAGTCTTCCGGAAGCCTTACCGTGTTCCACTGAACCCTCCCAGGCTGTGCTTGTTCTCATACTCAACGTAACATTCGACCCAGGTGTCCACATGAATCACTTGATCACCATTATCGGGCATGGATCTTTCCTACCCAAATAGATAAAGTTTTGATCACTGAATACTTGAAATCACGCAGTTCTCTAGTGGTGGTTCCACAGGCTTCTTAATGTCCCCCTTGTGTTTTTAGCGCTTACCTCATCCTGCGAACTGACGACATACATGTGCACTGACTCTCATGGCACTTGTACATAGGCAACAATCAACAATAGCTTAGTGTGGGGGCGGCAGAGGACGTAAACCCTCCATATAGTCAATACATATGTTGTTCTCAACTGTTCGGCTTCCCAATGTGAAGATCATCTCTGAATGTCTTGTTTCAACTCTCAGGTACAAATGTGTGCCCCAGATCTGCCTTATAAACTTAGGTAGAATACAATGGTTTACCCCTCTCCTTAATTAATTTATGTGAACTTTGCTATGTAGTAAGCACCAAACATGATTGCAGAAAAAGAAGTACTTGGTAGTGGGGCAGGCACCACACATCGTTTGAGACACTGTCTCCAGTCCTTAACATTTCACTTACAAAATATTGATTTCGGGTGTGTTAATCTAACTAGTTACGTGGTAGAAAAACAAGACTATAACACCCAGATTGCATTGGGCTACTACCACACAAAAGTTTATAACAGGAAATACTGTTGGTAATTATCCAGAGGGAGGTGGTTACTGCTCTTGGTACAGTGTATGCATATTACAATCTGTAATTAAGGTTACTTATCTGTTATACATGCGGTCATTTTAAAGAGAACAAGGAATGGATGAGCCTGAGACTCAAGTCATCAGTCGGCCAGTGAAAGTGATTTCTCCATAGGGTCGCTTATGGTTGAATAGACAGCGGCATCTTTCTCTAGCTTAAATGTGACTCCCTCTGTATGGTAGTTAAATATTAATTGGGAACAGGCCCAAAGTTTAACCTTCACTTTTTTAGTTATATTGTTCCACTGTGTCACTATGAAGGATATTTTTAACAATATTTTAAGGTACTTTCTTTTTTGAATTACTCCTGAAGATTGGATTTCTCCGAGAAAGGTGAATGAACTCCTTGGCACCTCCCCCCACCACCACTGATGTATTCTGCCATCTAGTTTTTAGAGTCCATTGCCACTAAAAATGCAGCCTCCATGCTCTGGCAATGTCCATGCCCACATCTGTGCCCAGGTATCACGGCGTTCAGAAACTGTCAGGACTACAACTCATGCTTTAGTAATTGTTTCGACAAATATACCCTCCATCTCAAGGTAAACTCTAGGGCATGCACAGATTCGTGATGATCCACTTGGTGAGTCCTCTAGGCAAGAACCGCCTTTGGCCTGACAAAAGACATACCAACTTGCAGCAGTGTGGGATGGGTGACATGGACCCTTATGTGTAAAAGGAAAATAGCCCCTCCAGTTGTGTTATTGAAGACAATTGGGTAACAGCGGGGCTACAATGGAGCGTAAAGGGGCAGTGGCCCGCTCAAGCGTGTGGCCTCCAGTGCCACAGTGCCTGTTGCACCAAGGTTAGAAATAAGTCCAAAACCTGCAACTTTGGGGACAGTGTCCCTCCATGTCCATTGGGATTGGGAATGTTTCTGGACCTTAATTAAAACAAGAATTTAGAGCTCCCTCTGCCACCTCCATTGAGGAGTAAAAGACAGCCGCCATTAGGGTGGGTATCACCTCACACCTCAGGGTAACTACCCCGTCTGCACTAATTATAGCTGCGCCCTCACAATTTCCCGTTCATCTGTTTTTCTAACAGATTCATCTTTCTTCTTACACGTCGACTATTTAAGTATTCCTTCGTCCAAGTGGAAACCAAGTAGGAAATAGATGTGGATATTCCCCTTTTGTGTTAACCCTAAATCTCTTGTGCTTAAGGGCCACAGATCTGATGTCCACGAAGCCTGCGATAATCTGTCTGTCCATCCCTTGGCTGTCCTTCCTTCACAACGGCCACTTATGTATATTGTTTTGTGTGAATGTCGGTGTGTTTGTGGATTGTGTATGTGAGAAAGGAGAGCTTCTCTGTGTTGGTCTGTGCCAGTGGCCTAACAAAGGCCCCTGCAGCCCTAGCGGTGCGGGGGGTGGGGGTGGGGGGGGGGCACGAACTCCAGGGGCCCCCTCAGCAGAGTACACTGTGCACGGGCTGGGTCCAGGTACGAGGGGGCCTCCTCAGGTTACGCCACTAGTCTCTGTACAGTCTGTATGTTTGTGTTAAACAACTTGCATGGGTGGCTGCATGTCTGATGTCCTGTATGACCGTGTTCATGGATACAAGTATGTCTACCCTCTGTATGAATTATTGTATCTGTAAATGAGTTGGTCTGTGTGTGCACATATGTCTATTCATGGGTAATTGCGCTTGTTCCTGGATGTTTCCGTATATGTGCATGTATCCGTATATGTGCATGTATGTGCAATTTATCTCAATGCAAGCACGGATGTTGAGTGTCTCTGTGTGAGCACTTTTAAAACAACAGAACTATTGGCGTTGCCACTGCTTGTTTCATTTTCGCTCTAATGTGTGCCAAATGAGAGGGCAGACATGTCTCTGACAGCAAAAGACCTATCTCTGAACACGATACCGGATGGCAACCCATCTGTATTCAAAATAATCCTGCCTTTCTGAAGTTTTGTATTTCAAAATGTGGGTCTTCTTTTTGTGTTTGTGAGGATAATTATATAAACGTAGGTTGAGGGCACCGTGTCAAGAGCAGTGCGTGACCTTGTCCTCGTGCATTGCCCTCGACCAATGTCCAGCAACTAGCAGCTTAACAGGTTCATCTCACTGATGCTCATTCAGCACCTTCCTTCCCGCCTCAGGGTTCTGTCTTTTACATCAATCCCAACCTTCCTCAATGCCACAGCTCGGCTCCTGCATGAGAGCATCAAGGCTTATGTTAGATGTACATTTTCCAAACTTCATTTAGGCTAATCAGTTGCGAGTTATTATTTTGCGCATTCAGCGGATTCTGAGAAGAGCTGTGCTCCTCCAGCTACTGCAGAACTAGCTGACAGCGCTGGTGCCCATTCTACCACAGTCCTTCAATGTATGGCTCAAATGATGAACTGGAGCTTGGGGGAGCCTGAACTCCGAGCCCCGCTCCACCAACCCTGCCCCCCCACCCACCAAACCTACGGTTTTCCAGCCTCATTTAGGGCCAGATGTAGCAAAGGTTTTTACCCATTCTGTGTCTATGGGAAAAAGTGTTCGTACATAGGGCCCTTAGTGTTTTTGAGAGCAGAGCTTCGGCTAGCTCCACCATCGGAAAACCCTTGACATGGCGACCTGACATAACAGGTCAATCAGCCGCTACTTTATTTGTACAAAGATTACTGCAGGGCTCAAAGTTGTTCTTAGGAGTTTACCACTGCTGACTGCGAGGGATGCTGAACAAAGGCTCCATAATCTTGATTAAATCTCATGGCTATTTCTTCCGTTCCATCAACCTACACTTTCAGTCTCTTTATCACGATCATGCAAATTCCCTTTCATCCATGCTTTCTTCTCTGTTTTTCTAAAATAGTTTTCTTCTTCCTTCATCCTTCTCTAGAAATTAAGTATTGACCCCAGGTCACAGTGGTATTAGGTTAGCACTAATAAGGCTACTTAAAGGCTACTGATTTTCCCTGCCCAACTCTATTGTGTGATGCATTGCCTACTCAGATAGGAAAACAGGCCAATGCACCTACAGACAGGGAGAAAACTCCCTGCACTTCATGGTCATGGTTTTTTGTTGTTGTTTTTCTCTGACTCCCATGTTAGGAGGTTGTTTCAATAAAACAAAAACAAACTGCATAGAGAGCCAAAGAAACAAATGGCTGCTTGGCATTCATCGCCATGACTGAGTCCGCTACACCGACCTTGCAGACTAGGATCTCTGCATACGGAGGAGATCCCCATCAGGTTCACTTGGTGAACTGGTAGGCCACCTAATTGACACTCTGTGTTAAAAATAACTAGTCAATTACTTTCAGCTACTTGACAGCTGGAGTTTCTTAAAATGTATCTTTACAATTGTGCATGACCATCATGAAGTCCTTAAATATGTCAATCTCAACTGCTTTGTTTACAAAGGGACCCACCTACCAATACTGTTATTGCTTCCATGGGATTTGTCTCACCTTGTGTGTTTTTTTATTACGGGTTTAATATTTTGGTAACTTTTTTTGTTCTTTATCAGTTTGCGTACAACAGGTGCTCATGACACCCACACTCAAGTCACTTCTGCTCATTCTTATAAAAGTACTCCGGAACGTTGTTGGGATAAAATGGCTGCAGTTAATTTTGTATTTCTTCCCGCGTCCAGGTGGGCTCAATCTTAAAATTCTGTCCTGTCCTTTTATCAAACAGATGTACCCACTAGGAGGTGGTTTCCACAATCTCACTCTTTTTGCATTTCTCCAAGTCATTATTTTTCATACTCAAGATAATAATTTGCTCTGCTAGCTCTTCTCATCTTTCGACGCGGGTGAACACTTGCAGGATTCTAGGCTCCACTTGCTTCCATCTTAGTTTGGGCCACCACTGTAACTTGGCTGCAAGTGCTGTGCCTGCGCCACGGCCCCCTGAATGTCCTTGCAGGCTCCCTGCGGTTGCGCTGCCATTTGACGCCCCAAGACCTGTGGATAAGGGTGGACCGTGTTTCCTGGCCGCCCTTGTGGCCCTTGTCCATTGATTTTGTTCGGTGGCAATCTGTCTTTTCTTTTGCCCCCCTGCACAGCGCCTTTGATTCGTGCCTTGCCATTTCTGTTCCTGGTGTGGGTGGGTGCGATTAAGGTGGCAACAGCTTCTAATATGGCGGTTGCCACTGCTACCTCCTTCTCTTTGTCCTCTTGGCCCTTGAAAATTGGGCAGGTTGGATGTCGTCCCAGCCCCACATTGGCCGTTTTCCTGAGCCCTTTTGTTGGCTTTTCTTCCACTGTGGCATCTACCTTCCTTCCCCTCCCACGGGAAGGGGGTGTAGTCACCCACCCGCCCATATTAGTGTTGGGGGAAGTGGAGACGTGCTGAATTTCCGGCGAGGTTACCACCCTGACCCTCCCATGTCTTTATTTGCCCCCCCCGACCCAGTATCCTTTGCCATTACCGAAAAATTTGCAAGCTATGCCACAGAGAGAGAACCAGTCAATTTGGTTACTGCATTTGCCAAACTACAGAGGATACTAAGACTAATCCCAACTTTCCCATTTAGCTCCAATAATGTGGTTTTGGGCAAATAAGATGTACATGCATATACCTCTCTTTCGTATGTGCCCATACAGGTAAGGCTGAAAGCACGGGGACCGCAAATATTATACACTAAGTAAAGGAACTGAACTTTAACTTACCCTTATATTACCAAAAAACACAGAAATTCCAAAGAACAATAGAGTGGAACCTGTATGATCTTTAACCATGTAGGTCATATCATTCTATATTGTCAATTGTAACACGCAGTCCGTACTTGAGAACATGTGTTATATTACACAATCAGTTGTCTGATTTCATGACCAATTATTGATCACTGATGAGGTAAAGACGTCAGAAAATATTGAGAGCAGGTTATTACTTTAAGAGAAGTTCTGCGCGGGCTTCCTGAACCTAACCTGATGTTGTTCAGCCTGGATGTTGATTGGTGGGCAGTTCTATAGCTGGACTGGGGAGAGGCTTGGACTGAGGAAGCCCTCCTTCTCAAAAGAAGCTCTTGTTACACGAGCTCCAAGCGGAGATGAGTTGCAAGCCTCTAATCTGATGGTAACTGTGTAATGAATAAAGACTGGACCAGAGACATCATACACCAGATGACTAATTCACGGTGTCCTGATTTTTTTGATTTTTTCACCAAGAGCTGTGGAAGACTGCATTAAAAGAAGATGGGTGATAAAATTTTGAGCACAAAACAGGGAGACAAGCAATAGCTTTAATGTGAGGGTGCAAACACAACTGGGGGTCCAGGAGGAATTAAAAATTCCTGGCCATGACCCGTGCCCCGGACAAGGTACTTAAGTTAGCGAGCCAAAAGATGGAGAACCGTGGATTGTGGTTTTTGAAAAGATCACCCAGGATGTAACTTCCTGAAACTGTACTTCTGGCAGTTGTAGATTGCACAATTGAGTACTTAATCTGTGCTGGTGATTGTAGGTGGTGGGCACTTGGGCCCGGGGGAACAGGTCTTATTTTTCACCACTGGGCTTTGACCCAGAGAAAGAAAGAGAAATCCGATAAGCAGAGAACAAAAGGAAGAGAAAGAAAGGAATAGAGTGGCAAAGGGCTTAAGGCTAGAAAGGTGAAAAATGAGAAGAAAGCGAAGGATAGAATAGTGGAAAAGAGGGAATGCTCAGCAATGTGTTTTTAAACATCATCATTTTAAGGTTGAAAGTCCTGCCGAACCCTGCTAGCAGGACATTTGTCCTACTAGCAGGAATTATGTGGGGTGCTTGGAGTTGTTTCATCTTGAGAGGCCCCACTAACTCTTATACCAAAAGAGGAGAAACATTAGTGACCTCTGCTCCAAACCACTCTCAAGCTTCCAAAGGTGGATGAGGGCCAGTTTGGTGAGACCTAGTCAGCTTGTAGCCCAAAACCTAGCCAGATTGGCTCCCTGCACATGCAACGGGGAAACATGAAGTGTTTGGTTAGTTACTGACTCGACAGAGGAAGACTGCATCATGCTATCCTGTGTTACCCTCCTATCCTCGCCCCACCAGGCGAGCCCAATACTATGTTTAAGATCTTCGAGACCTTTCATGATCTTACATGAACAGTGATCCCCTAAGAACTCCAGCCAGATGTTTTGCACGTTCATCATTACCAGGGATCGCTATTTCGGGTTAGTTTTTGGGTAGTTGAAGAAACAATGTGGCGAAAGACTATTTACCAACATAGCATAGATTTATAAGGGGCTTACTTTTTCAAGCCTCACCCACTCCTTTTCTGATCTTTGAGTCTTGCATAACAAAACTTCTAAATACCTTTCCGCAAATTAAGTTTCATTCCTGCACACCTTTCCTGTCCAAATCTACACTAATAATTGCATCCTTAAAGTGTAGTTTACAACAGTTTCTAATTTTTTGTAATTTCTACTGGTGTTTGTGGTTAGTGACTGTATTCATCATGACATAATTTCATAGAAGACGCTCTTTTCACACTATATGAGTCATGTGTTTTGCTAATCCTCTGTCAAGGAGCCCTTCTTAAATCCACTATTGCTATTGGTCCAGAGAGTTTGACTTCCTCTCTGATTGGCTGTGCTCACGACCGCATCGATTTTCGCATAATTACAAATATGTCACATTTGCCACATAATCCATCATCTGCTGCATAATCTGCAGATTTTAACCCCAAAAAATGTTTCAAACGGTTCAAAATATACTAAAAATGCAGCAACACTTGTTGCCGCATGGTGGAAGGCCCTTGGCAAAACTGACTGGTCACCTTTCTGTCGCTTATTTCTATGCTTGGGAGTTAAACTTGTACTATTGAGGTGCAACCAGTGCCCAGACCAAGTTTAAAAATTATGAAATAACCAGTGCTTGAAATGGAAAAATTAAAGTGCCCGGTACTCTGTGCCAGAGTACCTGCTTGTTTTTTAAGAAGTGCCGGTACTCTCCAATTGAAAGTATTACATTTTTCTTGAGATAAGCCGGTACTCTCCCTCTCAAAATAAAAAAGTGCCAGTACTCAGTACCGGACAGTACCGGCCCATTTAAAGCACTGGAAATAACAAAGTAACAGTATTTCAAAATGTGTCCCATCATGCCGCGTAATTTTTGTTTTCTTGCTGCATAATATAGTCAACTCTGCCGCAAAACTTGGCACTCTCCTGCCGCATAATTCCGGTGCCCTCGGCTATGCCCCCAGCCTGACGCGCTGTCCTCTGCAGACACCAAAACACTCCTGTCCGTCCATAGATCATCCCATTTCTGGACCCTTTGCTCTCAGCGCTATATGGAGGCAGTCGGGGGGGGGGGGTGGAATCTAATATAAACAGGGGCTGGGTACACCCAAGGTGCAGCAGACGTGTCAGAGTAAAAGGGCAAACAGAGCACTGACCAAAGGTTAAATTGTATGAGAGAAGCTAGCACTTTATTCCATGTTTCTGGAGTCAATAAAGCACCATTCCCATGGACTATAAAGTGCGTCTGTCCAGGGGGTGGGGAAACTGCATTGTAATATTTATTATTTGTAATAATTGTTTGTATTTTTATTATTTTTTAATACTACACTGTAGAGATAAGCTCTCCATTTCCATCCTGGCAGTGCAATCATTTGCCCCACGAAATACAGTGACATGTTTTCAGAACGAGGCGCTATACTGCGGTGCACAAGAATTTAAACTCTGGGGTGTTTAAACACTTTGAAAGGAGGGGGCCCTCTAGCGGGTACGATTCGAGTTTGCCAGGAAGGAACAAGCCGTGCCTTGTTCCTTTGTAAGTACTCTTCTCTACGAGGGCAAGCAGTGGTAGATGTGTTAATGTGGCCCTTCACTCCCACGCCTTCTGTGCCCTCCTACACTGACATCACTTTCTAGCAGCTGCAACACTAGACCCCAAAAAGTATTATCAAGATTGACTGAACTCGGTTTTTTCATACGAAACATGGCAGGCTGTAGCCCTTGACGTGTTACTCTGCACTTACAAGAGCCACAATTAGCAATGAGACATAGTATGAAACCAATAACAGTGATAATAAACAGAGCAAATTAGTCTGAGGTCAGATTTGAATGCAGATGGAATGGACATTGCATATTCTTGTAAAAGGGTCTGCCAACAACATGGCTGCGGTACTAGTGCTGCAAAGAAGCCGGGGTGCATTTACTGCAGCATCTTATTGTGAATCCGAGGCTAATCATCCTAATACCACAGGGGGAGATATTTCTATATAAAGTGTTCCCTGCTTCTTTGGCCCCAGCTGGTAATAGCTACATTTGCCCTGCCGACATTTCACGGTTCTCTTGAGCTGAGGGAAGCATGAAAAATGGACCCACTTATCTGCCCCAGGAGTGGAACTAATTGCTTGTTCTCCCTGTTTGGAATTGCATTTCTTTATTGGTAATTCATGAATACTCTGCCATCATCTACAGTGCAGCTTGAAGTCTATGGACTCAAGTGCATTAAATCCTAGCATTATTTATTCAACATACTACACCTTGTTTCTTTGAAAGAATTATGAAGGATATTACATTTATAAAAATAAAACATGTATTCTATTAGTTTGATGGAGCTCCCAGTTCAGATAAGTATATTCATTGTTTGTGCCGTGACATAGTGCCCAATCAGAATGGGATGTAGAACTCGGGTGCAAAAGGTATACACACTAAGGGCCTGATTTAGAGTTTGGCGGATGGGGTTACTCCGTCAAAAACGTGACGGATATCCTGTTTGCCGTATTACGATTCCATTATATCCTATGGGCATCATAATACAGCGGACGGGAGGTCCGTCACGTTGGTGACGGAGTAACCTGTCTGCCAAACTCTAAATCAGGTCCTAAATTCCAAAAGTGAAGGCAGGCACATTAGCAGGCACACAATTTGCACTTGAATATAAGTTGTGCACCTGGGATTGAAGAATAATGTGCTAATAGTACATGTTATTCCCCAGAGAAGGATGCATACCTGGAGAAAGAGCAAGTAGGAGGGCAGAGAGGGTATTATGATACTGGCCCCTTGCTTCTCAGAGCCCACATTCCTGCAACTAAGTTCATTGTTAGATTTTCAGGTCTTGATGACAGACAGCTTTAGAGGTCAGTTGTCAAAAGCCCGATATTTACAGAATCAATACTCGAGTGTGATTTAGGTTAGCCCATTCCTTATCGTTGGTTGACTTTTTTGTCAATCTAACTTCCTTGTTTCTGATTTGATGGCTTTCTGTTTACCCCTTCACTGGATCATACCTGGTTTATAGTATTTCTGGTTGGATGAGTTCTGTCATTCCACTGGTTACAATCATGGACCAGTCTTTCCTTTTTATTCAGCACTCTATTGGAGCTCATGTGTTGTCCCTCTCTCTTCCTTGTGTTGCTTTTCATCTACCCACCAGTCGCTCTGTTGATCTGCCACACTAGTCCCTAGATTGCGCTTAGTCCCCCACCCCACTCCTCAGAATCTGGCTGCTAGTACCCTGCTCGTCTCTATCCCCTGGCCTTTCTGTAACCTGAGAGCCTGGCTGCTAGTACTGCTATTGGGGCACTTGCGCATGCATTGGCAGCCATCTTAGAATGTTTATTATTTCTGGAAACCTGCATCATAATGACTGCCCATGAGTGCACATGCACCATCATGCACTGGCAGCCATGTTGGAAGGGGTTTTTCTCATAAAGACCAGACCTTCCAAGGTGACCACTGGTGCATCCCATGTGACGCACTACAAGCCATTTCGATTTTTTTGTCCATATTTTTTACTATACATTACAAACTATCTCTAAGAAAGCGAATTGCCTAGGCCTCACATTTTAAAGGTGAGACCTATGTGCATTGCCAATGATTTCTACTTGGATCATTCCCTATTGCCACAATATCAACCTATTTTGGCACTTGCTTTCCATCCTACTGTCCGCCAGCTATCTTCTAAATTTTATACTATTCTACACCCACCTCCAACCATTTAACAGGGTCATCCCCAAACATTTTGCCTCCTTCCTCCTATTTTTTCTGACCTGTTGTTGGCTTTTGACCTCTGGGCACTTTTCCACTGCTAACCAGTGCTAAAGTTCATATGCTCTCTGTGCAAATTGTACTATTGATTGGTTTATCCATGATTGGCTATTTAATTTACTTGTAAGTCCCTAGTAGAGTGCACTATATGTGCCTAGGGCCTGTAGATCAAATGCTACTAGTGGGCCTGCAGCACTGGTTGTGCCACCCACTTCAGTAGCCCCTGAACCTTGTCTCAGGCCTGCCATTGCAAGGCCTGTGTGTGCAGTTTCACTGCCACTTCGACTTGGCATTTAAAAGTACTTGCCAAGCCTAGAACTCCCCTTTTTCTACATATAAGTCACCCCTAATGTGTGCCCTAGGTAACCCCTAGAGCAGGGTGCTGTGTGGGTAAAGGGCAGGACATGTACCTGTGTAGTTATATGTCCTGGTAGTGTAAAACTCCTAAATTCGTTTTTACACTACTGTGAGGCCTGCTCCCTTCATATGCTAACATTGGGGCTGCCCTCATACATTGTTGAAGTGGCAGCTGCTGATCTGAAAGGAGCAGGAAGGTCATATTTAGTATGGACAGAATGGTAATACAAAATCCTGCTGACTAGTGAAGTCAGATTTAATATTACTATTCTAGAAATGCCACTTTTAGAAAGTGATCATTTCTTTGCACTTAAATCTTTCTGTGCCCTTCAATCCACGTCTGTCTAGGTTTAGTTGACAGCTCCTTGTGCATTCACTCAGACACACCCCAAACACAGGGTACTCAGTCTCACTTGCATACATCTGCATTTTGAATGGGTCTTCCTGGGCTGGGAGGGTAGAGCGCCTGCCCTCACACAAAGGACTGCCACACCCCTTACTGGGACCCTGGCAGACAGGATTGAACTGAAAGGGGACCTGGTGCATTTCTTAGACACTCTTTGAGGTCACCCCCACTTCAAAGGCACAATTTAGTATAAAACAGGGCCTCTGCCCTACCTCATCAGACACTTGCTGGAGAAGAAACCTGAACCAGAAACTACATCCTGCCAAGAAGAACTGCCTGGCTGCTCAAAGGACTCACCTGTCTGCTTTCTCCAAAGGTCTGCTGCCTTGCTGTTGGCCTGCTGCCTTGCTGAACTCTTGTCTGTCTGTAAAAGTGCTCTCCAAGGGCTTGGATAGAGCTTGCCTCCTGTCCCCCGAAGTCTCAGGACCAAAAAGACTTCTCTTTTTCATTTGGACTCTTCGTGCGCCGAAAATTTCGACGCACAGCTTGTTCCGCGGCGAGAAAAACGCCGCACACCGACGCTGATCAACGCGACGCCTTCGGGGCGACTGGAACTTCGACGCACGGACTCGCAAGGACAACGCCGCCCGACTTCCAGAGGGGAAATCGACGCAACGCCTGCCGTGAGAGCGAAACTTCAACGCACAGCCCCGCGGAACGACGCGCAGCCGGAAAACAAGCAGGAGAATCCACGCACAGACCCCGGGACATCTGGTAATCCCCGCGACCCACAGAAAGAGACTGTCCGCGCGCCAGAAAACGACGCACGACTTCCCCGCATGAAAAATAACGACGCAAGTCCGTGTGTTCTGGGGAGAAATCGACGCACACACCATTTTTCCACGTATCTCTTCTTCTGTGGCCCTTTGCGGAGATTTTCCACTCCAAACCAGGTACTTTGTGCTTGAAAGAGATTTTGTTTGCTTTTTAAAGACTTAAGACACTTTAAATCACTTTTCAGTGATATCTTTACAAATTCATATTGCATCTTTGATCGTTTTGACCTGCAAATACCCAGATAAATATTATTAATTTCTCTAAACACTGTGTGGTGTATTTTTGTGGTGCTATATTATGGTATTGTATGATTTATTGCACAAATGCTTTACACATTGCCTTCTAAGTTAAGCCTGACTGCTCGTGCCAAGCTACCAGAGGGTGGGCACAGGCTAATTTTGGATTGTGTGTGACTTACCCTGACTAGAGTGAGGGTTCTTGCTTGGACAGAGGGTAACCTGACTGCCAACCAAAAACCCAATTTCTAACAACACTCTACCCCACTCCTATCATCTATAGCCATTTCTGGACCACATTTTCACAATGAGCCCACCCACTTATCCAGCTACCACCGCTCCAATTATTCAGAAAACCAATCAAACTACTCATAGATTCCTATATGGCTAGTCTTACAAAGTTTAACTTTATTCTCTATTTTAGGGTTTTTTCTCCTTTCCTTATCCACTCCTTCATCTGGGATATTGCATCCTGGAGCTCAGCCTCTCTTAGGAGTTACTTTCCCTCTCATCTTAGTCAGTCCATCTGGGATCTCACTTGCTAGCTCTTGTGGAGCTCTAATCTTATTCCCTGAACCCTGCCCCTTTCCTGAGTAACTACACCTCTGCCACTTCCAGGAACTATCTTCCAGAGCTCTTTCTCTCACGCTTGCCTTCACTGTCTTCCCCGACTCCACCACCCCCTTTATCCTCCAACCTCCCAAGGTTGTTCGCAGCATAGATCACTGCCTACCATAGTGTACACTCCTAAACATTTAGTTCAGTCGCCCAGTTTTTTTGCACCCCTCTACACTCTTTTTTCATCATTACTTCTCTTCTCTTTTTCCTCCTCATTGCTCCCACCATTCAACATATGTCTCCGTCAGAGTCATAGAAACATTTGAATCTTAAGGCATCAGCCTCACCCACTGCGAAACCATGTCAAGCTGTCTGTTACCTCTATCTTAATTCACATCCGGCACCTACCCTACTCTCTCTCTCTTCAACCTCAGCTGTTCGTGACAATCTGACTTGCATTCTTCATCATACTAGATCTGCCAATGCTCACCACGCTACGTCATTGCACCTTATGGCCTTGACGTACTATACGTCACTATGTGTTGGTTAAATTACTTCTTAAGTTCCACTCTGGACTCTCTAGTCCCCCAAAACTATATTATTATTTGTAATAGAAGCAATCCCAACTCGACAGTGGCATTCTAGTCATTTTATAAATGTACTTCCGTGCTCCCTGGTACCAACCATAACATTTTCACCTTTTGAGCACTTCAAGGTCTCTTTTCAAACCTCACGTTCCTCTACACCCTATCTACACATGATATGCAACCCCTTGGCCTGCGTACTTTTTAGCCTCTACATAAAGCCCCTCCCTAAAGGCACGGCTGGAGTCTTTATCCATCAAAGTGTGGATGACACCTAAATCTACCTCAAAACGTCCTCAATCTTCGTTCTGCTCTTGTCAGCATTTATTCCTGGATGACCATGAAATCCCTCATTGTAAATTCCTAAAAATAGAATTCATCCCGTTCTCTCTCTCAAGTTTAAAAAGTCTTTTAACCCAGATCTAGTAAACAATCTGAATATCTCTGAGGTCTGCTGATCACTACCTCTCATATTTTATTTGCTTAGGATCACTTTGGAATCATCCTTAGCCGTGTCCCCCTCCCACCCACTCCCCAAAATCAGCAACTCTAGAGGAGCTAATTTCTACCACTGTGCCCTGAAAAGAATGTAGCTGCATAAGTTACCTGTTAGAAATGGGGTCTCTAGTTGGCAGTGGTGTGCACCCTGTCCAAGTAGGGAGCCTCACTCT
Organism: Pleurodeles waltl; assembly: GCF_031143425.1. Lineage (NCBI taxonomy): Eukaryota > Metazoa > Chordata > Amphibia > Caudata > Salamandridae > Pleurodeles > Pleurodeles waltl. The sequence continues at coordinate 240,479,870 of NC_090442.1, forward strand.
TGTCAGAGTAAGAGAGTCACACAGCTAAGATTACCCATGCTCACCCCCTTGACAGCTTGGCACGAGCAGTCAGGCTTTTATTTGTATACACACACACACATATTAACACAGTGAAAACAAAAGTACTCCACACCAGTTTAGAAAAATAGTCAATATTTATCTGAGTAAAACAAGCCCAAAACAACATAAATTCAACATATAGAAGCAAAGATACAAATTTAAAAAAATTTAATCTCAGTAAAGCGCTTAGAAACACAATAGCTCCTACTAGGGCTATCACAACGTCTTGACAGAGTGGTTCCCAACAGTCCAACGTCACTCGCGAGGGAGTGCAGGCCAGTCACGGAGTCACAAGGACAGTACCTTTGGAAAACAATGAAACCAAACCGTTGCACAGAGTCGGGGAGGTGAGGTGTCGCTGGAGCCGGTGTGGCGGCAGTTCCTTACTGCTAGCGGGGAGGTGACACATCGGTTCCTTACTGCTAGGCAGGGAAGGTGAGGCATTGGTTCCTTATGGCTGCATGGGGGGTGATGCAGGGTCGGTGGCGAAACGTTAGTTCCTTATGATCCGGCGAGGTCGATTAATCCAGCTGGTCAAGACATAAGGCGTCAACATCGCAATGCTGCGATCACACCACGGACCACAGGTTCTGCAGTGAAGTCAGGTGTCACGGACGTCGATGGCCTGGCACTCGGGACTCAAGCTTTGGCGGGACTTCAGATGTGCTGCAGTGGCATCAGGCCTGTGGCATCGGCCATTGTTGTTGCACTCAGCGGGAACCGTGGCTCTGGTGAAGGCAGCGGCACGGAGTCAGACAGTGGCACCGGTTCCGAAGTCATTCTGGAGTTCATGTACTTGGTTTCTTCTTGGTTACACCAGAGCTCACTCCCAAGGGCCCAGGAAGTGGTTTTGGCACCACCTGGCAAATCAGGACTTTAAGCAAGAGAACCCAGGTTCTGGCAGATTAAGGGGGTCATTCCGAGGGCCGGGGACGGAGGAAGCACCGCCTACAGGCTGGCGGTGCTTCAGGGGCAATTCTGACCGCGGCGGTAAAGCCGCGGTCAGAAAAGGGAAACCGGCGGTTTCCCGACGGTTTTCCCCTGCCCCAGGGAATCCTCCACGGCGGCGCTGCAAGCAGCGCCGCCATGGGGATTCCGACCCCCTTCCCGCCAGCCTGTTCCTGGCGGTTTACACCGCCAGAAAGAGGCTGGCGGGAACGGGTGTCGTGGGGCCCCTGGGGGCCCCTGCAGTGCCCATGCCACTGACATGGGCACTGCAGGGGCCCCCTAACAGGGCCCCATTAAGATTTTCAGTGTCTGCAAAGCAGACACTGAAAATCGCGACGGGTGCCACTGCACCCGTCGCACACCAGCAACTCGGAGCCGGCTTCATCGTTGCTGGGGCTTTCCCGCTGGGCGGGCGGGCGGCCTTTTGGCTGTCGCCCGCCTGCCCAGCGGGAAAGTCAAAATGACCGCCGCGTCATTTGACCGCGGTACGGTCTTTTGGCGGTCTCCGCCCGCCGCCCGCCGGGCTCGGAATGACCCCCTAAGTCTTTCATGTCCATGACTTCTAACAGGATGCAAGTTCAGTCCAAGCCTTTGAAGAACCTTTGAAAGTAGTATGTATAAAGGAAAGTCCAGTCCTTTCATTCCCAGGACAGAAGCAGCAAGCAGCAGGCCTGCACAGCATAGCAACAGGCAAAGTGGCAGTCCCTCCTACAGCTTCTAGCTCTACTTCCCGGCAGAATGTCCTCAGTCCATAAGGATTCTAAAGTTGTGATCTCAGAGGTCCACTACTTACACTCATTTCTGCCTTCGAAGTAGGCAAACTTCAAAGGAAAGTCTTTGTTTTTTTTCATGAATCTGTTTATTTGCTTTTTATTTCTACATGACAATAAACATCAAACATTAGTGCGCGAGGAGATAGTGTTGTGTAGTTACAATGCTCAGAAATATCCATTCAAACCGAGACGATCAAGTAAAGAAAAATGTGGGCAGCTTGGCAAGCTGCTGCTCAGCCTTCAGTCACACCATTGGTCCATGCAAGGACTGAGCTACAACAGTATACTGTTTTCTAGAGAACCATACTGATACAGAAATAAATGCTCACTCTCATGGCCTCAAGTAATGGACAGCAATGACAAAGGGTTAAACAAAGGCAGAACATGGTAAGACAAGTCAGTATGCCAGTTTCCTCCATTCACACTATAGCACAAACGTGGCTGGCTGGTAAGCTAATGCTGTAAACAGGTTACAAACAAACAATATAAACAATAACAATTGCTAGTTGCTAAACATACATGCAGAGAACTGTCATGCAGGCACATCCCGGCTAGACTGAGGGACACTCTGCTTCAGTCCGGCACACCGGCGGGGGGTTAGAGCCCGTCACCAACTCCAGTCAACAACACACTGTCTAACTCCCGCGCTGCATCAGGCTCCTTCAATAAGCACGCACAATGTCCCATCTCCGTGCACCACACACCTAGCGAACCCCCATCCATGCTAGACTAAGCTCTCCCCTTCCGGAGCCCCATTCATCGTCCGTAATCGCGACATCAGCTCCTCCCAGCTAGCCGACAACGGAAACTGACACAGCCCCAGCACGTCTTCCCTCCTCAGCCCCGCACCCTTAGCCCTGGCCCACACCTCAAAGGGGCATCTCCAAGCCTGCAACTGCGGGGGGTCAGGTGACTTCCATCTGCGAGTCACCAGCCTCTTTGCCGTAATTAGTCCCAGATCCGTGAATCGCACCGCAGCTCTATGCCTCTTTCCCCTAGGAAACAGCCCCAGAATGCACGCCTCCCAAGTACATGGAACCCGCCGAGCCGTGCATTCCGACAGACAGGCGACCACAACTCTCCAGTAGGAGCCCAAAGAAAGGCAAGACCATAACATGTGTAACAAATCCACGCCCACAGCATGACAACGGGGACAAGCGGCATCCTGACGAGCAAAGTATTTATTCACTCGGGCCGGGGTGAGATAAGCTCTGTGGACAATGTAGAACTGAATTAAGCGAAATCTGGAGTTGCGGGGTATGTTACTGTGACCAGATAAGGCTAACCTCCACTGCGCTTCCAAAATTGAACTACCCGTATCTTCCTCCCAGACCATACGCAGCGCATCACTCTCCAGGACCGCATGCGTCCGCAACACATCCGCAAACCAGCTGATCAAGCGACGACCTTGACCCATCACATGTAAGTACTGGGTCAGCAAATGCGCAGGGGGAGCCACCGACACATCTCCCCACTTGGATCTCAGGGCTCTCAGCAAGGAATTATATAGCAGGAACTGCCCGGACGGTAGCCCAAGCTCCTGAAGGCGAGTGAACGACAGCAGCTGGCCGTCCTCATAGAGATCGTCCATTGTGCACAGCTCCACTTCGTGCCACGCGCGCAGCTCCAACTCCGATGTGATCCTGGGACCTCGTGGCGTTCCCAGCAGCGCTAAGGCTGGTGCAAATGGGACCACCCGCACGGTGAGTCGAAGGGATCTATGAAAGCATCTGTTTGCCACCCTGAGGAACACCTGTCGCGGAGTCGGCGCACGCGTAAGCGGATGAAATAAGTGCAGGATCTGCTGCGCTGACCAGGGACCACACTCAGATGCCGTATCAGTGAGGTGGGCACCCACCAACCACCTAGACACCCACTGAAGCTGAGCGGCCAGGTAGTAGTGCTCTAGATTAGGGACCGCCAGCCCACCCCTTTCAGGCGGTAAATACAGCTTCTTCAGGGCAACCCTCCATTCCAAATAAAGTCCTGCAGTTGTGACTCCAGAGACCTAAAGAAGCCTGGAGTGACATAGTACGGTAGGTTTGAAAAGAAGTACAATAATGGCGGCAGAACCACCATCTTTAAAAGGGCTATTCTACCAGCTACCGACAGCGGCAGCGTCTTCCAGAAGGACATCTGTGACTTAATCGAAGACACCGCTCTTGTGAGGTTGCCGTCAATCAGGTCCTTCTCACAATGGTAAACACGAATACCCAGATATCAGATCATGCATGGCTGCCACGGAACAGGACTCCCAGCTAGTATAAGTCCCGGATCCCAGAGCCCCAGGTCAAAGGGGAAGAGACTCGATTTGGACCAATTGATTTTGAGACCGAATATCATCGCGAAGTGCTGTAACAGAGCCCCCACCCTTGGGGGTATCTGCGTGATATCACGGAAGTACAGGAGAAGGTCGTCATACAACAATACTATGTGCATACCGTCCCCCAGAGCGATGCCCCAGTCAGTCCCCTCTCCACGCAGTGCTGCCGCCAGGGGCTCCATGGCGAGAGAAAACAGCAACGGTGAGAGAAGGCAGCCCTGTCTCGTGCCCCTGCACACATTGATCGGCTGCGATATCACACCCCCAAGCTTCACTCGAACCTGCGGCCTAGTATACAGCAGCCGCACCAATCGGGCAAAGGAGGGTCCCACACAAAACCACCGCAACAGGTAAGGCCACTCCAGAGAGTCGAAGGCCTTCTCTAGATCCAGGACTAGGCAGCCCGCCCTCGGCCAGTCCCGCCCGCATACTGCATGACGCGAAACAGCCGTCTAATATTATGCGAGGTGTCTCTGGACGGCACAAACCCGTTCTGGTCAGGGTGGACCAGGTCCGGCACCCTCGGGGCAAGACGCACCGCTAACACTTTAGCCAAAATTGTGTAATTGGTGTTCAGCATCGCCAGGGGCCGGTACGATCCCAGGTCCGCTGGATCCCTCCAGGCTTAGGAAGAGACACCAGCAATCCCTCCCTCTGAGAGGCTGACAAGCAGCCCCTCTGAATAGCTTCTTCATACATGTGAACCAACCGGGGCGCCAACTGAGGTGCAAAGGCCTTGTAATAGTCAACAGGCAAACCATCCGGACCCGGGGTTTTCCCGGATGCAAGCTCACCTATACTGGACTTTATTTCCTCAAGGTCGAGAGGCTCCTCAAGTGCCTCCACCTGCTCCTCCTCCAAACATGGAAGCTCCCCACCAGCGAGAAAGTCGTTGCAGAGACCCTCCGCGGGAGGCGTGTCCGAAGCGTATAGCACCTCATAGTGCTTCGTGAACTCGTTGTGTATTTCCTGGGGCGTATGCACCATCCCCCCACCCGTGATTGAATCTCCACAATCGGTCCCCTATCACAGTCATGGCGAATCAGCCAAGCCAGTAGCTTACCCGACCTATCGGCTGAGGCATGGGTTCTCGCGGAATGCGCGGCATAGTTCAAACAGCGCAACCGCTCAAGCAACGACAGGTGCTCTGCGCGAGCCTCAGACAACCTCGGATCTTCTGTCAAGCCACCAGCCACCTCGTCCTCTGGACGCAGCACAGAACACTCCACTCAGATCAAGTCACGCTCAACTGAGCGGCGCAGACTACACTGGGTCCCCAGGCAGTGCCCGCGAATAAAAACTTTAAACACATCCCATTCCAACAAATCCCGACGAGGCTGTGCTCTCATTGTGCTAAAAATATTCCGGGATCGCAACGCCCAGCGACGCCCGAAAGTCAGCATCTTCCAACAGTACCGGTCTCAACCGCCAGATGGGAACGGCCGGAGGAGCACAGTCCCAGCTCAGACTCGCGAGTAGCGATCTGAGTGCGTACGCCCGAAGTAATCTGTGTCTACGATCACTGGGGCCAGGTCCTGAGTGCAAAATATCCTATCTAAATGCACATGCAGGGAGTGCGGAGCAGAGTAGAATGAGTAAACCCTGTCCCCGGTATGGCGCTGCCTCCAAATATCAACCAACTGCCAATGCTGGGCCCATGACCTCAGGCCACGCGCAGCCGTCACAACCGGAGACGCAGGTAATGGAGGGAAGGAGCGATCCAGATCAACATCAAGGACAATATTGAAGTCCCCGCCTAGCAACCATAGAAACTCACTCCAGCCCGCTAAGAGCTGGGATAATCCGCATAGGAAAGAGGTCTGGTCTGCGTTAGGAGCATAGATGGAGCCTAATACCACAGCATGACCCGCTAGTCGTCCACGGATCAGTACAAATCTTCCCTGCGGGTCTAGGATCTGCTCCTCCGCCGCAAGGGGGAACTCCCGCTTGAATCCAAATCATGGCGCCACTAGCGTACGCCGAGTGACCCGTCGCATAGAGCTGCCCCCTCCAGCGTCTCTGCAATCTGGGGATTTCCGGGCCCACCAGGTGCGTCTCTTGCAGAAATGCCAAATGGATTGAGTGCCTTCTAAGATAGGAGTAAATAGGATATCGGCGCTTAGGGGTGTGTATGCCTCTCACATTCCATGTGATCGCAGTGTATGAAGACATGGCATAACTAACCAACCACCCCCCTCCACAGACACCCCGCCCCGCCGCATAGCGCCATAGCCCGTATTAACAGTGGCCCAACCTCCGACCGGATGCTCTACGTATGTCTTCCAGCATAACCAAAACATATCCAATACCATCAGGGCAGTTAAACAACAGGTCGCCGCCCAAACCCAACAACAAAAACCGTAGCGTGCAGCAACACAACCACTCATTTTGGAACTCCACTGTGAGGTAGGCCAATCCCACAGGCAGACAGTCCCTACGTGAATCGCACTGCCCGGCTATGGCAGATAATAGTGAGGGGGACAGAAAGAGGAAGATCAGAATAGGGGGAGACCACTCTCATCAGCTATAATCATGAGCAGGGAGCGAGGGCAGACTCACACTCAGCATCCACCTGCACAAAACCCCGAGGCCAGGGGTCCATATTCGGCAATCAAGTCCGCCATGTGATCACAACTTCAAGCACACTGACTGGTCTCAAACACATACAAGCCAGGTGCACAACCCTAGTGGTGCATAATTTCCCAACACAGTTCAGGCCACTTTTAAAAAAGTTCATCCGCCATAGCAGGCGTGACAGGTGGGCCCTCAACGATGCCCAATTCAGAGAGTTGATCAGGCGTGGTAGGTCGGTCACTGGGTGGCTGCGAGATTTCAGTCTCCGATTCCGACGCCAGCGGGGAGGCACTAATAGCCGCGGCCGAGTGAATCGCCTCTCTCCCCTCCTGTATGAGCTGCTCCAAGTCTGGTGCATGTTTCGCAGGCCCCGCATCAGCTTCACCTCTCTTCCAGGCTCATCTAGCCCGAGTGCGTTTACCACGCGATACCGGGACTTTCCGTCCCTCCGCACGGCCCGTAGACTCGAGCCACTCCCACGCTGCCTCAGGTGTGGAAAAAAAGTGCGACTTGTTCTCGGCCACGATGCGCAGCTTGGCGGGAAATAACAAGGAGTAATTTAGGCAGAGAGACCTAAGTCTGTGCTTCAAGGGCAGATAAGAGGCCCGATCTCTCTGCACCGCTAGAGTATAGTCCGGAAACAGCAAAATCTGCGCATCATCCACCTGGGGGGGCGGTAAGGCATGCACAGTACGGAGTATGACATCTCTGTCCGCATAATGAAGTAGGCGGATGATGAAAGGACGAGGACCACTTCCCGGAGGTCTGGGCCGTGTGGGTATCCAATGTGCTCGCTCCACAGAAAAAAAGGAAGTGAGCGTGCCCGCTGGCATCAGTTCCCTCAGCCATCTCTCCGAGTAGGCCACCACATCCTGGCCCTCCGTGCCCTCCGATAGACCAACCACCCGAATATTATTCCTCCTGGATGTCCCTCCGCGTTCTCTACTCGACGCTCCAATTCGGCTACACAGGCCAGCACATCCTCCATCTCCGATTTCAAGCGGGAGGTTGTCGGCTTCAGATCGTCCACCTTTGCCTAAATTTCGCCAGTTCTGACCACCAGCTTACGGTGATCAGCATGCAGTAGTACAAGGTCGCTGGTCACCTTGTCTATTTTAGCTTCTAATGACGTGCGGGCATGCTCCAACGAGTCTCCAATGCGCTCCACCGCAGCAAGGACTGCATCTAGCTTCTGACTGTCCTGCACCGTCGTGTCCTGTGTCTTCCCAGCTCCCATACCAGAATGCAAGCGTCCCGTCCCCGCCATGTTCCAGGCCTCAGGTTGATTATACTTGCTCACGGGGCGACGCTCGCCGTCTCACCACCAGTTGCACCTAAAATGTTCCTTCAACGGACCCCGATTGGCACAGAGGGTCCAATGCAAGAATTTGCCACGAAGGGTGCAGCTGTCCGACACTGATTGGTGCAGCCAATGTCCACCTCCAACACCGCACCCCTGAACCCCAGCGACAGCTGGGTCCGCAGCAGCAGGTACCAAGGGTGTTCTTCCACACGGCACCTTCGTCACCGGTAACTGGCGGCTTGCCCAACAGGGCTCCACAGCTTCTCCACTCCCACAGCTGCGCAAGGGGATGTGTCCTGAATCAGGCCGGGCCTACTTGCCGGGGTCACCAGATCCTCACCACCCGGCAGCACGAGCAGCCCGGCCCTCGGGCGCTGCACCCCTGGGGTCTGCACACCCCCACCAACTCTGCGGGTTCCACCGCCTGCCTCCAAGCCCGTAGAGGGATCAGCCAGGTCCAGGGCAGGCATGGCTCAATGCAGCAGTCGTCTCCGGGCCCGACCCGGCCCGATCACCTCACGACCACCAGCAGCATGGGCGTGTCTCAAAAGAGGCGCTGGCCCCGTAAAGCGTCCTTCCTCCTCCAACACCCCTGAGCAGGCCTCACCCAAGGTCCACCGCGTCCTCACCGGGCCCCAAGGAGGCCGCACAGGCCCGGCACAGGCCTCGGGCCGGCCCCAGGTGGGGTGTCCACCAGCAGCCCGCTGCTCTCGCTCACCTCTCTTCCTTCGGGCTGTCTCCCTCTCCTCCAGGGCAGCAGCGGTCGAGCAGCAGCATCTCCACGGGGCCGCTCCAACCCGCAGCTCCCGTCTATGCCACGTGCGCCACTCCACTCAGCGCGGCAACACCGCAGCGCGACCCGGTTCGGCGGGCCCCGGCCCACGCGGCTCTGGTCCAGGCCACTCGCGATCCAGCCCCGGCAGGCGAGCTGCTAGTCAAAAGCAGCCCAGCCCCATCCCGGTCCGAACCCGCGGGGTCACACAGGTCCTGTGCCCCCTGGATTGTGCCGGATAAACCGGGCGCGGCGCAGAGCTCATTCAGCTCGCGTCCGCCATGTTTAGCTGCTCGGCCACGCCCCCCTTCAAAGGAAAGTCTTTGTACTACATAAGACCCTGCCTTTCCTGCCCTGACCCCAGACACAGTCCACGGGGCTGGAGACTGCTTTGTGTAAGGACAGGCACAGCCCTATTCAGGTGCAAGTGTCAGCTCCTCCCACCACTCTAGCCCAGGCAGACCCATCAGGATATGCAGGGCTCACCTCAGCTCCTTTTGTGTGACTGTCTAGAGTGAATTCACAAAAGGCCAAAGTGTCATCCTGACCCAGACGTCTATTCCACAGATAGGCAGAGGCACACAATGGTTAAGCAAGAAAATGCCCATGTTCTAAAAGTGTTTTTTTCAAACTTACAATTTAAAACACAACTTCACCAAAAGATGTATTTTTAAATTGTGATTTTAGAGATCCCAAACTCCATATTTCTATCTGCTCCCAATAGAAAATTACAGTTGAAAGATATTCAAGGCAGTCCCTATCTCCATAAGCCTTGCAATAGTGAAAACCAAATCTACCAGTATTTCACTATCAGGACATGTAAAATACACCAGTACATGTCCTGCCTTTTAAATACACTGGACCTACCTTAGGGGTGACTTACACGTAGTAAAAGGGAAGGTTTGGGACTGGCAAGTGGGTGCACTTGCCAGGTCGAAATGGCAGTTTAAAACTGCCCACACAGACACTTCAGTGGCAGGTCTGAGACATGTTTACAGGGCTACTCATGTGGGTGGCACAATCTGTAGCATTTGGTTTACAGGCCCTGGGCTTACATGGTGCGCTAGATTAGGGACTTAACTAGTAAATCAAATATGCCAATCACGGATAAACCAATCACCAACACAATTTACAAGGGAAGCACTTGCACCTTAGCATTGGCCAGCAGTGGTAAAGTGCCCAGAGTCCTAAAGCCAGCAAAAACAAAATTCCACACAGAATCAAAAACAGGAGGTCAGAAGCCAAAAAGACACACGAAACCCTACAGAAAGGGCGATTTCCAACATTGCCATCTTCTCCAAAATCAACAGCCCTTGTTTTTTATTCTTTTGAGACTGCAACTTAGCATTGATGTACTTCTGAGCACCCCTCAAACACATCTCCTATTCCTATCACTGAAACCTGTTCTCCATGCTGTGACCAAACTTGTATCATCAGCCAATACATTGGACTACATCACTCGAGTCATTGCCATGTGTTAGAAATTAGGTCTTTGGTTGGCAGTCAGGTTATCCCCTGTCCAAGCATGGACCCTCACTCTAGTCAGGGTAAGTCTCACACAATCCAAATTATCCTGTGCCCACCCTCTGGAAGCTTGGCACTGAGCAGTCAGGCTTAACGTAGAAGGCAATGTGTAAAGTATTTGTGCAATAAATCATGCAATAACACAGTAAAAACACCACAAAAATACACCACACAGGTTTAGGAAAATAAATAATATTTATCTGGATAGATTAAGGTCAAAACGATCAAGATTTGATAAATACAAGTTGAAATGTCACTTTTGTAACAATAAGATGAGTTTTAAGTTCTTAAAAGTAACAATGGTCTCTTGCAAGCACAAAGTACCTGTTTGTGTCAAAATTACACACATGAAGACCGCGGTGGAGGAAGTGCGTTGAAAATGGTAGGGGTGCGTTGGATTTCTGCCTGCACACAGACGATGTGTTGATTCTTTTCCACACGGCAAGGGCTTTGCGCCGAATCCCGGCACGCAGGCTTGAATCCTCTTTGGGTTGTGGGGTATTTGGACGCCCCAGGGATGATGCGGAGAAATCCTGGCCATGCAGGACGAAGTTACAGGAGCTGCATTGATCCGATGGGCGATGCGGGGAAATTTCTGTCACACAGCAGACGCTGCGTCGATTCCTCTTGCAGGAAGTCGGGCTGTATCGTTCCGGCTCAGCGATGCGTGGATCCGGTGGGCCGTGCGTCGAAGTTCCTGACGCAATGCTGGCACTGCATCGATCTCCACTCGGGGAGCCGGGCTGCGTTTTTCCGGTTCGACTATGCAGTGATTTATTCACTGCACGGCAGGCTTGCGTCAATTCCGACAGGCTATGTGTCAATTTTCACCGCACAAGGAGTTCTTTGCAGAGATTACGTTTTTGTGGCCCTGAGAGTTCAGAAAACAGGAGGTAAGCTCCATCAAAGCCCTTGGAGAGCACTTCTCAGCAGAGCCAGGGGGCAGCAAGGCAGCAGGGCAACAGCAAGGCAGTAGTCCTTTACAGCAAAGCAGTCAGGTGAGTCCTTTGGGCAGCCAGGCAGCTTCTCTTAGCAGGTTGCAGGTTCTGGTTCAGAGTTCCTTTCCCAGTAGGTTTCTTGTCAAAAATTTTATGAGTTGGTAGGTTCAGAGGCCCGGTTTAAATACCCAAATGAGCCTTTGAAATGGGGGAGACTTCAAAGAGTGGCTTAGAATTACACAAGGTCCCCTTTCAGTTCCATCCTGTCTGCCAGGGTCCCAGTAGGGATTTTGGCAGTCCATTGTGTGAGGGCAGGCCACTGTCCTTTGACACGTAAGTGTCAGGCCCTCCAACCTCCCAGCCCAGGAAGACCCATTCAGTATGCAGATGTTTGCAGGTGTGACTGAGCATCCTGTGTTTGGGGTTGTCTGAGTGAAATTCACAAGGGAGCTGTCAACTAACCCAGCCAGACGTGGATTGTAAGGCACAGAAGGATTTAAGTGCAGAGAAATGCTCACTTTCTAAAAGTGGCATTTCTGAAATTGCAATAATAAATCCAACTTCACCAGTCAGCAGGATTTTGTATTACCATTCTGGCCATACTAAATATGACCCTGTTACTCCTTTCAGATCAGAATCTACCACTCAAACAGATTATGAGGGTAGCCCTAATGTTAGCCTATGAAAGGAGCAGGCCTCACAGCAGTGGAAAATGATTTTAGGAGTTTTACACTACCAGGACATATAAACTACACAGCTGTATGTCCTGCCTTTTATTTACATAGCACCCTGCCCTATGGGTTACCTAGGGCCTACCTTAGGGATGACTTATATGTAGAAAAAGTGGAGTTTAAGGCTCGGAAAGTACTTTTAAATGCCAAGTCGAATTGTCAGTGAAACAGCATGCACAGGCCTTGCAGTGGCATGCCTGAGACATGGTTAAGGGGCTACTTATGTGGGTGGCACAATCAGTGCTGTAGGCCCACTAGCAGCATTTAATCTACAGGCCCTGGGCACATGTAGTGCACTTTACTAGGGTCTTTTAAGTAAATTAAATAAGCCTATTGGGTATGAGCCAATGTCACCATGTGTTAAGGGGGAGAGCACATGCACTTTAGCACTGGTTAGCAGTGGCAAAGTGTGCAAAGTCCTAAACCCAGCAAAACAGTGTCAAAAAGTGGAGGGAGGCAGGCAAAAAGTTGAGGGTGACCCCCCTAAGGCTGTCAGGTCTAACACCATGCTACATTGACTCACTATTGGGGTAAATAATATGTTTAAACTGGGATGGCTGGCCTTTAGTGCTGTCCATACCAACTTTCCAACCCATCTCTCTAGCCTGTTGGAATGGCAAGGTAGCTTCAGAACTTCGAGAATCAAAAATTAGCTACCCTAGTCACCCTATTTCAAACCTGCTCATGCTGTGTCATGCTCATGCTCATCTGTCCTTCACAGGAGCAGACTCCCTTCTATGAAAGCTTTTCAGAGGACTTAGGAACTAACCCCATGCTGCTGTCTGGCACAAGCACATAAGTGTTTAGTTATTTAGACTGTTCCTATTTCATTAAGCCTTGCTAACATTTCAATATCCAGTTTGCTTCATTTGATCCAGGCTCCTCACTATCCTATCTCAATTGGCTCATCCTTACTTTTGTTTCTCTTTACTTCATCTATTCTATGTTGCCCTCTTTTTTCCCATGACTCCGTCCCCTTCTCCCTTCGCCTTACTGCATACTCTCTTCCCACTAGACCGCCCTACCTCCCCTCTGCCTTTAGTGCTTTGACTCCCTCACCTCTCCTTTCTCTTTTCTCCAGCCTTTCCTTAGCTAATCCTTTTTTGTTGCCTTACTTTCCCATTGGGACTTATTGCTCTTTACTCCTTCTCTCGTGCGTTAACTCTCCCCATCTTCTAGGTCCACCGTCTCCCTTCTGCTCCTTGCATCTTCCTTGATTCCCTCTTCACCTCAATACCTTTTCTCACTCTCCTGCTTCCCTTTTGCTTCTTCCTTCCCCACTTCTCTGCCCTTCTTCTAGGCCCATGCACCCGGCTTCCTCTCCTTTCACCTTACCTTTATGTTCCCCTCTTTCTTCTTCACCTCAGTCCGCCCTTGCCTGTTCCCCTCTTACTCCATCCTTTCCTCATTCCTCACCCCTTGCTTCTCCCTTTTCTCTCCATCCATGCCTGTCCAAACCCCTACACTCTTTTCCCTTCCTTCCTCCTCTCCCACCTCCACTCCCTTCCGCACCTTTCACCCTTCTCTCTCCCATTCTTCTTCTTCACTTCCTTGCCTTCTCCCACTCTTACCCACTCACTACCTATCTGTCCTCTCCCGAGCTCTTTTTTCTTTCTCTTTCTAACCTTCTCTTCCCAACTCCAGTTCTTTCCTGTGTTATCTAGTCCTCACTTCCTCGTCATTCTTCCCTCTTCCTTTCCTTTTTGTCTCTCCCCTTGTGTTATCCTTCTCTCTCCCCTGTCTTTGTCTCATTCTTACCACTGTGGACCCTTTTACTTTCTTTCTTCATTCTCTACTTTTGTCCCCTTCTGAACCTCCTTTCGCTTTCTCTCCCTCTTCTTTCTCATGTCTACTACACCTTGGTTGCTGCCAACGTCTCCTACCTGCTCACTCCCTCTTTGTTCACCCTTCCTCTGCTCCCTTTCTCCCCCATCTCCTTCCTCTCACGCCTTCCTCTCACTCACTCTTTGTCTTTCTCCTCCCTGTTCCTCTTGCTCTGTTCTCTGTCACTTTCACCCCTCCACCATCCGCCTCTACTCAAGTTCCCTCACGTTCTCTTGCTCTCAGATTCTCACTTCCTCTTCCTCTTTATCTATCTCACTCCTACTCCTCGAATTCAAGTGAGCGAGCCTGAGTTCTACTCAGAGGGTTCGGGGTGGGGTGTTCACTCACACTCACTTGCACTTGGTCTTACTTTCTCACTCCTTCTCACTCCTTCTCACTCTGCCTCAATAACTAACTCTCATTCACACTTGTGCTCGCTTTTACTTTCTCTAATTCACTCAGTGTCAGTCTGCCCCACTCATATTCACATGTGATTCACTCAATCTCACTCTGAATCATTCATTCGAACTCACTCAATCTCGCTGTGACTCACTCATTCTCACTCAGTTTTAATCACTCTCACTGTGACTCACTAATTTTCACTCAATCTCACTCACTCCCCCTGACTCACTCATTCTCCCTGATTCACTCAGCCGCACTCATTTACATTCACTGAATCTCACTGTGAATGACTCATACTCATTCAGTCTCACTCATTCTCACCCAGTCCCACTAACTCTCACTCATTGTGACTCACTCAAGCTCAGCCTGACTCACTCAGTCATCCACTGTCATTCTAACTCATTCTCACTCCTCAGTGATTTACTCAATACCACTTGCTCTGATTTACTCAGTATCACTCTGACTGACTCATACTCACTCAGTCTCACCTAAACACTCATTCTGACTCAGTCTCACTCTGTCTCACTCAGACTCTATCATTCTTATTCAGTTCACTTATTCTCACCCAGTCTCACTCAGACTGCCTCACTTGTTCTCACTCTGACTCACTGTGCCACTCATTCTATGACTTAGCCATACAGTGACTCACTCAGGGGGTCATTCTGACCCCGGCGGTCTAAGACCGCCGGGGCCAGGGTCGGCGGGAGCACCGCCGACAGGCCGGCGGTGCCCCGCAAGGCATTCTGACCGCGGCGGTTCAGCCGCGGCCAGAAAGGGTAAACCGGCGGTCTCCCGCCGGTTTACCGCTGCCCTTAGAATCCCCCATGGCGGCGCAGCTTGCTGCGCCGCCATGGGGGATTCTGACACCCCCTACCGCCATCCTGTTCCTGGCGGTTCGCCCGCCAGGAACAGGATGGCGGTAGGGGGTGCCGCGGGGCCCCTGGGGGCCCCTGCCGTGCCCATGCCAATGTCATGGGCACGACAGGGGCCCCCGTAAGAGGGCCCCACAAAGTATTTCAGTGTCTGCCTAGCAGACACTGAAATACGCGACGGGTGCAACTGCACCCGTCGCACCTTCCCACTCCGCCGGCTCAATTCTGAGCCGGCATCCTAGTGGGAAGGTTGATTTGCCCTGGGCTGGCGGGCGGCCTTTTGGCGGCCGCCCGCCAGCCCAGGGCAAATGTCAGAATCACCGCAGCGGTCTTTCGACCGCGGTGCGGTGTTCTGACGGCGGTACCTTGGCGGACGGCCTCCGCCGTCCGCCAAGGTTAGAATTAGGGCCTCAGTCTCTCACACACAGTAACAATCAGTTATACTCACTTTCATGCTCCCTCACTCTCATTCTTTCTCACTTGTACTCACTCTTATTTTTTAACCTGTGTTTGTTGGCTTGTAGGATTCTGTGCACTTTACTACCCCCTTGGAGTATTGTACTCCTCTACTTCCCTTTACACTTCTTTCCCACATCTCTGTGTCTCTGTCTCACTCTAAAACCTTACCTATTTCACTACCTCTCTTTGTCTACCTACATCTTCCTCTTTGTATCTCCCTTTCTGGTTACCTCACCTTCCTCTATATTTTTATGCCTCTCTCTACCTCACATTTCCTTCTATATCATTCTTATCTCTATCATTTCCCCTTTACTTCATGTCTATCATTATACTCTTCTCTTTATACCTCTGTCCTTCATAGATATCTTACCCTGCCAGATTTCTCTTACTCATCAGGGTCACAGGCACTTGTCTGGCCAGAGTAGATCACACAGACAAGGAAGAGAAGAAGCACAAGACAGGGAAAGGGAAATTAGGAGACAATTATCTGATTTTAACCAGTGCAATGGTGAAAATCCACAGAGCAGCACTTTAATTTTCACTGTTTGCTGCAAGAATGCTAGTACAAGAATGCCAGTGAAGAAGGGGATATATTTGTGAATATAAATATCCGACAACTGAAGGTCCAGTTCCAAGTGCTGTGTCCATACAGGGAGTGCAGAATTATTAGGCAAATGAGTATTTTGACCACATCATCCTCTTTATGCATGTTGTCTTACTCCAAGCTGTATAGGCTCGAAAGCCTACTACCAATTAAGCATATTAGGTGATGTGCATCTCTGTAATGAGAAGGGGTGTGGTCTAATGACATCAACACCCTATATCAGGTGTGCATAATTATTAGGCAACTTCCTTTCCTTTGGCAAAATGGGTCAAAAGAAGGACTTGACAGGCTCAGAAAAGTCAAAAATAGTGAGATATCTTGCAGAGGGATGCAGCACTCTTAAAATTGCAAAGCTTCTGAAGCGTGATCATCGAACAATCAAGAGTTTCATTCAAAATAGTCAACAGGGTCGCAAGAAGCGTGTGGAAAAACCAAGGCGCAAAATAACTGCCCATGAACTGAGAAAAGTCAAGCGTGCAGCTGCCACAATGCCACTTGCCACCAGTTTGGCCATATTTCAGAGCTGCAACATCACTGGAGTGCCCAAAAGCACAAGGTGTGCAATACTCAGAGACATGGCCAAGGTAAGAAAGGCTGAAAGACGACCACCACTGAACAAGACACACAAGCTGAAACGTCAAGACTGGGCCAAGAAATATCTCAAGACTGATTTTTCTAAGGTTTTATGGACTAATGAAATGAGAGTGAGTCTTGATGGGCCAGATGGATGGGCCCGTGGCTGGATTGGTAAAGGGCAGAGAGCTCCAGTCCGACTCAGACGCCAGCAAGGTGGAGGTGGAGTACTGGTTTGGGCTGGTATCATCAAAGATGAGCTTGTGGGGCCTTTTCGGGTTGAGGATGGAGTCAAGCTCAACTCCCAGTCCTACTGCCAGTTCCTGGAAGACACCTTCTTCAAGCAGTGGTACAGGAAGAAGTCTGCATCCTTCAAGAAAAACATGATTTTCATGCAGGACAATGCTCCATCACACTCGTCCAATTACTCCACAGCGTGGCTGGCAAGAAAGGGTATAAAAGAAGGAAATCTAATGACATGGCCTCCTTGTTCACCTGATCTGAACCCCATTGAGAACCTGTGGTCCATCATCAAATGTGAGATTTACAAGGAGGGAAAACAGTACACCTCTCTGAACAGTGTCTGGGAGGCTGTGGTTGCTGCTGCACGCAATGTTGATGGTGAACAGATCAAAACACTGACAGAATCCATGGATGGCAGGCTTTTGAGTGTCCTTGCAAAGAAAGGTGGCTATATTGGTCACTGATTTGTTTTTGTTTTGTTTTTGAATGTCAGAAATGTATATTTGTGAATGTTGAGATGTTATATTGGTTTCACTGGTAATAATAAATAATTGAAATGGGTATATATTTGTTTTTTGTTAAGTTGCCTAATAATTATGCACAGTAATAGTCACCTGCACACACAGATATCCCCCTAACATAGCTAAAACTAAAAACAAACTAAAAACTACTTCCAAAAATATTCAGCTTTGATATTAATGAGTTTTTTGGGTTCATTGAGAACATGGTTGTTGTTCAATAATAAAATTAATCCTCAAAAATACAACTTGCCTAATAATTCTGCACTCCCTGTATATCTTATTTTAATGTAAGCACTAGTCCACTAGGCATCTATCAAGTCATCCTTGGCATGTTTCCCCACAATGAAAGTTTTAATCTGGTATGCGACTAACCTAACTTAAAAAGAATTGACTTTATCCATGTTTCTTCAAATTGATGGGCTAATAATTTCAAAGTTATTTTCAAACAGAGGGCCCTAAATAATATTTTCCCCCGAACCTCACAAATCCTTAAAATATCCCTGCTCGCAGCAAGCTATAGAGTTTGCCCTGCCTCGAGCCTCCTCACCCCCACACCTCCTCCCCCGCGGGGGCTGGGTTGTGGTCCCACTACCTCCACAGGTCAATATGCGGGCACCGATGTTTACAAACACACTTTATTTAACCCCTAGGGTGCCCAGGACGAGCTAGTCTCGCCCTCGGCAACGGTTGCCCGGTGTCGAGGACGAGACCAGCTCGTCCTGCTATGGGCCCCCGGGGGGAGTGCTAGCGCAGAAGTGGGCAGAAGTGGAAGGGGAATCGCTTCCGCTTCCACTCCCGCCCCCCACCTCTGACCCCCCCTTGGCATCTGATGACGTCAGCATGCTTTTGCGCACTGACCTCATCAGAGGCCTTCCCCGCTGCGCTGCAAGCTCAGCTTCCAGCGCCAGTTGAAGGAGAAATGCAAAAGCATTTCTCCTCCGATCATGTGAAGGGGCAGAGAGGCATGAAAGGAGAGGAAAGGCCTTTCCTATACTTTCATGTCTCTCTGAGCATTTCTGCTGCCCGATCGCGATGCGATCGGGCAGCAGAAATACCACTAGACACCAGGGAATTTATTTTTTCTCTTTATGAAATAAGGGGAAGAGGCCCCTTGGGCAAGGGCTGCTCCCCAGGGAGGCAATTTATTTCTAGGCTATTTCCGCCCCCCGGGGGCAGATCGGCCTATTATAATTAGGCTGATTTGCCCCCAGGGGGCAGAAACTCCTAGACACCAGGGATTTTGTTTTCCTGTTTGTTTTATTTTTTTATATGTGGGGAGCGACCCCTGGGGGCAAAATTAATTCTAGGCCGTTTCTGACCACCCTTGGGGGCAGATTGGCCTATTGTAGTTAGGCCGATCTGCCCCCAGGGGGAGCAGAAACCTCTAGGCACCAGGGATTTATTTATTTATTATTATTATTATTGTATATGTGGGGAGCGACCCCTTAGACAAGGGTCGCTCCCCTGGGGGCAAAATTATTTCTAGGCCGTTTCTGCCCCCCTTGGGGGCAGATCAGCCTATTTTTTTTAGGCCAATCTGCCCTCAAGTGGGGCAGAAACCACTAGACACCAGGGATTTTTTTTTTGGTCAGTTTCACATGAGGGGAGCGTCCGCTTAGGCAAGGGTCACTCCCCTGGGGGGGGCAAATTTGTTTTAGGCCATTTCTGCCCCCCCTCGGGGGCAGATTGGCCTATTGTATTTAGGCCGATCTGCCCCCAGGGGAGGCAGAAACTTCTAGGCACCAGGGATTTTTTTTTATTTTTTTTTTATATGTGGGGAGCGACTCCTGAGGCAAGGGTGGGTCCCCTGGGGGCAAAATTAATTCTATGCCGTTTCTGCCCCCCTTGGGGGCAGATCGGCCTATTTCTCATTTCTATTAGGCCGATCTGCCCCAAGGGGGCAGAAACTACTAGGCATCAGGGATTTTTTTTTGCACCAAATTCACGCAAGGGTCGCTCCCCTTGGGGGGCAAATTTATTTTAAGCCATTTGTGCTCCCCCTGGGGGCAGATCGGCCTATTTCCATTAGGCAGATCTGCCCCCGGGGGGCAGAAACCACTTAGGCACCAGGATTGGTGTGTGTGTATGTGTGTGTTTTGTTTGGGGGGGCAGCCCCTTGGGGAAGGGTCGCTTCCCATGGGGGCACATTACTGTTGGCCATATCTGCCTCCAAGGGGCAGATAGGCCTATTTTTGGAAGGCTCATCTGCCCCCAAGGGCCATACCCCCACCCCAAATAAATGGGGACAAAGTTGTTCTGTCCACCAGTGGGCAGATGGGGCAGTTACCCCCGATCCACAACCCCGGGGGGCAGAAAGTCCACTAAATAGCTGGGAATTAAAAAAACAAAATTGTGTGGTGATGGCTACTAACCAGTATGGGCATGGTTATGCCCCCACCCCAACTGAAGGGGGTAACACTCTTTCAGCTCCCCCCGCATACTAGAACATCTTATCCCACAGCAGGCAAGTGGACATTTGATTATTTGGGGTTTTGGTTTTGGTTTTACATTTGGGCCCTGAGAGCTTGGCTAACTCTCAAAATCGTCCCACTTGGAATGGTGAGGGCTGCACTTTTTGGACTTTGGAATGCTGCCATGTAGAAAAATCCACATACTTTGACACATCTGAAAACTAAACATCTGGGTGAGTCCAAGGTGCTGTGCTTCACATGCAGCTCGCACCATTTTCTTACCCACAATGCTCTGCAAACCTCCAACTTTGCTGGAAATCACAATTTTATTCCGCATTTTTTGTGATGGAACCTTCCGGAATCTGCAGGAATCCACAAAATTCCTACCACCCAGCATTGTCTCATCTATACCGATACAAATTCTGCTGCACTTGTCAGCCTGTTTTGGCTCTTCCCTGTTACAAGCACTTGGCCGACCTATACAAGTGAGGTATCATTTTTACCGAGAGACTGAGGGGAACGTTGGGTGGTAGGAAATTTGTCTGGGTGCTTTTTTGTGATTTTTTAGCTAAATTTGAGGTTTGCTGAGGATTCTGGGTAAGAAAACATTGGGGGATCCACGCAAGTCACACCTCCCTGGACTCTCTCGGGTGTCTAGTTTTCAGAAATGTCTGGGTTTGGTTGGTTTCCCTAGATGACTGCTGAGCCCAGGACCAAAAACGCAGGTCCCCCCCCCCTGCAAAAACAGGTCGTTTTGTATTTGATAATTTTGATGTGTCCAGATAGTGTTTTGGGGCATTTCCTGTTGCGAGCACAAGGCCTACCCACACAAATGAGGTCCCATTTTTATCGGGAGTCTTGGGGGAACGCTGGGTGGAAGGAAATTTGTGGCTCCTCTCAGATTCCAGAACTTTCTGTCACCGAAATGTGAGGGAAAAAGTGTTTTTTTTAGCCAGATTTTGAGGTTTGCAAAGGATTCTGGGTAACAGAACCTGGTGAGAGCCCCACAAGTCACCCCATCTTGGATTCCCCTAGGTGTCTAGTTTAAAAAAATGCACAGGTTGGTAGGTTTCCCTAGGTGCCGACTGAGCTAGAGGCCAAAATCCACAGGTAGGCACTTTGCAAAAAACACCTCTGTTTTCTTTGGATAAATGTGATGTGTCCACGTTGTGTTTTGGGGCATTTCCTGTCGCGGGCGCTACGCCTACCCACACAAGTGAGGTACCATTTTTATCGGGAGACTTGGGGGAACGTAGAATAGCAAAACAAGTGTTATTGCCCCTTGTCTTTCTCTACATTTGTTCCTTCCAATTATAAGACAGTGTGTAAAAAAGACGTCTATTTGAGAAATGCCCTGTAATTCACATGCTAGTATGGGCACCCCGGAATTCAGAGATGTGCAAATAACCACTGCTCCTCAACACCTTATCTTGTGCCCATTTCGGAAATACAAAGGTTTTCTTGATACCTATTTTTCACTCTTTATATTTCAGCAAATGAATTGCTGTATACCCGGTATAGAATGAAAACCCACTGCAAGGTGCAGCTCATTTATTGGCTCTGGGTACCTAGTGTTCTTGATGAACCTACAAGCTCTATATATCCCCGCAACCAGAAGAGTCCAGCAGACGTAACGGTATATTGCTTTAAAACATCTGACATCTCAGAAAAAAGTTACAGAGTAAAACATAGAGAAAAATGGCTGTTTTTTTCACCTCAATTTCAATATTTTTTTATTTCAGTTGTTATTTTCTGTAAGAAACCCTTGTAGGATCTACACAATTCACCCATTTCTGAATTCAGCCTTTTGTCTACTTTTCAGAAATGTTTAGGTTTCTGGGATCCAGCATTGATTTCACACCCATTTCTGTCACTGACTGGAAGGAGGCTAAAAGCACATAAAATCATAAAAATGGGATATGTTCCAGTGAAATGCTAAAATTGTGTTGAAAAATTGGGTTTTCTGATTCAAGTTTGCCTGTTCCTGAAAGCTGGGAAGCTGGTGATTTTAGCACTGCAAACCCTTTGTTGATGTCATTTTCAGGGAAAAAACCACAAGCCTTCTTCTGCAGCCCTTTTTTCCCATATTTTAAAAAAAAAACGAAATTTTCACTGTATTTTGGCTAATTTCTTGGTCTCCTTCAGGGGGACCCACAAAGTCTGGGTATATCTAGAATCCATAGGATGTTGGAAAAAGGACGCAAATTTGGCGTGGGTAGCTTATGTAAACAGAATGTTATGAGGGCCTAAGCGCGCCCTGCCCAAAATAGCCCAAAAAAGGCCTGGCACCTGAGGGGGAAAAGGCCTGGCAGCAAAGGAGTTAAAAACCAAAAAGATTTAATATATTTTCCGATTTTTATGAACTAACAGGATATCACATCACAAATCTTGGCACAACGTTCCAGCATGCCACAATTCAATACATCGTGCAACAAAAAATAAGTCAATATTTTAAAACACACTACAACAAACAAAATGTCACAACGCCATAAAGCATGGAACGGCACACAACATGCAAAACATATCATTGTTGACTTTTTATTCAGGTAAAGTCAAACCAGTCCTAAGGAACCCCTCCAAATGTTCCTTTTTGCAGAAATCCAACTTCTGGGTCATCAGGGAACCCCTGGTTCTCTTATACCTTGATAGCAGCAAGACCCTCCTTTCCTATATTGCTGACATCCCCGTGGAACCCCCGGAGATCACCCTACATGCATCTTCGTACCTCATCAGGGGGCCAGGGCAAGTCACGTATACTGCAATAACATAAAAATTGATTGGCTGCTCCCATAAAACTGCACAGTCAATACTTGGTGCAGCACCAGCAAAGCCATAAGGGCAAAGTCATCTACATAAGAGGCCAACTCTGGTAGGCAGCATCAGAGGCAAAATCAAAACGAAAATGGAAAGTGCAGTAAAGAAAAACCCAGAAACATTCCACGCTGTAAAGTCTCTGCAGCTATGTGACAAATAACTCAAGCCCCACAAAAACAACATTCTCCACAGTCCCTGTTCAGTGGAATCCGGTGGTTCCCACATCAAAATAGCACACTCCCCTACTTCCTTGCCTGATGCGACTTCTGAAGCCTTCCATTACATGCTTCCACCTCAACGAACCCTGTTCTTGTGGTTACCTGCACCTTATATAAATACTATGAAATAGGGTACACCTGATATCAATAGTGTCAGTTGCCAGAACAGCCAACATCTGTTTCACTTCCCTGAGAGCAATGTGGAAGGCAGTGCACTCAACCTCTTTATTATCAAGGTGTTCGTAAAATAAATATAGAAGGAGTGCTGGAACTCCGACCTAAATCTAGTCCTACAGATGACCAAGAAGTGTGGTAAATCACCTTTCTTCTCCCCTCAGCAGTAGCTGCTGCTTCTTTCATGTAAAGAACATGAACGTAAGAACTCTGGCAGCACTACCATGACCAGCTCTATTTTACACGCACCCATCTTTTGTGTATCAGTGACATTCACCTGCCAACTCATGCCTTTATCGATGCTCCACATCAATACATGAGAATGGTCCTTGATAACATTATGAGTGAGATGCTGATGAGTTCAGTGACTTCTGTCACTATCTGTGCATGCATTGTGATAAGCAGCAGTGCTGTGGTGATATTACACCTATCTAGTTCAATATTTTTTCAATACTAGTTTCTATGTACAAACTTTCTTGACCATACTTTTCCCTACAAAAACCTACTGAGTACATAAATTAAATTGTAAGTATTCAAAAATGAATCTGTACTGTTCCCAAAGCACCTGTTCTCAAATGGATCTGTTCCTTCTTCCCGGGAACAACCCAAGGGGTCAGTCTGCCACCCTTCACATCAGAGACCAACAAACTGATATGCGGAGTCCCTCAGGCATAGTCCCCCAGCCCCACCCTATTCAGCATATACAGGACACTCCCCAACATCATCTGATCAAAAGACCTCACCATCATCTCTTACGCTGATGACACCCAACTCGTCCTCATCCTCTCCCTGATAGACAAGACAACTACCACCAGAACCAACTTCACCAACTGCATGACCATGGCAGCAGACTGGATGCAAACCACCTGCCTGAATCTCAACTCCGATAAGACAGATGTGCTGGTCATCGGCAACAAGATCTCCCCAGGGGACTCCTCCTACTGTCCTTCAGAGCTAGGACCAACACCCACAGACCAAGCAAGAAATCTAGGATTCATTCTAGACAACCAGCTCAAGTTGATGGCTCAAGTTAACTCAGTGTACACTTCTTGCATCCACATCCTATGCATGCTGCGAAAGATCTTTAAATGGTTGCCTCAGAACACCAGATGGACCATCACAAAGCACTCATAGTCAACAGGTTGGACTACAGCAACACTCTCTATGCATGAATCTCCAAACAACTCCCACACAGACTCCAGACCATCCAGAATACTGCTGCAGGACTCATACTCGACCTCCCGCACTGCACTCACATCACACTGCACCTCAGGAAGCCTCACTGGCTCCCCATTACAAGCACAGCAAATTCAAACTTCTAACGCACAGATACAAAGCCTTACTCAACACAGGACCAGAAGACATAAACAGCTGCATACACATCCACAAAAGCGAAACTGGAGGGTGCTCATTCTCCTACACCGCACTCAAGACATGGAACAACCTCCCTCAGCGTCTCCTCCTCACTACTTGAGTTCCACAGGAAGCTGAATACATTGCTGTACATAGTTTACAAATATCAAGAAAGGGTTGGCCCCCAACTCCATTTTAGAAGCAGAGTTAACATCATAATCTCAATAAATATGACTTCCAGCTGTCACCACCTCCTCTTTACACACCTGCACATCTCCGATAGTGCGATCTGGCTTCAGTCTGTGCGATATTTACACATTACGCCATTACAATATTGATTTTTGTGAATCAATGCTAGGAATTATTGTTTTTTAAATGGCCCTTTGGAAGTTGATTAATTTAGTAATTTTCCCATTACTTGTGATGTGAAAAGGTTGTGTTATCAACCAACTTACTATCTTTTTTATATTTTGATTGATCGATGTGCCATCCTGCCAGCTTAGGGCACTCTTTTTGAATGTAGTGTATGTGGGGGTTGTTTTTCTACTATAATGATACTACAAATTATTATTTATATAGCACTCTACCACAGATGCCATTAGCTGGTCAAATGACAGTAATAACCAACCTAATGTTACTCCTTTCATCAAATTTAGAAAGATAAAAGGCCAGCCACTGACACCAGGATTTGAATATGGGACCTGGTCTCCTGCTGATTGGCAGCATGAAAGGCAAACACTTTATAGCATAGTTTTAAAAGGTGGAGATGGTAACGTGCTACCAGAATACTTGTGCATATTTGCTATGTGGCATTTGTTGTGATGGTAATGTGTTGTGTTTTTGTGGTGTATTTTGGCCTACATTACTGCATCTTGCTGTTCTTTGTACTGTAATTGTTGTGTTACATTTTGTTTTGATCGTTACGATTTTCTGTTACTTTGCTGTGTGCTATGTCATTGGGACATGTTCTCCTGTTTGCTTTAGAGATGTCAACACATGCTGCTACATTTCCAACAAAAAGCAGCATATTCCTTTAAAGTTTCAATGACAAATGACTATTACCCACTGTCAAAGGTTCTAAAATAGTTCTGCTCCAGGCCTTCAGCAGCTTAAGACACCAGTGAGCTCAATACTGCCAGGGACTATGCTGTAAATTAGAATATTGGAATGCTGAGAGCTCCATTAAAGACAAAGGAGCAGCTTTAGACTTATAATGGCTGGTATTGGCATGGTGGTCCAACATTCCAATGTTTGTCTTCATGTTTCTCCCTTTTTAATTTAGAAGATTGTACCTTTAAGTGGGTGGAATGTTCTAATAGCCTTATAGCCCTTCTGGCTCCGGCTATACCGGTTGCTAAAGGCCCTCTCCCTAGTTACAGGCCCTTGTCTGCGGCTCGGGCTTATAACTCGGGTTCAGGGCCTTTATCAACTGATACAGCACTTGGCAGTAGGCTGCAAGGCTGTATTAGCACTTCGGGTGCTCACTTTATGTGATACAGTTCTGCTCATCTTACCACACCACTGCTCCTTTTTCACGACTACTAGAGCGTAGGAGGAGCAAATACAGTCCTTCGGAAGAGGAGGCAGGCTGCTGAAAGGTTCTGTTTTACTGAAAATCTTCATAGCTCAATTTAGTGTAGATCATTGTCCGATGAAATAATTTCATAAGGCCCGAGATACAGCTAAACATGTTGTACCAGACCTAAATAAAAGAAAGCAGCAAGGTGGGCAGGAACGGGGAAGAGAGAATGCATTTGTTGATGTTATTGGTAATGAGAGTGCCGCAGGTATTTTTCAGCTGAACTATACTTAATGGAAAGTCATGCATGGATCTTTTGCTGATACTCTCTTTGGGAAGTAGAATATAATATTCTATCTGTGTTTTTGCATGTTGGAGCCTCATTGGTAGGAATTCCGTAAGCACATTCCACTGCATTTTCAGTATAGAACACATTTAACTACTTCATTAATTTGAGTCTTTTGCAAAGGGCCGCACATTTTATTGCAGGACTTTGCGGCACTAGGACAGATGCAAGATAGTCTTCATCTCCACAGACAACTTCAGTAAAACCTTGTACAACCTTTGAAATCAACCAACTTATGGGGCATGACCCAGAAGAAGGCTAACTGTGGGCAGAACATTAATGAATGTGGGCTGTATCAAGGGTTATGTTTAATTGGTTGATATAGTGCTACTAACCTGGAGTATCAACGCACTGTATCATCTTCTTCATGGACCATAAGGTTTTAATGCAGAAAGTGATAATGGCTTAGTAATTCTATTAATAAGGGTATTTAGGCCACTTCCTTAGCACAAGAGGACCCTCCACATTGAAGGTTTCTCACTCATGGGAATGGTGGAATAAATGAGCCATGCAGATTTGGCCATACGTGGCACAGCATGTAAGTCCTAGAACCTGGCATCAACTGAGGAGTACTTGATTGAGGAAGGAACTAGATCTCTCCCATAGACCAGCAATTGTGGTCTCCTAGTGTTGGCTTATCAGTTTGCATAACAGAATTGTTTCGTTCATCCCTGCTCCTCATGCAGCAGCAGTTCCAATGGCTTGTCTGGGGTTCTATGGACAATAAAGTGACCTACTATGTACCTCGACTCTTGTAGGTTGGTAAAGAATTTCAAACAAGAAACATATTGTTTGGAGCTGCCCTCACCTAGGATGTTGGAAATCAAGTAAACATATCACATAACAGGCAGGTTTGTACAGTCACTCCCAAGAAATATTGGCACTACCCGCTGATAACAAATGTATGTTGTTACTCCACTCAATGGTAATCATTTTATTGGCCTGTATATAATAAAAGGGTGAAGGACACACACCGGTGATCATGGGGTTCAACATAGATTACTCAGGTAGTCCACCAGAGCCACCAGACAGCTCAGACAGAAACAGTTCCTTGATAAAGAAGCATTAGCAAAGCCAAAAGGTCTGGCTCATTGTCTGGACCAATAGAATGATAATGTCTTCATGGGAACAGGACAGCTTCAGTTGATTTAGCAAACTTAGCAAAGAATGTCCTTGACATAAGATATGTTTGACTACAGCTCGTAACACAATTACCAATTTGGTTCAATCTCTCAACACTTCTTTCCATAAATCAAAATAAGTCAAGGTAAGCATAGCACTTAACTCTATGAGATTACTACCATTCTAATACGCTTCTATTGCCAAACCCTATTCAGAAAGAAACAACCTTTAAAGATTAAACTAACATTTCAATACGTCATTATATTTTATGTAGGTCAAATGAGTAAGAAAGATGAATCTTAACAACTTCTACATTCATTCTGCTGTTTCAAGAATGCATTAAATTCATGAAAAGGTATACCATTATGATCATGACACAGGGCAGAGCAAAGCTAAGCAAATAGGAAAGAAAGAGAAAATTGCATTTGTCAGTGTTTTAAGCTTAATACACATCTTCAGGAAAACTAAATGTGCAAAGCCATTTTTTAGCAGCGTTTAATTGAAGTCTACATGACATATCATGCCGGTTAATTATATCAATATCTGATTAGCAAAAATGCTTCCACCAGACAGCTTATACAGAAACAGTGCCTTGATAAAAAACACATTAGAAAAGGCAAACGGTCTGGTTTTAAATATGCCAACATATGGAAAAACAGGCATTCACAAATGCCATTTACATGCCTTGAATGCACAAATACTGTAAAAGCCTCCACTGGCTTTGCAAGTGCTGGGAAAAGAGTACTAAAAAGGATTGCTTTCTTCATAGAATGCATACAGGTGATAAAAACAATTGACAAATGGTGCGATGAGTGAGTGTACTTTCCAGGTATGAAGTAGTCCATCATACAGTGAAATGTTCTGTTACTTACCGGTAATATTAATCACCCCGATTAGGGGTCCTCCTCGTCCCAGTCCTAACAAATGAGGCTTGTCCTCCACCCGACAGTAGTAACACTGAAGTCCTTCTTTTTTATATATAAATATATATATATATATATATATATATATATTTATTTTTTTTATCATAAAACAGCTCCTCCCCCTGCCTCTTCCTGTATGTTATCAAGCAGAGCCAGACAAGGTGCACAGGGAGGAAGGGAGGGAAGAGGACTAGGACGAGGAGGACCCCTAATCGGGGTAATGAATAAGTAAGTAACAGAACATTACCCCTCATGGGGTCCTCCTCGTCCCAGTCCTAACAAATGAGGAAGTAACCAAGCAGAAATAAAACACGGATACAATAATGTGTCACCAGCAATCATGTTTAATGAGTAAAACAGAATTACTTAGCAGCGGTAGACACACACACACAGAAGGACGGTAATGAGTGAGGAACGTAAGAGGAGACGACCAAGTGGCTGCCCTGCAAATCTCCAAAAGGGAACCCCCTCCCCAGCCTCCACCCAGGAGTGGACCTTCCTTGGATATCAGCAGAAAGAGATTCCCCCACAGCAACATAAGCAGCGGCAATAGCCTGCCTGACCCACCTACTCAGAGTCTGGGTGGAAAACTTGGAACCTTTGGAGACAGAACCACAAGCCACAAACAGGGACTGAGACAACTGAAATGGCTTTGTACGATCCAAGTAAATCAGAAGAGCCCTTCTGACATCCAAGGAGGAGGGAAGGGACGAAGAAGAATCAGAAAAACCAGGCAAAACCACCTCCTGAGAAAAATGAAAGGATGAAGACATTTTAGGAACAAACCTAGGATCCAACCGGAGAACAACCGGATCTGGGAAGAATTTCAGGTAGGGAAAGACTGCCATAAGAGTACCCAACTCACCCAACATCTGGCCAAAGTAATGGCCAACAGGAAAACCACCTTAGCCAAAAGCCAAAGCAAATCAGCCTCTTCCAAAGGCTGAAAATGAGCCCCTTGCAGACCCCTCATGACAATGGACAAATCCCATGAAGGAATCAACCGACGGACAGGACAACTCTGCAACCTAAAACTACAGAGCAAGCGTAACACCAGGGGAGACAAGGAAGACAAGTCACCAGGAAAAGTGCGACAAGCACAGATAGCAGCCCACTGGGCAGACAGAGTGCTGGGGGCCAAACCGTTCAAGAAGCCATCCAGCAAAAAGTCCATGATCCTAAAAGGATCAACGACAGCGGGGTCCACAGAATGGGAACCGCACCAGGAGGAAAAAGACCTCCAGTGCCTATTATAAGACTTCAAAGTAGACTGCTTCCTGGAAGACTGAGGCCCTCATTTTGACATCGGCGTTAAAAACCACCTACCGCTGTGGCGACGGCCGCCAAAAGACCATCGCTGCGGCTACCATCCGCCACCATAATATGACCACAGCCTGATTTCAGCCACAAGAAGGGTGGAAATCCAGCTGTGGCCATACCGCTGCCAGCCGTATTATGACAATAATGGTGGTAGCAGCGCCCCATCCCGTCTCCTGCTGGAAGACCCCCTGGATCCAGGTAAGTCGTGTCTCCGATGGGGGAGGTGGGGGAGGGGTGTTGTGTGTGTGTGTGGGGGTGTGTGCATGTATGTGTGAGTGTGTGCGTGAATGCGGGTGTGTTTTTAGTGTTGATTGCGTGCATGAATGTATGGCAGTGTGAGTGCGTGTATGTATGGAACTAGGAATACATGTCTGCGTGCATGTTTTGAAGTGTGTGCGGATGTGTGTGTGAATGGAAGAATGAATGCATGTCTGTATGTGTGAATGAGGTGTGTCTGCGGGTGTGTGATTGAGGGGTATGGATGTAGGGGGGTGGGGGGTGTCTGGAGAGGTGGGGGGGTGGGGACCTCCTATCAGTGACAGGGAAAGAATTCCCTGTCACTGATACAGCCTACTGCCATGGTTATGAACGCCACAAAAACCATGACGGTGGGCAGGGTCATAATCCCACTGGTGGCACAATGGCAGCCACCAGGCTAGAGATGGTTATCTCCAGCCCGGCGGCTGCTACCGCCATGGCGGTCGGAGTTGTACATTGACGGGTTGGCTTTAGCCAACCCGCCAATGTCATAATGTGGCGGTAAGTACCACCGCCAGCATGTTGGCGGTACTACTGCCACATTAACACCAACCGCCTGGGTCGTAATAACCCCCTGAATGTCCAAAGCAACCTGACAAGAACATCCCAACTGAACCAAACCTACCCGTTCAAGAGCCAAGCAGTCAGACATAACCGAGACGCCTACAAGCCCGTCAGGAGAGGAAGATGAAGGGGAGAGGGCCTGTGAGGGAGTACCAGAAAGCGCCCCCATGCCAGAGAAAGTAAGATGGGAAACCAGTGACGGTGAGGCCAGTACGGAGCACTAAGGATCACATGAGAGTGCTCTACCCTGCAGAACCCGGGGCAGGAGAAGGATCACAGGAACAGCATAAAGCAGCCCCAGCGGCCAAGGGACAGACGGAGCATCCATCGCCCAGGCCAGAGGAGATGGAAGTTCTGTGCAAAACTGATGGCAATGGCCATTGTGCAGGGATGCAAACAGATCCAGCCAGGGAACCGCGAACCTCCGGCAAATCAAGAGGAACAAAGGCCGGGCAAGGTGAAACATCACAGAGGACGGAAGGTTCCGACTGAGACTGTCCACCCACCCCCCTGATGTATACTGCTTTCAGAAGGAGAACATGAGCCTCTGAAGAAGCAAAAATCTCAGATGCAACCTGATTGAGGGACCCGCACCTCGTACCCCCTTGTCTGTTGAGGTAAGCCCTGGCCACCTGGTTGTCCATCCATCCTGACTACCGCATTATGACCCAGCGGATGAGGCTGAAAAGCAAAGAGGGTCTGCATCACTGTCATGAGTTGTGTAATAAAGATATCCGTAGTCGATGCGCTCTGTTGTCTTTTATTGAATCCAAGATAAATATCTCATCCACAGAAAATCAGCCCACAGCTCTCCTCACATCATCTTCCTCCCATCCACCGTCTTAACCATCTCCTCTAGAATCTCCATCACCACATTCCATGTAACAAGAAGCATTCCATGAAAAGAGATGGATGAGCTACATAAACTGCAGATGTAAATACCACACACCTTCCCCCAAAAGAAAACAAAAGAGAAACATGAAGTAAACATCACAAACTATATACATTGAACAATAGAATAAACTATCCCTTAAGATGTGATTAAAAACTATAAAACAAGATTCAGTAAAGAACCCATTGAAAAATCACATATTTTTCCTCTTTGAGATCACAATACGATTGAGATTCCATATACGGCCATCATTAACTTTTACAGCATTTTTGAACAATTTCGTTACACTAAACGGACCCCAAAATTTGGTTTCGCTCTTACCCAAAACAGGTCTCTTAACCAAAACTTAATCGCCAACATTCACTTTCACATCACATACGCGTTTCGTTCTGTCAAAGTATTCTTTTCTTTTTTCCACTGAATTTTTCTCACGCATCCTATAATACTCCCCATGAGACCAAGAGACAGCTTTATCCTTACCCCCGGTGACCCAACCAGGAACAAGCATAGTATTGGGTTTCCTTCCCCTGAATAACTCAAAAGGAACGGATCCTGTAGTAAAATGTGGAGTAAAGCGATAAGCTATCAAGAATTTTCTCAGGCCTTCCTTCCAACATCTCCCTGCAGCTACCTCCAACTGCACAACCTCCTTCACACACCTATTAAACCTTTCAACAATACCATTCCCTTCAGGATGATATAATGAGCACAATTTGTGCTTTATACCCAACTTCTTCAAATAACATTCCATTTCCTTGGACACAAATTGTGGACCATTGTCTGTTAGGGTGGCATTGGGAAAACCCTCTCGAGCAAAAACTTCTTCCAGAAGATTGATTATTCTTTTGGTTTCAACACTATTAACTATACCAATCTCCACCCACCTGGAAAATTGATCAATTAAAACCAAAATATAACTGCTCCCACCTTTACCATAAATTGGTCCAACAATATCCATAGCCTCAACATCCCATGGCCTGCTCGACAAACTCCTGACACTCATTGAAGGTACTCTCGTTTTGTAGATTTTATCGCTATTGCAACAGTCAGGGCAGTCTCTAATTACTCTCTCTATACATAAATCCATCCCAGGCCACCAATAGTCCATACGAATCCTAGCTTTAGTTTTACTTATGCCCTGCTGGCCACTATGACCAAGTTGAATGATTTTCTCAACTAATGTATTCGGTACCACTAATCTCCCCCCACGGAATAGTAAATCATCTGAAACTGACAATTCATCTCTTATCTTACAGAATGTTTTTAAAATATTAGAACTCCTTAAATCTTCAAAGTCCCATTTGTCCTTGAGGAAATTACATACTCTTTGCAAAATGGAATCATTCGCAACCGCACGTACCCAGTCATCATGGCTAATAATCCCTTCTGTTACGCTACACACACTGAAATTGTTTTCCTGGTTATCACACAAATTTTCTTCTGAAACAGATGCAAGTCTGGATAAGCAGTCAGCTGTATTATTATGCGCTCCCGGAACATAAAACATTTGAAAATTGAAATCTTGAAGATTAACCACCCACCTACTTATCCTGGAAGAAATTTGGTCAAGACCTTTTTTCATGAAAACTTCAATTAAAGGTTTGTGGTCAGTATAAACATGGAAGAGTCTTCCCCATACAAAATTCTTAAATTTGTTTATAGTCCAAGAAACACCTAATGCTTCTTTCTCAATTGTAGAATAATTCACTTCAGACCCTTTCAAAGTTCGCGAAACAATACACAACCGGTTTCCAATCATGTCCTTCTCCTTTCTGTAAGAGTACACCCCCTAAACCTCTTGTGCTAGCATCTGTCATGATCACACTCAACTCATTGGGATTGAATGATTTCAGACAACCCACACTAGACAGTTGATTTTTAACAATCATAAACTCATTTTCACACAACTCGTTCCATACATATTCAACACCCTTTCTGAGTAATCTTCGCATATTTTCTGTTTTCATAGCTAAACTAGACAGAAACTTTCCATGAAACTCAACCATACCAAAGAAAGCCTGTAATTCTTCTTTGTTCTTTGGCGAATGTAGTTTTAAAATACTTTCTATTAAGTCTTGTTTCGGGTACAGACCAGTAGAAGTAATTCTATGTCCCAAATATTCTATCTCCTCCTTACCAAAATGACACTTACTGAGCTTTAACGTGAGCCCATGACTCTTTAAGATATTTAACACTCTCCTAACTCTTTCTTCATGTTCTTCTCTAGTTCGTCCAAATACCAGAATATCATCTTGAAAATATTTCACACCTTTCTCAGAACCAAATAGATCATGCATTAACCGTTGAAACACTGATGCAGCCGATACCAGCCCAAACGGCATCCTTATAAATCTAAACGTTCCAAAAGGCGTGATAAACGTAGTGAGATTCCTTGAATCTACATGAAGCATCACTTGTTGATAGGCTGAAGCTAAGTCTAATGTACTGAAATACTTGGCACCATGCAAAAGAGTTACCATTTCTGTGATATTAGGAAGTGGAAATAGATCACTCACAACAGCCTTGTTAAGATTCCTTTAGTCGACACACAGTCTGATATCCCCGGAGGGTTTACGTGCGACAACAATGGGAGAAACCCATTCTGAAGCCTCAACAGGTTCAATGATCCCATTCTGACACAAATTATTCAACTCTTTCTCCACATCATCCCTCACAGATATCGGTATAGGCTGTACCTTACAAGCTACAGGAATTGCACCTTCTTTGAGTTTGATGTGATGTACATATTTGGTGAGACACCTTAGAGTGTCACTAAACACATCCCTGAATTCATGCACAAAGTTTGGTACTCTTTCCTTATTAACGTCCGTAGATATTTCACACACACCACTAACACTCTTAACAAAGTCTTTTTTGAGCAAAACAGGTGTAGAGTTATTAGGATCTAATATGACCTTGAGTTCTCTTTGATGAGGCCAGCTTAAGACGCTGTCCCCTTTTACTGGAACATAGATCTTAGCAATAATGGAGCTTGACCTGAAGATAATTTCAGATTCAAAGTATCTCCTTAGCTCTATGGTTTGACCTCCATAGCCCCCTGGGATTACATCAGGATCCTCCAATTTTATATTGTGACTCAAATACTTATCAAATACCTAATTTGACATTAAGGTTTACCACGCTCCAGAATCAAAGAGAACTTCACACTTAATACCACACCTTGTTACAGTGTCTCTCGGATAATTCTTCTTCTTTCCTTGCTCCTCAACCATCAATATGCAGTCCTGTACCATTTTGACTGCAGAATCCTTCTGTTACCTACAACATTTGGCAAAGTGCCCACGTTTTCCACATACTTTGCAGATAGCATTGATAGCAGGACACTTTTTAAAAGATGCAAAATGCCCCAAATTTCCACATCGAAAGCACTTGGTATCCTTGAATTTAGATCTTTGAATTTGTGTTAGTTTTGTGTCATCCTTTCCTCCTTCAGCTTCCGATGCATGGCTTTCCTGTTGCTCATTTTTAGGAGATATTTTATTTACTGGAGGAAATCTGTTTTTTTTTCAATTCCCCCACACATGCTAAGGTATGTTCCACACTTTAGGCAATTGTCACAACTTCTTGTAGAGATGGATCATCCTTACTCCAAAGCTCTTGTCTAATTTTGTCACTTGAGCACTTAAGCATAAATTGATCTCTTATACGTTCTTCAAGCGTTAATCCAAACTTACATGTAGCCGCTAATTTCCTTAAGGCAGTAATGTACTCTTCAATAGATTCATTATGGCCTTGTTCCAGCATACCAAAGTGATATCGCTCTAAAATCGTGCTAATCTTGGGAAGATAGTGTAGATCTAGTTTTTTCATACAAAGTTCAAATTCATTTCAATCCGTTCCTTCATCTTCCGGCTCAGGTAAAGTTTCGAAAATCTCCAGCCCTTCACATCCTAAACAATGCATGAGAAGAGAAACTTTCCTTTCATTTGATAATGAGGAACCACATACTCTTGTATAGTGCAGAAATGACTTTTTCCATTTTGACCATATAATAGGCGCTTCACCAGGTACTGTCAAGAAAAACGGAGGTGGAGGTATATTTTGCATTATAGTGGTTTTGTAGAGAGAAAAGATAAAATAAATAAATAAATAAAATAAAATAAAATCAATGTTCTTCCTTATATATATTATGTTAAAGTTATTCCCTTATGTGCTTCCTTTCAATTACTATGAGATGTTTTGTAGAATATCACACTCATTAGTAAAGTTCAAACGAGAAGCTCATTTTCTAAGGGCAGTTCATCTTGTATTGTGTGAAAAAAGGCTTCAAGCTTCAGCTGTGGGCTGATGTTAGAATAGCGCCGGTGAGACTGGTGAGTTATTTTCCTGCTTTCCACTTCTCCTCAAGTACGCACTTAAATGTCCAGTATCGAGTATTGGGTATTCCTACAGATACAGCAATTAACGCGCTTACAGTGTCAAGCTGAAGTACGCGTTAAAACTAATGAGAGGGAAGCGCGCGGCTTCAGAGTTTCAGCTCGAGGCACAGACTGGGTGCCGCGCGCTGAAACAACATGAAATCGAACGTGTGAACGCACAGGCTTACATAAAAAAAAAATTATGCACGAAGTGTAATGGAGCGTGACAGCGCTCGCGGGAGGCATCCAGTTTATTTCAAATACCAACAAAGCGCAGAGGAGTTGCACGCGCTTGGAAGGATTAAAGAAAAGTAATTTTCTTGTTTAAAACACGTAATAGGAAATCAGTAATAGATCCAACCTTACGCTCCAATATGCTTTACAACACCATACAGATAAAACTTTTCCACAGGAACTGAGTAGAATAATTGGATCTCATAGTCCCTTAAGACCCATATTTTCTTCCTCCTCTTTCCTCAATATATTTTCTCTTTAGTATATGGAAAGATCCAAAAGATGAGAGAAAAAGGAAAAAAAAAAACTGGAAGAACTCACCAAAAGTAAATTATGAAATTAGTAAGGTAGGATCCAACTGTCAATGTAAATCCAACGATCCAACTGCTGTGTTGAGATATCCTATTGAGCACATCCCATCCTCGTCGCCAGTGTAATAAAGATATCCATAGTCGATGCGCTCTGTTGTCTTTTATTGAATCCAAGATAAATATCTCATCCACAGAAAATCAGCCCACAGCTCTCCTCACATCATCTTCCTCCCATCCACCGTCTTAACCATCTCCTCTAGAATCTCCATCACCACATTCCATGTAACAAGAAGCATTCCATGAAAGGAGATGGATGGGCTACATAAACTGCAGATGTAAATACCACAAGTTCCCTCCAATTCGAGGACTGCCGGCTCTTGCTCGGAGACCAAGGGGCCCTCCTCTCCAGGTGACCCAGAACCGCACCCCAACCCCACTTACTGGCATCCATTGTCAAGAGAACAGGGGGTGGAAACTGGAAAAGGACACCCTTCAACAGATTGACCCTGACCAACCACCAGGACAGGGTACGAGTCTCCTGATCAGAAAGAGGAATCAGAATTTTGTAGTCTTTGGAGCAGGGATCCCAGTGAGTGAGGATGTGATTCACAATCGGCTTCAAATGAAACCGCGCCCAGACGACCACATCAGTGGAGGCCGCCAACAGGCCTTGTAGAACTGTGCAAACAAGTCAACAAGTCTGACACTGCCAAATGAAGAGAAAGAATCCTGTCATCCGGTAGGAAGGCAGCACCCAGGCGAGTATCCAAACGAGCGCTAATGAATGTCTTCAACTTGGAGGGAACAAGGTGAGACTTCGGAAGATTCACCAGGAAACCAAAGTCATGTAGGGCTCCCAGCACCAACTCCGCATGTTGCAGTGCCTTGAAAAGAGATGAAGCAGAAAGTAACCAATCACCCAAATAAGGATGAAGAACAACACCCTGCAAATGCAAGAAAACAACAAAAGGGGCCAATACCTGCGTGAACACTGTGGGTGAAGTGGCCAAGCCAAAAGGGAGGACCTGAAACTGAAAGTGCTGGTCGAAGACCATGAATCTCTGGAATGGCTGACCCTCCACATGGATCGAGGCGTGAAAGTAAGCATCCTGAAGATCCAGCGTGGCCAAGAAATCCCCCCCTTCATGAGAGGAGGAATGATTGAAGGAAGGGACACCATTCTGATTTGTTCCACAAGCAGAAATTTGTTCAGAGCCCAGAGGCTCAGGATGGGCAGAGTAAAATCCCAAACCCCTCTGCAACTCGGGAACTGGAACAATTGCCTGTTTCAACAGCAGCAACTCTTTGCCCACCTGGAGACTGAGACACAGTTCTGGAGACTTTGGAGAAGGAGTAAACCGGAACCGAGGAGGCAGAATGACATCTTTGAACTGCATCTGAAAACCATGTTGCACTTGATGAGACTGTGCTACCACCAGCTATGCAACAGAACACACCACCTCTACTGCAATCACACCAAAACATGAATATTTCAACATCACCAGGAGCCGGAGCAGCTCAATTGACTCAAAGAAGTCAGAGTTTACAAGAGCATGCAAATGGAAAGTCTCCCAGGAATTTTCCCCTTAAGTGGGGGGAATGTTCTATCATCTTTTGTTAAGAAAGATGGAGAGATGTGTAATTTTGTCTAAGGAGGAGGGATATGTGTTGTGGTGACCCTGCTGGCAGCATCCCAGATTTGAGTTGAGCAGGGGACAGCATGGGTGGAGACAAGCTCCCCCAGAAGTAGAGGAGCAACAATGACGGAGAGAGTTTAAGTAATATAGAATAGACTATCAAGACATCTGTGTCAGTGTTTTTATTCACTTGTGGATCCTTGCATCAGGACCTGGCTTTTTGAGTAAGCCCTCTACGACTGGCCTCACACACTGGCTACAGGGTGCCTGGATATCCTCATGGATTATTAGCATGCTATAAAAACACATATAACGTAAAGCAAAGTAAGTAATGTAGGCCATTTTAAACTGTGCTTTTGCTTTGTGGGATGCTAATGAAGTGAGGGCTAGTGCCAGAGTAATGTGATTCATTTTTGTGACATTAAAAGATAACAAGCATGTATCATTGCCCTAAGGAGAGCTTGATAAACATTAGGAAAGCCAGTTAGGAGAAATGTCCGGTAGTCTATTCTGGGAAGCATAGGTGTCTGAACTAAAGTCTTAAAATCCTAGCTATTGATGAACTGTCTGATACCCAAGATTAGTTTGAGTTGATAGTATGCTCTTATGGTTATTGCAGATATTTGTTTTTGTTGGTTAGGTTTGCTGTCGAGGATGATACCCAGGGAGTTGACATTGTCTGTGAATGCTGGTTTACAATAGAGAAGAGTACAACTCAATCCAAACCTGTACTCGCAGTTTGGGCTTTTTGGGTGAGATTAACAGAAACTGTTTTTTTGAGGTGTGGGGTGTTTAAGTGATGGCTCAATATCGAACTTTGAAAGATTTTGAGAGTTTTGTAGAACAGCTAAATGTCATTTAGGGATGAGAGCTTCTTACAGATCTGGTTATCGTCAGCATATTGATGGTACAGTATCCCAACATCTCTGAGGAAAGCCTGAAGATTGTTAAGAGTCAGCAACAGGATGGAGTCTGAAGGGATCACAAATTACCTGTACGGCGGAGTAAGCACACTGGACACGTAAATGCATACAGTAGACTGAATGCAAATGAGCTATTACACTCACACCTCTATCCAGATTTTACGTCTGCCACTTTTGGTTGTGTCTTTGCCATTTAACCCTGGTTGGGGAAGGTCCTTAGTGGATTTTCCATAGGATGTTTTCTTCAATTTATATTTGTTTGAGTGCTTTGTGGGAATGTTTGCACCTGCTGGTACCTTTGATATGTTGTCTAGACAGTTGTTTCTTTTAAGGAGCAGGGTCGCTCCATAAGAGGCATGGTGTGTCATGGGTGCAGCTGGGTCTCTGGCTGTAAAACCATTCAATCACCCATAAGACTTATTAAGACAGGAGTTGGTTTTAAACTATGAAATGCGACCATATGATGCTGTGGTGCAAGGTAACCTGTTGTGGGAACTGTGGTACCATTAGTAAAAGGACAGTGCAGATGAGGTGTCTGAGAGAATGAATTATATTGGTCATCATTTTACCACCATATGAAGAACCTCCTTCTGCAGCCATCAGTTTTTTCTGTATGGAGCACCAAGTTGTGGGGAAGCAGACCCTGGCTGAGATTGAAGCCCTCCCTGGCGGGGTACCCAAAGTTACCAATTGGATTCAGAGATGAGTGAGGGCTCAGGTAATACTGGATGGGCATAGGGCAGTGTCCATTGTGCAGCTTCAATAGCATGTGAATGGAGTTATTTGTGCAATACTCTGTTGACTCCATTTATTGCCAGATGTGTTGTTCCTGCCTGACAGGGTTTACATGTGAATGGGGATCCTGCAACTTAGATCCCATAAATGTCCCCGCAGGTCTTCACTGCATGGCAGTCATACAGACCTGGGACCTTAAGGAGTCAGCTCAGAGTCATATCTAGAGTGCTGAGTAAGGCTCCGGAGAACGTTAAAGAATCCTTGGTAAGAACATTTCATTCAGTGGGCTGGGCAGGTCTTTCCTTCAAAATAGAATAAAATGCATTGCGAAACCCATTAGGTCCGGCTTTGGCAGGCCTTGGTAACTTGGTGCAATGGTTATTTTATTTTATTTTTTTAATGGAAGGATATGCCACAAACATAAATAGAATAAAGAAAAGATGTAGTGACCAAAACATGGCTGCTATATGCTTACAGTGAACATTTAAAAATTTAAAATATTCACTGATGTGGCCATTTTATTGCTGATATTTTTAAAATATTGTGTTGTTGTTGTGCTACGCAGTTTATTGTTATTAGTTTCTATGAAGAATTAGTCACCACCTCACAAAGTACTGAGATCGCAGGCTGATACACAGGCCCTCATTAGCCAGCAAAACTCATACAGCAGAGAGACCGCCAGTGCGGTCCCAACACCACCGGCCCTATTTGGAGTTCACTGCAGGGCCGGCAAGTGGAAACAGCGTTTCCGCCCGCCGGTACTGCGGTGAACATAACCTTAACATTCCCTGCGGCTCGTAATCAAGCTGGCAGCAATGTGGCAGTGCGTCAGGTGCAACAGCACCCATCGCACATTCCAATGCCCATAATTTGGGCAGGGGAATGCACGACGGGCAAGTGCATGGGCAGTGCAGGGTCCCCCAAGGTCCTCCCGAAATCACCATTCTGCCGGCCTTTCCATGGCAGTGAAACTGCCATGAAAATGCTGGTGGTATGGGGACTTGTAATCCGGAGGTCAGCGCTGCAGCGCTGCCCTAGCGGATTACAACCACTGGGACCGCCATGCTGCTGGCTGATGGCAACCTGCCAGTGTTGGCGGTCCAACCGTGGCAGCTCCGCTACGGTCGTAATGTGGCGGTCTGACCACCACGACTGTGGCCGTCCCACCAGCACTACTGCTGTGGTCTGACCGCCACCCTGAGTCTGGCAGACTCAAGAGGGCCAGACTTGTAATGAGGGCCAAAGTCACTATATCACTTAAACATTTTATAATTGCATTTTAAAAAGGAGATAGAACATAAAGCCTCATTTAACTGGGAACCCAAAGGCAAGCAAAATAATTAGCTAGTATTTAAAGTTAATATAAAAAGATAATAAAAAAAAAACACTTTAAACTAGATTTGTCACTGAAGAGGAAGGAACTACTTTTCAGTGTGTGTAAATATTGTGTGTAAGCTTTGTGCGGCCACTCAAACTGAAAGGAGTCAGAGGACTAAGTTGGCGGACCCGTTGTCTGCTGTTGTCTGTTGTTGAGAGCTTAAGCAAAATGTGGGTGACTATTTAGCAGACCAGTGGATGAAGCCTGCTGACCAAAAACCACTCTATGCACTATAATATGTATGAATTAGCTGGAATAATAATAGTCTGGAGAAACTACCACAGTGGCCATACCTAATAACAAGGGGTCTAAGAGCTAAGAGCAGCGATGGCTACAAAGTATGTCTAAGGTTCTTTCAGTTACTCATGAGGTAGGAATCTCTTTGAAAGGGAGCTCACTAAGGTGAGTTAGCCAATGCTTTTGTTGAACATCTAACACCTTTTTTATAACCAAATTACTGAAATATGACATTTATTTATTTTATTGGCAAAACAACATGGACTAATAAATTGATTTGTACACAAGAAACGTGTTTGCCTAGTGGATATGAATGGTGTTTGATTGACAAACTTTTTTCGTCATGTGGTTTGACTGCTTTATATATGTAATAATGAGGCTATTCAATTGTATCCAATTACTTTTTTCACTGCCGTTTGAAGTAATGGCAAAATATAGGCAACAAATCTTAACAAATATTAAATATATTTCTAAATTAACTGTGTATATATTGTCTCAATTGTGTTGTGTCAACAAATAAACCGAATTCGCAATTTTCTTAAAACAATTCTCATCCTTGTTTTTACTTTAGTTGTGGTGGTTCTTTACAATAATGCTATACCAATCTGTAATTGTACTTATTACCTCCTCAAAGAAAAATGTATTAGATTTTGCAAATATTACTACAATTATAGTTAATTTTAAATTCATGTAATTGGTTCACTTTCATTCAGAAACTCGTTAGTTGGTCTAAACATTTTGAAATAAAAGTAAAGGAGGATGTTCCCTCCCTGTATAGAACTATGTAGGTGTTATTATACTAAGGCCCTCTTTTTTGGGTTGCGACTGGCGCCCGATAGTGACCATGGTGCCAGTTATAGCTAAAAATGAAACATTGTGGCACACTGGTAGAATGGCAGTGCAAACCGTGGTACACCTGTCCTTAGTTTGTGGTTTGCATGTTGGGTCCTGCAGATAGGAATATCTATGGCAGCCGAATTGCAGGAGAACCTTTTGAAAAGCCAGGTGCCCATAAATGGACACTCGTTGGTGCCAGAGGCAGCGGACAATTTTGTAGGTCTGGTGTTGGCCAATACCTTTTGATTGTACTAAAATTAAATGTATAACATACTTATAGGGGCTTTCAGCCATCACTCTTTAACCTTTAGTCATTGACTAAAGTATCTGTAAATGACATAATTCTACCTTTTCGAAGGAGCACATCCACTCACAAGGTAGTTCCCATCAGTGCCAGAGACTACTATGGCGCTGTGTTTTTGATACTAAAAAGAATTTTGCTTTTAGCCATTTTTTTGATTTATGAGTGTTCAGTAGCTTCCCCAGCAATAAAGTTCATCAAAATACACGGAAAAAAAATAATAACATTGCTAAAGCCAACGCGAGACCAGTTTCCTTTGCCGTGTTTTTTACACTTCCTAGTAAATCGAGGAGGTTTATACTTACCGAAAGCTATGCCAATTGTCGGTCATTGCTCTTCCTTTATCATTCAGGTAATGTGCTCATGCTCGTGATCAAGGTGCCATTGATAACATGAGATCTGTATTAGGCTTTCCCAGCATCAGCTGAAGGTTACTGGTGTGGCAAGACATGAGCAGCAGTAGTGGTGCCAGAACGGGTAGGAATTGTAGCTGATTTCACTGCACGTTGGCGAATAGAATAGGAGGAGACTGGTGGCGAGAAGGCGGTGCTCCTGAAATATAAAGTTACACATGGGGACTTCTGTCCGTAAATGACCGAGGGTATCCCAGAATTATATGCGTTTCAGAATTTATTTTGAAATATTTACTCCTTAATTCTGTAGCAAAATTGTA
The DNA here is from genome assembly GCF_031143425.1 of Pleurodeles waltl. Classification (NCBI taxonomy): domain Eukaryota; kingdom Metazoa; phylum Chordata; class Amphibia; order Caudata; family Salamandridae; genus Pleurodeles; species Pleurodeles waltl. Next base: position 240,522,873 of record NC_090442.1, read on the forward strand.
ATTCTAAGCACATTATTAGCAGCTGTCGCATTACAGAGTGTACACAGATTGCAGTTGCATTGCAAGTGTACATAGCATATTATCCTGTTGTAACTAAGCTCACATCAACCTGCCTCCTTGCCTTGCTATGACCTTCACTTGTCTGGTAGCCATCATCTGCTTCACAGAAGAAAGCCAATCCTCTAAACCCGGATCTTGGGTAATACCAAGGCCAGACCTTTGCCATCAATTCTCTTCACATTTGGAATTCTCGAGCAATCAAAATCCTCACTGTTCACAACTAAGGCTCCTTCTGACATGGTTTGAGAACTTATTTCTAGAAATAACATATCCTTTTTTGCAACCACTTCAGTCTACATTGTAGCCAACTTTATGATGCTCCAAATTTGTTAATTCCGAATGGTACTAATTAAGGTGTAGCCCTCATTTATCCTCACCTTAAAAATAAAATAAGGTATTGTTTCATCAGCGTGAAAAGGCCTTAGATTAAAACAAAAGTATTGTTTATAGTGTTCCAATCCACTGATTCGGGATCAGTCCTTGAATACACAAATTATAATTATACTTAAAGGGATATTGAGATAGTTTTTGTTTTTTAGAAGCTAATATTGGGGAGCATACTGATGCAATTTTGTAGTTTTGTATTGCTCTGAGAAATGTTTCGACAGTACAAAAGAGCTGTAGCATGACCTGATATGCAAATAAGAATTTATGTAGTTTATTAATATATTCATTGGAAATTCTCTGAGCAAATTGAATTTCGTGTGCCTACCATGAGATACTAACCCTGCGGCATTTGCTTTTTCTTGCAGAATAATGAAATATTGGAACTCCAGAGGATACGGATGAAAGATGAAATCCGGGAATACAAATTTCGTGAGGCTCGACTCCTCCAGGACTACACCGAGCTGGAAGAGGAGAATATCAGTTTACAGAAATTAGTCTCCACCCTGAAGCAAAACCAGGTGAGCACGAAGCAAAAATCTGTAAACGGATAGAAAGGATGGAAGATTTTCAGCAAACAAGTCCTTTGCTGTTTTCGTTTGAGCTGTTGATTCTGAAATGCCTGTTGGCCACCTTTAGGATCACCAGCACCGAGGAGAACAGATAGGTCATGTGGGTCAGGGCTGGCCCCATTTTTCTTTCAGAACACATTTTAAAACTTTTCTGCATCTCAACAACCTGTTTGTCTTCTAGTTCATAAAGACTGAAAAGGCTAACACAATAATTAACTATAAAACAAATACCACAATGTAGCAGGAAATAAGATGAATTCTCATGGTATGTACAAAGTGGGGTTTGGCAGTGGAAATAGCAGAGCCTGCATATCCTTTTAATGAACTAGCACTGTCGCTCACTCACCCATGCACTCACTCCTCAGTCACTTGCTTACTTGTGAGTGACTGGCAGATGGGCAAAAGTAAAAAGAGGAGATGCACTAGGACTGAACCTTGGTGGGGTTTGACAGTGACACTGGAGAACACCAGGAGAGTGAGTGACTGAGGAGATAAGGATAGGTCCAATCCAGTCTAATGATTACCACTGATGCTAGAGGAATCTGCTGCAGTGATCAACCACCTCAACACTACCAAAGGCCCCATTACGATTAGCCCGTGGAGGATGTGACAATTATTGCACCATTTAAATCCAATACAGTGGAGATAATTTAATCGATGTGATATTGAACCCCTATTACACGTTTTGCCCTTTAAAATGGGGCACAGCATGCAGATTCCTGTTGCTTTGCACCTGTCCACATTTTGTGGAATATGGAAACTTGTGATTTCAAGTTGTAGTGTGAATGGACTGCTCCTAGTGACGGTCTAAGAGGTCGCGGGGAATAGTAACGAGAGATGTGTTTGGGTGAGGGCGTATAGTCGGCTGAGGAGACTGAAGAAGGACAAGTAAGCAGCTAGTGGGCTAAACATTCTCTTTTATAGTCTTGGCGTAGATGGTAAAAAAGAGAAAGGGGCAGTAAATAAATGAAGAGCAGCAGACGTCTCTTAAAGGTCGAACAGCTGGAGATTAGAAGCATCTCCGCACGGAAAGAAATGAAAAACGGGACGGAGAGGGGCAAGGCAGAGAAATAGTGTAAGGGAGAGGGCAAGAGTTATCAGCCGAGCCAGGTAGGATGGGTTGGCGTAGAGGAGGACAGAGATTCATTCAGGTTCTTACGTTAATGGAGATACACTTTTTATATGTTGGGAGGTAAAGAGCATAATACTTTAATGTCAGATTCAGAACTTTTGTATGGTTTTAACTGTTGTTATGTATTTTTTTGTATTGGTTTGTTTTTTAGTAATCAACAGTATTCACTAGTGGAAATAAGCCCCACTGCAGAGAGTTGTATGATGCTAATCAATTCAAAGAAACTGGAGGAAAAAGAGAAGAAATATAAAAAGAAAGGCTTTTAACATAAACTTTTTATTAACAAGATGGCTCATTAAATAAATGCAGGAAGTTCTATTTCACTTTTCGATGTTGAAAAAAATATGGAAAAATATTATGAGAAGGCATCGACGAGGATGTTTCTGATGCATCTATCCATGCACATTGGATGGCAAACATAACTCTAGCGGTATCTCAACCAAATGATATAAAACAATCTTTAATCCATATACCAGAGCAACTGCATTTGGTGTACATTGTTATGGCGCATGTACAACAACTCTAACATAACATATTTTCATAAAAACTGAGTACATCCCTGGGCGATGATAAGAAGTGAAAAATAAAACAGAAAACATCTATTTTTGTGTTACATTAATAACACTTTTTAACCACAAACAATCTGTCCACTCAGGCAAAACTAATTTCACGGTTGCTGAACACCTTTCATGGTGTTCTTTATTTTCATGTATTACTTATATTGTTTTGTAAGATAAGCATGTGCCAAGTGGATGTTGTAAGGAAATGGGGGAGGAGAGACTACATATAACCCGCTAAACTGATTTAAGACCAAATACTTGGTGGAAGAGGTGGGTCTCCACTCTTTAGGAAATGTTCTGATGTTAGGCTTACGGCAAAGATGAAACGGGGTCCCAGAGTGAGGAGTCGTGATGATGAAAAGATCTGCCCAGCTACCATTAGTATCTCTGTGGGAACATGGTGAGACCTCTAGCAGGCCAATCTTAGCCGTTTGATTAAGTGGCAAAGTGGGACTAATTTAACAAGGTAATCAGGGGCCTATGAGTACAACGAGTTGTTTGATATTCAAAGGTTTTTGAGTTCAGTGCTATATGTGACTAGCAGCCAATTGAAGCAAATGTGAAGCTGAACCATGTGATCAGTATTTTCAAGCCAAAGAATATCCGAACAGTGAAGTTTTGATCTCTTTGCTTTTTAATTATGTAATTTTGGCCTGACGTCTACATGCACTCCATTGCAGTAATCAGAGCATGACAGGGCCACCACTAGGATGAGTATTGTTAATTTCCGAGGTATAGAAGTCCTAGTATCAAATGGGGTATGTAGATCAGCTTCAGGGTTGGGCGCATCAGGAAATGAATAAAAGTAGCTGTCAGGGCTATGACTCTATGGAAAGTAGGAGTAGGTTACAAAGGAGAAGCGTAGGGGTTATATAGTGCTTTCCTGAACGGTGGCAAATAATTGGCCAATTTAGAGGTGAGAAGGGAGGTTTTATATCATTGATGGGGTAGCAGAGCAGAAGACACGTTTCCATTTCCTCTCTTTCTAGCTTTGAAAATTGTTGAGATCAGCTGAAGTGTGCTTAAAGTGGTGTGAGTATTCCCTGAGAAAGAAAGAGAAAGACAGCAGAACACAGAGAGAGAGAGAGAGACAGATCAGAGAGACTTTGTGTTAGATAATGAAGTTAGCTGGTGTTACATTCATCTATGTGTGCATGAATGAGAGTAGGCCAGTAGGTGTAAGCAGAGAGGAAGGCTTTTGTCTACATGGGTTGCTGATCTGATACCAGACTAGATGGGTTTGCCTTATTGCACCATTTTAAAAGCGAAACAGTAGTCAATTTGAAAGGCTAAAGATTTTGTCCTGATGGCAAGGGCCGAAGAGAAACCTGTGAGCTCCATAGCATCATCAGCTAGATCTCTATCTGGTCGGAATTTGATAGACGTGAGGTCGGTTCTCATGGGGTTCAGTTTTTGATATTGCGGTTTACAAAGCAGGTGCTCAGGACTTCGATATTGATGATACCTGTAGATTTAACTTCTTATTGTCTGTACATCAGTGGATTGTAGTGTCTTGAGTAGAATATGGGGTTCTACATAGGAGTTGGCTAACAAAAGTGCAAGGTTGGTAGTTTGTAGGATCTTGTGTTTGACTGGGAGAAGAGAGAGTTTGAGGAATCCTTGGGTATACTGCTGGATGCCTCTTAAGCCACTCAAGGGCAGAGTTAAAGATGTTTGTGAAGGGTTATAGCTCATTAAACAGAATCTGGTTCTCAATGGAATAAGATGAGGTTACCTTGAGTAGCAGTCTAATGAGTATCTTCCATGACGCTGTAGAAGACTGTAGCGACCAATGAGGCTTTGGATTTGGAAGGCTACTACACTTTTCAGACCCTTGCAAAGGGAGGGAGTGTGTGACGGACAGTAGCTGGCTAGATCATCCTGCTTCAAATGCTTTTTGTGGTGTGATATTGAAAGGAGGATGTGCGTTAACCTATATTGGATAGGTCAATGTTGTGAATGGTATCAGTTTTGCTGTGGAAAAAAAGTCTTGATGTTTAGTATAATGTAGTATTTGCCTATGTGAAGAGAGCGTTTACCTTCATGCTCAGCTCCTGTAATTGTGTCGGTGTGATGATCTGATTTGGCAATTTTGATTGTGTCTTTACTAGTGGAGCTTGTATATTGACAAAGAACCAACTCCAAGGACTCCGGAGACTCAAAAACAAACCAAAGCCTGTAAATCTCCTTAATGGCTGGCTAGTGTGATTTAGACCTTAGAAGAAGCAAATGGGCATTGAATTTGACTGAGATAAAGTGGTATGTGGGAATTAACAAGTAACATGAGCACAGTATTGGATGTGTTAAGAAGACAATTCACATTAGATCTGGTTGCTTTTGGAGATACATGGAGTGTTTATTCAAGGAGCCTGGGGCGTGCTACAAGGATGATCTATCCCCTATTGTAGATTTGGTGAACAAGAAGATCTGCAGATTGGTTTGGGCAGTGCAGGCCATGTTCACTCTGGATTGGTGGATATCCCTCTAAGAAACATTTGGATGTTTCTAAAATGGAAATGATGTACTGAAAACACTGTTTATATGTGTTGCCCTTGGGAAGAGCTGTGAAATCTGCTTACATGTTAATGGCTAGCTCTTCCCGATATTAAGCATTATATTTACCAGTGCAATAGTACTAAACCATCAACATGGCTTGCTGTGGGAAGGCCATGATTTATTGCTACAGCGTGCATTAATGTTTTGTGTTTTGTTTATTTCAGGTCGAGTATGAAGGGCTAAAACATGAGATCAAGCGTTTTGAAGAGGATACGGTATTGCTAAACAGTCAGCTGGAAGATGCCATTCGGTTAAAGGAGATTGCAGAGCATCAGCTGGAGGAAGCCCTTGAAACCTTGAAGAATGAGAGGGAGCAGAAGAACAACTTGAGGAAAGAGCTGTGCCAGTACATCAACCTGA